>NC_143242.1:0-600000 GCF_009617815.1 Ciona robusta
AGAATTGGGTTCAAGGTGTTTTTTTTATACAAAGACCACTTTTGAATTGAAGCAACCCAACTCAGACATTTTAAGGCATTCTATTTGAATAAGGTAAGCATCTGAGCTTTGGCTCAACTATATATAAATAAAAGGGTTCTGGACCTAAAATACTTGTTTGACTATTTATCGCGCTAGACCGCACAACGTAAGAGCTATCAGACTTCACCATTATTACATACCGTTATCACATTTGTCAGACTAACACATCGGCTACATTTGTACGAATTGGGTTAAAGGTGTTTCCTTTATACAAAGACCACTTTTTGAATTAAAGCACCCGACTCAGACATTTTAAGGCATTCTATTTGAATAAGGTAAGCATCTGAGCTTTGGCTCAACTATATATAAATAAAGAGTTCTGGACCTAAAATACTTGTTGACCATTTATCGCGCTACACCGCACAACGTAAGAGCTATCAGACTTCACCATTATTACATACCGTTATCACATTTGTCAGACTAACACATCGGCTACATTTGCACCGAATTGGGTTAAAGGTGTTTCCTTTATACGAAGACTACTTTTTGAATTAAACCAACCAAGTCAGACATTTTGAAGGTATTCTATTTGAATAAGGTAAGAATCTGAGCTTTGGCTCAACTATATATAAATAAAGAGTTCTGGACCTAAAATACTTGTTTGACCATTTATCGCGCTACACCGCACAACGTAAGAGCTATCGGACTTTACTATTATTACATACCGTTATCACATTTTTAAGATTAACACATCGGCTACATTTGCACAGAATTGGGTTCAAGGTGTTTTTTTTATACAAAGACCACTTTTTGAATTGAAGCACCCAACTCAGACATTTTAAGGCATTCTATTTGAATAAGGTAAGCATCTGAGCTTTGGCTCAACTATATATAAATAAAAGGGTTCTGGACCTAAAATACTTGTTTGACCATTTATCGCGCTAGACCGCACAACGTAAGAGCTATCAGACTTCACCATTATTACATACCGTTATCACATTTGTCAGACTAACACATCGGCTACATTTGTACCGAATTGGGTTAAAGGTGTTTCCTTTATACAAAGACCACTTTTTGAATTGAAGCACCCAACTCAGACATTTTAAGGCATTCTATTTGAATAAGGTAAGCATCTGAGCTTTGGCTCAACTATATATAAATAAAAGAGTTCTGGACCTAAAATACTTGTTTGACCATTTATCGCGCTACACCGCACAACGTAAGAGCTATCAGACTTCACCATTATTACATACCGTTATCACGTTTGTCAGATTAACACATCGGCTACATTTGCACAGAATTGGTTTCAAGGTGTTTTTTTATACAAAGACCACTTTTTGAATTGAAGCACCCAACTCAGACATTTTAAGGCATTCTATTGAATAAGGTAAGCATCTGAGCTTTGGCTCAACTATATATAAATAAAAGAGTTCTGGACCTAAAATACTTGTTTGACCATTTATCGCGCTACACCGCACAACGTAAGAGCTATCGGACTTTACTATTATTACATACCGTTATCACATTTGTAAGATTAACACATCGGCTACATTTGCACAGAATTGGGTTCAAGGTGTTTTTTTTTATACAAAGACCACTTTTTGAATTGAAAGCACCCAACTCAGACATTTTAAGGCATTCTATTTGAATAAGGTAAGCATCTGAGCTTTGGCTCAACTATATATAAATAAAAGAGTTTCCGGACCTAAAATACTTGTTTGACGCACCCGACTCAGACATTTTAAGGCATTCTATTTGAATAAGGTAAGCATCTGAGCTTTGGCTCAACTATATATAAATAAAAGAGTTCGGGACCTAAATACTTGTTTGACCATTTATCGCGCTACACCGCACAACGTAAGCATCTGAGCTTTGGCTCAACTATATATAAATAAAAGAGTTCTGGACCTAAAATACTTGTTTGACCATTTATCGCGCTACACCGCACAACGTAAGAGCTATCAGACTTCACCATTATTACTTACCGTTATCACATTTGTCAGACTAACACATCGGCTACATTTGCACAGAATTGGGTTCAAGGTGTTTCCTTTATACAAAGACCACTTTTTGAATTGAAGCACCCAAGTCAGACATTTGAAGGTATTCTATTTGAATAAGGTAAGCATCTGAGCTTTGGCTCAACTATATATAAATAAAAGAGTTCTGGACCTAAAATACTTGTTTGACCATTTATCGCGCTACACCGCACAACGTAAGAGCTATCGGACTTCACCATTATTACATACCGTTATCACATTTGTCAGACTAACACATCGGCTACATTTGCACCGAATTGGGTTCAAAGTGTTTCCTTTATACGGAGACTACTTTTCGAATTGAAGCACCCAACTCAGACATTTTAAGGCATTCTATTTGAATAAGGTAAGCATCTGAGCTTTGGCTCAACTATATAAAAATAAAAGAGTTCGGGACCTAAAATACTTGTTTGACCATTTATCGCGCTACACCGCACAACGTAAGAGCTATCAGACTTCACCATTATTACATACCGTTATCACATTTGTCAGACTAACACATCGGCTACATTTGCACCGAATTGGGTTTCAACGTGTTTCTTTATACGGAGACTACTTTTCGAATTAAAGACCTAAGTCAGATATTTAAGGTATTCTATTTGAATAAGGTAAGAATCTGAGCTTTGGCTCAACTATATAAAATAAAGAGTTCTGGACCTAAAAATACTTGTTTGACCATTTATCGCGCAACGTAAGAGCTATCGGACTTTACTATTATTACATACCGTTATCACATTTGTCAGACTAACACATCGACCCGCAACGTAAGAGCTATCGGACTTACCATTATTACATACCGTTATCACATTTGTCAGACTAACACATCGGCTACATTTGCACCGAATTGGGTTCAAGGTGTTTTTCTTTATACGAAGACTACTTTTTAAGAAAGGCACCTAACTCAGACATTTGAAGGTATTCTATTTGAATAAGGTAAGCATCTGAGCTTTGGCTCAACTATATATAAATAAAAGGTTCTGGACCTAAAATACTTGTTTGACCATTTATCGCGCTACACCGCGCAACGTAAGAGCTATCGGACTTTACCATTATTACATACCGTTATCACATTTGTAAGACTAACACATCGGCAACATTTGCACAGAATTGGGTTCAAGGTGTTTTTTTTATACAAAGACCACTTTTTGAATTGAAGCACCCAACTCAGACATTTTAAGGCATTCTATTTGAATAAGGTAAGCATCTGAGCTTTGGCTCAACTATATATAAATAAAACAGTTCTGGACCTAAAATACTTGTTTGACCATTTATCGCGCTACACCGCACAACGTAAGAGCTATCGGACTTCACCATTATTACATACCGTTATCACATTTGTCAGACTAACACATCGCTACATTTGCACCGAATTGGGTTCAAAGTGTTTTCTTTATACGGAGACTATTTTCGAATTGAAGCACCCAACTCAGACATTTTAAGGCATTCATTTGAATAAGGTGAGCATCTGAGCTTGGCTCAACTATCTATAAATAAAAGAGTTCTGGACCTAAAATACTTGTTTGACCATTTATCGCGCTAACACCAGATCGGCTACATTTGCACCGAATTGGGTTCAAAGTGTTTCTCTATACGGAGACTACTTTTCGAATTGAAGACCCAACTCAGACATTTTAAGGCATTCTATTTGAATAAGTAAGCATCTGAGCTTTGGCTCAACTATATATAAATAAAAGAGTTCGGGACCTAAAATACTTGTTTGCCCATTTATCGCGCTACACCGCACAAACGTAAGAGCTATCGGACTTTACATTATTACATACCGTTATCACATTTTAAGATTAACACATCGGCTACATTTGCACAGAATTGGGTTCAAGGTGTTTTTTTTATACAAAGACACTTTTTGAATTGAAGCACCCAACTCAGACATTTTAAGGCATTCTATTTGAATAAGGTAAGCATCTGAGCTTTGGCTCAACTATATATAAATAAAAGGGTTCTGGACCTAAAATACTTGTTTGACTATTTATCGCGCTAGACCGCACAACGTAAGAGCTATCAGACTTCACCATTATTACATACCGTTATCACATTTGTCAGACTAACACATCGGCTACATTTACCGAATTGGGTTAAAGGTGTTTCCTTTATACAAAGACCACTTTTTGAATTGAAGCACCCGACTCAGACATTTAAGGCATTCTATTTGAATAAGGTAAGCATCTGAGCTTTGGCTCAACTATATATAAATAAAAGAGTTCTGGACCTAAAATACTTGTTTGACCATTTATCGCGCTACACCGCACAACGTAAGAGCTATCAGACTTCACCATTATTACATACCGTTATCACATTTGTCAGACTAACACATCGGCTACATTTGCACGAATTGGGTTAAGGTGTTTCTTTATACGAAGACTACTTTTTGAATTAAACCAACAAGTCAGACATTTTGAAGGTATTCTATTTGAATAAGGTAAGAATCTGAGCTTTGGCTCAACTATATATAAATAAAAGAGTTCTGGACCTAAAATACTTGTTTGACCATTTATCGCGCTACACCGCACAACGTAAGAGCTATCGGACTTTACTATTATTACATACCGTTATCACATTTTAAGATTAACACATCGGCTACATTTGCACAGAATTGGGTTCAAGGTGTTTTTTATACAAAGACCACTTTTTGAATTGAAGCACCCAACTCAGACATTTTAAGGCATTCTATTTGAATAAGGTAAGCATCTGAGCTTTGGCTCAACTATATATAAATAAAAGGTTCTGGACCTAAAATACTTGTTTGACCATTTATCGCGCTAGACCGCACAACGTAAGAGCTATCAGACTTCACCATTATTACATACCGTTATCACATTTGTCAGACTAACACATCGGCTACATTTGTACCGAATTGGGTTAAAGGTGTTCCTTTATACAAAGACTACTTTTTGAATTGAAGCACCCGACTCAGACATTTTAAGGCATTCTATTTGAATAAGGTAAGCTTCTGAGCTTTGGCTCAACTATATATAAATAAAAGAGTTCTGGACCTAAAATACTTGTTTGACCATTTATCGCGCTACACCGCACAACGTAAGAGCTATCAGACTTCACCATTATTACATACCGTTATCACGTTTGTCAGATTAACACATCGGCTACATTTGCACAGAATTGGTTTCAAGGTGTTTTTTTTATACAAAGACCACTTTTTGAATTGAAGCACCCAACTCAGACATTTTAAGGCATTCTATTTGAATAAGGTAAGCATCTGAGCTTTGGCTCAACTATATATAAATAAAAGAGTTCTGGACCTAAAAATACTTGTTTGACCATTTATCGCGCTACACCGCACAACGTAAGAGCTATCGGACTTTACTATTATTACATACCGTTATCACATTTGTAAGATTAACACATCGGCTACATTTGCAAGAATTGGGTTCAAGGTGTTTTTTATACAAAGACCACTTTTTGAATTGAAGCACCCAACTCAGACATTTAAGGCATTCTATTGAATAAGGTAAGCATCTGAGCTTTGGCTCAACTATATATAAATAAAAGAGTTCCGGACCTAAAATACTTGTTGACGCACCCGACTCAGACATTTTAACATTCTATTTGAATAAGGTAGCATCTGAGCTTTGGCTCAACTATATATAAAAAAGAGTTCGGGACCTAAAATACTTGTTTGACCATTTATGCTACACCGCAACGTAAGCATCTGAGCTTTGGCTCAACTATATATAAATAAAAGGTTCTGGACCTAAAATACTTGTTTGACCATTTATCGCGCTACACCGCACAACGTAAGAGCTATCAGACTTCACCATTATTACTTACCGTTATCACATTTGTCAGACTAACACATCGGCTACATTTGCACCGAATTGGGTTTCAAGGTGTTTTTTTTATACAAAGACCACTTTTTGAATTAAAGCACCCAACTCAGACATTTTAAGGCATTCTATTTGAATGAGGTAAGCATCTGAGCTTTGGCTCAACTATATAAATAAAAGAGTTCTGGACCTAAAATACTTGTTTGACCATTTATCGCGCTACACCGCACAACGTAAGAGCTATCAGACTTCACCATTATTACATACCGTTATCACATTTGTCAGACTAACACATCGGCTAATTTGCACGAATTGGGTTCAAGGTGTTTTTTCCTTTATACGAAGACACTTTTTGAATTAAACCAACCCAAGTCAGACATTTTGAAGGCATTCTATTTGAATAAGGTAAGAATCTGAGCTTTGGCTCAACTATATGTAAATAAAAGAGTCCTGGACCTAAAAATACTTGTTTGACCATTTATCGCGCTACACCGCACAACGTAAGAGCTATCAGACTTCACCATTATTACATACCGTTATCACATTGTCAGACTAACACATCGGCTAATTTGCACGAATTGGGTTCAAGGTGTTTCCTTTATACGAAGACCACTTTTTGAATTGAACCAACCAAGTCAGACATTTGAAGGCATTCTATTTGAATAAGGTAAGAATCTGAGCTTTGGCTCAACTATATATAAATAAAAGAGTTCCTGGACCTAAAATACTTGTTTGACCATTTATCGCGCTACACCGCACAACGTAAGAGCTATCGGACTTTACTATTACATACCGTATCACATTTTTAAGATTAACACATCGCTACATTTGCACAGAATTGGTTCAACTTTTTTATACAAAGACCACTTTTTGAATTGAAGCACCCACTCAGACATTTAAGGCATTCTATTTGAATAAGGTAAGCATCTGAGCTTTGGCTCAACTATATATAAATAAAAGGGTTCTGGACCTAAAATACTTGTTTGACCATTTATCGCGCTAGACCGCACAACGTAAGAGCTATCAGACTTCACCATTATTACATACCGTTATCACATTTGTCAGACTAACACATCGGCTACATTTGTACCGAATTGGGTTAAAGGTGTTTCCTTTATACAAAGACCACTTTTTGAATTGAAGCACCCAAGTCAGACATTTGAAGGTATTCTATTTGAATAAGGTAAGCATCTGAGCTTTGGCTCCTATATATAAATAAAAGAGTCTGGACCTAAAATACTTGTTTGACCATTTATCGCGCTACACCGCACAACGTAAGAGCTATCGGACTTCACCATTATTACATACCGTTATCACATTTGTCAGACTAACACATCGGCTACATTTGCACCGAATTGGGTTCAAAGTGTTTTCTTTATACGGAGACTACTTTTCGAATTGAAGCACCCAACTCAGACATTTTAAGGCATTCTATTTGAATAAGGTAAGCATCTGAGCTTTGGCTCAACTATATAAAAATAAAAGAGTTCGGGACCTAAAATACTTGTTTGACCATTTATCGCGCTACACCGCACAACGTAAGAGCTATCAGACTTCACCATTATTACATACCGTTATCACATTTGTCAGACTAACACATCGGCTACATTTGCACCGAATTGGGTTCAACGTGTGTTCTTTATACGGAGACTACTTTTCGAATTAAAGGACCTAAGTCAGATATTTTAAGGTATTCTATTTGAATAAGGTAAGAATCTGAGCTTTGGCTCAACTATATATAAATAAAAGAGTTCTGGACCTAAAATACTTGTTTGACCATTTATCGCGCAACGTAAGAGCTATCGGACTTTACTATTATTACATACCGTTATCACATTTGTCAGACTAACACATCGACCCCGCAACGTAAGAGCTATCGGACTTTACCATTATTACATACCGTTATCACATTTGTCAGACTAACACATCGGCTACATTTGCACCGAATTGGGTTCAGGGTGTTTTCTTTATACGAAGACTACTTTTTAAGAAAAGGACCTAACTCAGACATTTGAAGGTATTCTATTTGAATAAGGTAAGCATCTGAGCTTTGGCTCAACTATATATAAATAAAAGAGTTCTGGACCTAAAATACTTGTTTGACCATTTATCGCGCTACACCGCACAACGTAAGAGCTATCGGACTTCACCATTATTACATACCGTTATCACATTTGTCAGACTAACACATCGGCTACATTTGCACCGAATTGGGTTTAAGGTGTTTCCTTTATACGAAGACTACTTTTTGAATTAAACCAACCAAGTCAGACATTTGAAGGTATTCTATTTGAATAAGGTAAGAATCTGAGCTTTGGCTCAACTATATATAAATAAAAGAGTTCTGGACCTAAAATACTTGTTTGACCATTTATCGCGCTACACCGCACAACGTAAGAGCTATCGGACTTTACTATTATTACATACCGTTATCACATTTTTAAGATTAACACATCGGCTACATTTGCACAGAATTGGGTTCAAGGTGTTTTTTTTATACAAAGACCACTTTTTGAATTGAAGCACCCAACTCAGACATTTTAAGGCATTCTATTTGAATAAGGTAAGCATCTGAGCTTTGGCTCAACTATATATAAATAAAAGGGTTCTGGACCTAAAATACTTGTTTGACCATTTATCGCGCTAGACCGCACAACGTAAGAGCTATCAGACTTCACCATTATTACATACCGTTATCACATTTGTCAGACTAACACATCGGCTACATTTGTACCGAATTGGGTTAAAGGTGTTTCCTTTATACAAAGACCACTTTTTGAATTGAAGCACCCGACTCAGACATTTTAAGGCATTCTATTTGAATAAGGTAAGCATCTGAGCTTTGGCTCAACTATATATAAATAAAAGAGTTCTGGACCTAAAATACTTGTTTGACCATTTATCGCGCTACACCGCACAACGTAAGAGCTATCAGACTTCACCATTATTACATACCGTTATCACATTTGTCAGACTAACACATCGGCTACATTTGCACCGAATTGGGTTTAAGGTGTTCCCTTTATACGAAGACTACTTTTTGAATTAAAGCAACCAAGTCAGACATTTGAAGGTATTCTATTTGAATAAGGTAAGCATCTGAGCTTTGGCTCAACTATATATAAATAAAAGAGTTCTGGACCTAAAATACTTGTTTGACCATTTATCGCGCTACACCGCACAACGTAAGAGCTATCGACTTCACCATTATTACATACCGTTATCACATTTGTCAGACTAACACATCGGCTACATTTGCACCGAATTGGGTTCAAAGTGTTTTCTTTATACGGAGACTACTTTTCGAATTGAAGCACCCAACTCAGACATTTTAAGGCATTCTATTTGAATAAGGTAAGCATCTGAGCTTTGGCTCAACTATATATAAATAAAAGGGTTCTGGACCTAAAATACTTGTTTGACCATTTATCGCGCTAGACCGCACAACGTAAGAGCTATCAGACTTCACCATTATTACATACCGTTATCACATTTGTCAGACTAACACATCGGCTACATTTGCACCGAATTGGGTTTAAGGTGTTTCCTTTATACGAAGACTACTTTTTGAATTAAACCAACCAAGTCAGACATTTGAAGGTATTCTATTTGAATAAGGTAAGAATCTGAGCTTTGGCTCAACTATATATAAATAAAAGAGTTCTGGACCTAAAATACTTGTTTGACCATTTATCGCGCTACACCGCACAACGTAAGAGCTATCGGACTTTACTATTATTACATACCGTTATCACATTTTTAAGATTAACACATCGGCTACATTTGCACAGAATTGGGTTCAAGGTGTTTTTTTTATACAAAGACCACTTTTTGAATTGAAGCACCCAACTCAGACATTTTAAGGCATTCTATTTGAATAAGGTAAGCATCTGAGCTTTGGCTCAACTATATATAAATAAAAGGGTTCTGGACCTAAAATACTTGTTTGACCATTTATCGCGCTAGACCGCACAACGTAAGAGCTATCAGACTTCACCATTATTACATACCGTTATCACATTTGTCAGACTAACACATCGGCTACATTTGTACCGAATTGGGTTAAAGGTGTTTCCTTTATACAAAGACCACTTTTTGAATTGAAGCACCCGACTCAGACATTTTAAGGCATTCTATTTGAATAAGGTAAGCATCTGAGCTTTGGCTCAACTATATATAAATAAAAGAGTTCTGGACCTAAAATACTTGTTTGACCATTTATCGCGCTACACCGCACAACGTAAGAGCTATCAGACTTCACCATTATTACATACCGTTATCACGTTTGTCAGATTAACACATCGGCTACATTTGCACAGAATTGGTTTCAAGGTGTTTTTTTTTATACAAAGACCACTTTTTGAATTGAAGCACCCAACTCAGACATTTTAAGGCATTCTATTTGAATAAGGTAAGCATCTGAGCTTTGGCTCAACTATATATAAATAAAAGAGTTCTGGACCTAAAATACTTGTTTGACCATTTATCGCGCTACACCGCACAACGTAAGAGCTATCGGACTTTACTATTATTACATACCGTTATCACATTTGTAAGATTAACACATCGGCTACATTTGCACAGAATTGGGTTCAAGGTGTTTTTTTTATACAAAGACCACTTTTTGAATTGAAGCACCCAACTCAGACATTTTAAGGCATTCTATTTGAATAAGGTAAGCATCTGAGCTTTGGCTCAACTATATATAAATAAAAGAGTTCCGGACCTAAAATACTTGTTTGACGCACCCGACTCAGACATTTTAAGGCATTCTATTTGAATAAGGTAAGCATCTGAGCTTTGGCTCAACTATATATAAATAAAAGAGTTCGGGACCTAAAATACTTGTTTGACCATTTATCGCGCTACACCGCACAACGTAAGCATCTGAGCTTTGGCTCAACTATATATAAATAAAAGAGTTCTGGACCTAAAATACTTGTTTGACCATTTATCGCGCTACACCGCACAACGTAAGAGCTATCAGACTTCACCATTATTACTTACCGTTATCACATTTGTCAGACTAACACATCGGCTACATTTGCACAGAATTGGTTTCAAGGTGTTTTTTTTATACAAAGACCACTTTTTGAATTAAAGCACCCAACTCAGACATTTTAAGGCATTCTATTTGAATGAGGTAAGCATCTGAGCTTTGGCTCAACTGTATATAAATAAAAGAGTCCTGGACCTAAAATACTTGTTTGACCATTTATCGCGCTACACCGCACAACGTAAGAGCTATCAGACTTCACCATTATTACATACCGTTATCACATTTGTCAGACTAACACATCGGCTAAATTTGCACCGAATTGGGTTCAAGGTGTTTCCTTTATACGAAGACTACTTTTGAATTAAACCAACCAAGTCAGACATTTGAAGGTATTCTATTTGAATAAGGTAAGAATCTGAGCTTTGGCTCAACTATATGTAAATAAAAGAGTCTGGACCTAAAATACTTGTTTGACCATTTATCGCGCTACACCGCACAACGTAAGAGCTATCAGACTTCACCATTATTACATACCGTTATCACATTTGTCAGACTAACACATCGGCTAAATTTGCACCGAATTGGGTTCAAGGTGTTTCCTTTATACGAAGACTACTTTTTGAATTAAACCAACCAAGTCAGACATTTGAAGGTATTCTATTTGAATAAGGTAAGAATCTGAGCTTTGGCTCAACTATATATAAATAAAAGAGTTCTGGACCTAAAATACTTGTTTGACCATTTATCGCGCTACACCGCACAACGTAAGAGCTATCGGACTTTACTATTATTACATACCGTTATCACATTTTTAAGATTAACACATCGGCTACATTTGCACAGAATTGGGTTCAAGGTGTTTTTTTTATACAAAGACCACTTTTTGAATTGAAGCACCCAACTCAGACATTTTAAGGCATTCTATTTGAATAAGGTAAGCATCTGAGCTTTGGCTCAACTATATATAAATAAAAGGGTTCTGGACCTAAAATACTTGTTTGACCACTTATCGCGCTAGACCGCACAACGTAAGAGCTATCAGACTTCACCATTATTACATACCGTTATCACATTTGTCAGACTAACACATCGGCTACATTTGTACCGAATTGGGTTAAAGTGTTTCCTTTATACAAAGACCACTTTTTGAATTGAAGCACCCAAGTCAGACATTTGAAGGTATTCTATTTGAATAAGGTAAGCATCTGAGCTTTGGCTCAACTATATATAAATAAAAGAGTTCTGGACCTAAAATACTTGTTTGACCATTTATCGCGCTACACCGCACAACGTAAGAGCTATCGGACTTCACCATTATTACATACCGTTATCACATTTGTCAGACTAACACATCGGCTACATTTGCACCGAATTGGGTTCAAAGTGTTTTCTTTATACGGAGACTACTTTTCGAATTGAAGCACCCAACTCAGACATTTTAAGGCATTCTATTTGAATAAGGTAAGCATCTGAGCTTTGGCTCAACTATATAAAATAAAAGAGTTCGGACCTAAAATACTTGTTTGACCATTTATCGCGCTACACCGCACAACGTAAGAGCTATCAGACTTCACCATTATTACATACCGTTATCACATTTGTCAGACTAACACATCGGCTACATTTGCACCGAATTGGGTTCAACGTGTTTCTTTATACGGAGACTACTTTTCGAATTAAAGACCTAAGTCAGATATTTTAAGGTATTCTATTTGAATAAGGTAAGAATCTGAGCTTTGGCTCAACTATATATAAATAAAAGAGTTCTGGACCTAAAATACTTGTTTGACCATTTATCGCGCAACGTAAGAGCTATCGGACTTTACTATTATTACATACCGTTATCGTCAGACTAACACATCGACCCCGCAACGTAAGAGCTATCGGACTTTACCATTATTACATACCGTTATCACATTTGTCAGACTAACACATCGGCTACATTTGCACCGAATTGGGTTCAGGGTGTTTTCTTTATACGAAGACTACTTTTTTAAGAAAAGGACCTAACTCAGACATTTGAAGGTATTCTATTTGAATAAGGTAAGCATCTGAGCTTTGGCTCAACTATATATAAATAAAAGAGTTCTGGACCTAAAATACTTGTTTGACCATTTATCGCGCTACACCGCACAACGTAAGAGCTATCGGACTTCACCATTATTACATACCGTTATCACATTTGTCAGACTAACACATCGGCTACATTTGCACCGAATTGGGTTTAAGGTGTTTCCTTTATACGAAGACTACTTTTTGAATTAAACCAACCAAGTCAGACATTTGAAGGTATTCTATTTGAATAAGGTAAGAATCTGTATTGTGGCTACTCTACTCTCAGGTTCTCTTACCGAATAGAAACGACGTTCGCTGATATTCCTGTTTTTCTGCACCTTGACAAGTCGATCTACAACACCGGAAGCACCATACAGCTCTACAACACCGGAAGCACCAACAGCTCTACAACACCGGAAGCACCAACAACTCCACAACACCGCCACAACAACAACTCCTCGACACCGGAAGAACGGTCACCTCCACAAAACCGGACGACCTACCCAGTCTGTGGATATCGCCGTTGCGGTTGGATATACTTACTCCGACAATAAAGAAGACGTCGACCGACTTAGTATCGGAACAATACCGACGAACAACCGTCATAGATCCTCTCCACGTCTCTGCACAGATTCTTCGCATTAACTTCGAAGAACGTCGAGGCAACCGAGAACACAACTGGTAGATCATCACCCCTGCATTGAATCCGGTAAATTTGTGTTATTTCCTTGATATATAAATTTAAATAATTATTTTCGGCGAAACGGTAAAAATCGAACAATAACAAACAAACATGACAACCCAACAAACCCCGGAAATTGAAATAAAACTAGAGAGAACAATCATGGTCCAACTTACTGGTACGGTAGAGCAAATGAGTGTATCAGTCTTCATGGAACTCTTTGCCGAAGGAGCTCCACTTTTCCACATCGCAGATTTTGTCGAAGGAGTAATAATGGAAAGCTACAAAGAATGTACATTTCTTCTTACCCTGAAACAAGATGCATTAGGCACATCAATCCCCCAAATTTCGGACATAATTGAATACTTTGAAACCAATAACATCAGCTTCACTTCCGAAAACGGATCTACCATGAGAATTCGGGCAGAACTTCCGAGGGCTGAACTGGAAACAATCACCCTCCACCCAATACCATGTGATGTCCCAATGAAGAAGATTCAAGACCTGATAGCCAAACATAATTGGGGTAAAATTAAATCTCACCAATTTGGTCACCATCGAAATTTTCCGTCGATTAAAAATGGATGGATCAACCTAAGAATGTCCAAAATCAATAAAGGAAACATCCCACCGGTGATTAAGATTGGCGGCAGATGGGTAACTGTAACCCGCCCAGGAGAAGAAAACGCGCCTCTTTGCAACTATTGCAAACATAGAGGCCACCTCCAAAATAAATGCCCGAAAAAGGGATTTTGTACAATTTGTGAGTGTAGTGGCCATACAACACGTAATTGTCGTATGGTTGCGCCAAGGAAAAGGGCAGTCTTCCACTCAAACAAAGGCTCCACCAGAAACCTCGCCACCCAGTCATCAAACAAAACAACACCACAACGAATATTACACCAGGAAATTCAAACATCAACCCCGATCACCCAAACCGAACAACCGGAATGGCATGTGGTCAAACGCAAAAACCAACCACAAGAAAATATTGCAAGCAGCTGGTCTATTCAAACAGAAAATCACTACCGGGTATTGGAGCTATTTGAAAACTCAAGAGATGAGATATTCATAAATTCGGCCCCTGAGATGGAACTAGAAAACATAATCAAAAATGCCCAAATAGAGAGCGGAATCCCAATCTTAAAACAACAACAAAAAATGACGAGCACGACACAAGCAAAGAATACACCGAAAAAGAACAAGACATTAAAAGGCAAAACACAAGATGAGAGTAAATCCAAAACAAACCCAGTTCAATACAAAAAGTCCGATGATGTTCAACAAAAGGCCCAAAGAACCAAAGAAATCTCCACAGATTCAAACCAAAATACAAGCGAAACCATTGACCAGGAACAAGTAGAGAACATGGAACCAAGATCATCTTTAGAAGTGTCCTTAACCCATCCACCAACACCCACTCGTTATGAATGGCCAAGAATCTTGAGCCAACATGTGAACCACCGCACGCCAAAACGCCCCCGACAAGAACATGATGGAGCAAAACTACCCGAAACATGACACAGTTGTCAACATCATAGTACCAAAGTACCCAAAGCAATACCAACGATGACATGGACAAAATGGAAAAAACAGTGAAACAAGAGAACAATCTAGTTATTGGAACATTAAACATCAATGGATTAGAAGCAAAAACATCTAAAGTAGTAAATTATATGAAACATAATAATATTGACATTCTATGCGTGCAGGAAACACATAGGCTGAACCATGAAATTGAATCTAGTTTATTTGAAAATTTCGGGTTGGTTATTTACACGAACACAATAACCTGCGCATCGTCCGATCATCACTTTCGACACGGAACCGCCATAATTGTAAAAACTCACTTGTTAACGACGCACCAGATAACCCATAAAATACTCGCCGAAAACCGTATTCAATGCATAAAAATGCAAAGAAGAAACCAAACTATCGAGCTTTTCAACATATATTTACCCCCGGGCGAAAAACATAGAAGTACACGTAAAGAACTAATCGATAAGATTGAATCCGATTTGCCGGAGGCAAATTCAGGCCCTATCTACATTATGGGGGACTTTAACATGATCCTCTCACCCCTAGATAACATGAAATATTTTGATAAAAGAAATAAGATGGATAGAAAAACATGGAGCCGACTTGCAGACCGCTTTAACATAAAAGATGCTTTTCGATACCATAGAGGTGACCGATTAGAATATACCCGTATTACAGCCAACACGGCGTCGCGTATCGATAGAATTTACGGAAACCCAGAAGGACTAGAGATCCTGACCCACATAGAGCATAAGTTTAATTATATTTCGGATCATAACAACTGTCCTATCATATCTATATTAATCGAAAATAACAAGCGTTGGGGACCTTCGTTATATAAAATGAATAACTTGGTACTACAACATAAGAGCGTGAGCGAACATTTAACAATCATGTGGGAAATATGGAAAACACAGAAACGCAGGATACTTAACGTTCTGGATTGGTGGGAAATGGGAAAAGATATGCTTAAAAATATAGTCCAAACTACTTCGCAACAAATCAAAAAGGGGGAAAAAACAAGATACATAAACGCTGTAAAACAATTGGAGCACGGTACAATAAAAACAAGTCCCATCGACATGACGCTTAGTGAGCTTGAAACTCAACAAAATATAGATCTCTACGAAGCAAAAATTAATAAAGGAGCAATTATTCGGTCTAAAATTAGGGTAATAGGGGACGATGAAAAACCAACAAGAGATTTCTTTAGATTAGAAACAGATGCACAAAAGCGAGACGCAATATATATGGTAATTAACAAAAACGGTCAAGTAACGAAAACACCGCAAGAGACGGTAGACACAATTTTCACCTTTTACAACGAGCTATGGGGTAAAGACGAAATAATCGAAAATCAAGACACCTACCTCGAGAGAATACTGCCAATTAAGATTGATCAATCAGAGATAAAATTAATGACTGCACCCATCGGAGAATTAGAAATTCATAACGCCATACAAGAATTAAATAACGATAGTTCCCCAGGGGAAGATGGAATAACCACCAAGTTTTATAAACTAATGTGGCCTTGTATAAAACAAGACATGATAGAGTTATATAACAATATATTTCTTAAAAAAGTAATGCCCCTATCAATGAGAACAGCCATAATAAAATTAATATACAAAAAGGGACCCAAAAAAAATCTAAAAAATTGGAGACCGATTGCCCTTCTAAATACGGATTACAAAATTCTAAGCAAAATTATCAGTAAGCGCTTGGAATTAGCAATTGACAGAATAATTAGCCCCAACCAAAAATGCGCAATTAAAGGTAGAACTATAGATCATTGTCTGTACAATATCTCGGCTGCCATAAACGCTGCGAAACAAACAAACGGTGCCCTTACAGTAATGGCAATAGATTTTGAAAAAGCTTTCGATCGGGTAAATCACCGCTTTATATTCAAAATCTTGAAAAAACTTAACATACCAGAACAATTAATACAATGGATTAAGATTTTGTACACGCAAATTATTAGCAAAATTGAAATAAATGGAGCACTCACGAAAGACATCTACCTAAACAGAGGCATAAGGCAAGGATGTCCCTGCTCCATGCTTTTATTTCTAATTGGATTGGAAACCCTAACACAGAATATAAATGCGAACGTAAACGTAAAAGGGTACAAAATTGGTAAAATAGAATGTAAACTAGAACAATATGCAGATGACCTGACCCTACTCATTACGGAACCTGGCTCAATAATTCACGCAATGAACGAATTAAAAAAATATGAAACTTTCTCTGGACAACAAATTAACTTGAATAAAACCCAAATTATTACCAACGATAGAGAAATGGAAAGAACGGTGCTAGAAATATTTCCGGGCGAAGCCATACAGAAAACGATAAAAGTTTTAGGAATTTATTTTAGCATTAGCGAAAACTGCACCCAAAGTAACCTGGAAAAAGCAACAAAAACAATCAATTTTTTGTTGAAAAAACATCAACATAGAAAACTTACTCTAAAAGGAAGAGTTACTTTAATTAACGCTCTTATTATGCCACAAATCCTACAAATAAGTAAACACATTGTGATCCCAAAATGCTTTATAAACCAAATTCAAAACTTACTATATAGATTTTTGTGGTATCCAAGCAAGATTGAAAAAATTAAACGAATCAAATTAATTGCCCAACGTGAGGATGGCGGTCTACTCTTCCCGCAAATTAACATAAAAATTCTCGCCGCAAAAACAACCAGAATATACCACATCTCAAGACTAGAGAAAATAGAAAATCTATGGGAAGAATGGTTCCGTTATAATTTTGGACCTACAATGAAAAATCTCAATACACGTATCTATAGCAATTCGGCTCCAAACACAATTTACCCTGATCAAATCCATCAAGAAATTAGAACATCCTTACGTATTTTACAAAGGCATGATTTCGAATTGGTCTCCGGCAAAATTAAACCTATTTATACAGTGCTATTAAAAAACTTACTATTAAAATCCCATGCGAATCGAGAACTAAAATGGGATGTTATAACATTTAATCAGCGAAACAGTAAACATTACTTTACAAACATTGAACGCGACACTAATTACCGCATTGCCCACAACGCATTTTTATATGGAGACTTCTTTCGAACCAATAATTTTAATCCTTACTACGACGGAAAAATACAAATCCGATCATGTAAATTCTGCCGACAACAAACAGATAACATTAATCACGTGATTTTTAATTGCGATAATGCCCAACAAATAATAAAAGAAATGCAAGAACTTCTAGATAAAATTCAAGAAAATCCGCCAACTCTAACAAAAGACTTCATTTTTTCGAACATAAACTTAAATAAAAATGACATACTGGCAGCCAAAATGGTTATCACATATAAAATCACAATAATAAATGAAAAACGGAAACTTGACAAAGAAAACAAAAACATTTGGCATAATGAAAAATTTCAACGTAAAATATTATGGATTGTAAAAAAACGAATTCGTTCGCTTATTCAAACCAACATATTCAAATACGGCGTCGAAAAAACATTAGTAAATTTTGGATTATCGAAAGATTATCACCAATTACTCACGTAAAGCTCCAGTCGCGGTATGTTACACAACCTCCCCAATCGTATGTAGAGTGCGTCTTGCAGATATCACTAGTATGACTTCATCCAATCACTTCTTGGCATTTAATGCATATTTCTACTTTTAATAGTTAATGTGCTATTCAATGATTAATTATGTTATTCAAAATATGCTTTAGTGTACCATTAGATTGTATTAACACTGCGTTTTTTTTTTTTTTTTTTTTTTTTTTTTTTTTTTTTTTTCTTTCGAATGACCCTCTGTTTATTCATTCTTTAATGTGTATAGTTTTTTCGCCCCACGCTGCAATGATGAGGAAATTGATTAATCCCCAAAAAAAAAAAAAAAAAAAAAAAAAAAAAAAAAAAAAAAAAAAAAAAAAAAAAAAAAAAAACTGAGCTTTGGCTCAACTATATATAAATAAAAGAGTTCTGGACCTAAAATACTTGTTTGACCATTTATCGCGCTACACCGCACAACGTAAGAGCTATCGGACTTTACTATTATTACATACCGTTATCACATTTTTAAGATTAACACATCGGCTACATTTGCACAGAATTGGGTTCAAGGTGTTTTTTTTATACAAAGACCACTTTTTGAATTGAAGCACCCAACTCAGACATTTTAAGGCATTCTATTTGAATAAGGTAAGCATCTGAGCTTTGGCTCAACTATATATAAATAAAAGGGTTCTGGACCTAAAATACTTGTTTGACCATTTATCGCGCTAGACCGCACAACGTAAGAGCTATCAGACTTCACCATTATTACATACCGTTATCACATTTGTCAGACTAACACATCGGCTACATTTGTACCGAATTGGGTTAAAGGTGTTTCCTTTATACAAAGACCACTTTTTGAATTGAAGCACCCGACTCAGACATTTTAAGGCATTCTATTTGAATAAGGTAAGCATCTGAGCTTTGGCTCAACTATATATAAATAAAAGAGTTCTGGACCTAAAATACTTGTTTGACCATTTATCGCGCTACACCGCACAACGTAAGAGCTATCAGACTTCACCATTATTACATACCGTTATCACATTTGTCAGACTAACACATCGGCTACATTTGCACCGAATTGGGTTTAAGGTGTTCCCTTTATACGAAGACTACTTTTTGAATTAAAGCAACCAAGTCAGACATTTGAAGGTATTCTATTTGAATAAGGTAAGCATCTGAGCTTTGGCTCAACTATATATAAATAAAAGAGTTCTGGACCTAAAATACTTGTTTGACCATTTATCGCGCTACACCGCACAACGTAAGAGCTATCGGACTTCACCATTATTACATACCGTTATCACATTTGTCAGACTAACACATCGGCTACATTTGCACCGAATTGGGTTCAAAGTGTTTTCTTTATACGGAGACTACTTTTCGAATTGAAGCACCCAACTCAGACATTTTAAGGCATTCTATTTGAATAAGGTAAGCATCTGAGCTTTGGCTCAACTATATAAAAATAAAAGAGTTCGGGACCTAAAATACTTGTTTGACCATTTATCGCGCTACACCGCACAACGTAAGAGCTATCAGACTTCACCATTATTACATACCGTTATCACATTTGTCAGACTAACACATCGGCTACATTTGCACCGAATTGGGTTCAACGTGTTTTCTTTATACGGAGACTACTTTTCGAATTAAAGGACCTAAGTCAGATATTTTAAGGTATTCTATTTGAATAAGGTAAGAATCTGAGCTTTGGCTCAACTATATATAAATAAAAGAGTTCTGGACCTAAAATACTTGTTTGACCATTTATCGCGCAACGTAAGAGCTATCGGACTTTACTATTATTACATACCGTTATCACATTTGTCAGACTAACACATCGACCCCGCAACGTAAGAGCTATCGGACTTTACCATTATTACATACCGTTATCACATTTGTCAGACTAACACATCGGCTACATTTGCACCGAATTGGGTTCAGGGTGTTTTCTTATACGAAGACTACTTTTTTAAGAAAAGGACCTAACTCAGACATTTGAAGGTATTCTATTTGAATAAGGTAAGCATCTGAGCTTTGGCTCAACTATATATAAATAAAAGTGTTCTGGACCTAAAATACTTGTTTGACCATTTATCGCGCTACACCGCGCAACGTAAGAGCTATCGGACTTTACCATTATTACATACCGTTATCACATTTGTAAGATTAACACATCGGCTACATTTGCACAGAATTGGGTTCAAGGTGTTTTTTTTATACAAAGACCACTTTTTGAATTGAAGCACCCAACTCAGACATTTTAAGGCATTCTATTTGAATAAGGTAAGCATCTGAGCTTTGGCTCAACTATATATAAATAAAAGAGTTCTGGACCTAAAATACTTGTTTGACCATTTATCGCGCTACACCAGATCGGCTACATTTGCACCGAATTGGGTTCAAAGTGTTTTCTTTATACGGAGACTACTTTTCGAATTGAAGCACCCAACTCAGACATTTTAAGGCATTCTATTTGAATAAGGTAAGCATCTGAGCTTTGGCTCAACTATATATAAATAAAAGAGTTCGGGACCTAAAATACTTGTTTGACCATTTATCGCGCTACACCGCACAACGTAAGAGCTATCGGACTTTACTATTATTACATACCGTTATCACATTTTTAAGATTAACACATCGGCTACATTTGCACAGAACTGGGTTCAAGGTGTTTTTTTTATACAAAGACCACTTTTTGAATTGAAGCACCCAACTCAGACATTTTAAGGCATTCTATTTGAATAAGGTAAGCATCTGAGCTTTGGCTCAACTATATATAAATAAAAGGGTTCTGGACCTAAAATACTTGTTTGACCATTTATCGCGCTAGACCGCACAACGTAAGAGCTATCAGACTTCACCATTATTACATACCGTTATCACATTTGTCAGACTAACACATCGGCTACATTTGCACCGAATTGGGTTTAAGGTGTTTCCTTTATACGAAGACTACTTTTTGAATTAAACCAACCAAGTCAGACATTTGAAGGTATTCTATTTGAATAAGGTAAGAATCTGAGCTTTGGCTCAACTATATATAAATAAAAGAGTTCTGGACCTAAAATACTTGTTTGACCATTTATCGCGCTACACCGCACAACGTAAGAGCTATCGGACTTTACTATTATTACATACCGTTATCACATTTTTAAGATTAACACATCGGCTACATTTGCACAGAATTGGGTTCAAGGTGTTTTTTTATACAAAGACCACTTTTTGAATTGAAGCACCCAACTCAGACATTTTAAGGCATTCTATTTGAATAAGGTAAGCATCTGAGCTTTGGCTCAACTATATATAAATAAAAGGGTTCTGGACCTAAAATACTTGTTTGACCATTTATCGCGCTAGACCGCACAACGTAAGAGCTATCAGACTTCACCATTATTACATACCGTTATCACATTTGTCAGACAAACACATCGGCTACATTTGCACCGAATTGGGTTTAAGGTGTTTCCTTTATACGAAGACTACTTTTTGAATTAAACCAACCAAGTCAGACATTTGAAGGTATTCTATTTGAATAAGGTAAGCATCTGAGCTTTGGCTCAACTATATATAAATAAAAGAGTTCTGGACCTAAAATACTTGTTTGACCATTTATCGCGCTACACCGCACAACGTAAGAGCTATCGGACTTCACCATTATTACATACCGTTATCACATTTGTCAGACTAACACATCGTCTACATTTGCACCGAATTGGGTTCAAAGTGTTTTCTTTATACGGAGACTACTTTTCGAATTGAAGCACCCAACTCAGACATTTTAAGGCATTCTATTTGAATAAGGTAAGCATCTGAGCTTTGGCTCAACTATATAAAAATAAAAGAGTTCGGGACCTAAAATACTTGTTTGACCATTTATCGCGCTACACCGCACAACGTAAGAGCTATCAGACTTCACCATTATTACATACCGTTATCACATTTGTCAGACTAACACATCGGCTACATTTGCACCGAATTGGGTTCAAAGTGTTTTCTTTATACGGAGACTACTTTTCGAATTGAAGCACCCAACTCAGACATTTTAAGGCATTCTATTTGAATAAGGTAAGCATCTGAGCATTGGCTCAACTATATAAAAATAAAAGAGTTCGGGACCTAAAATACTTGTTTGACCATTTATCGCGCTACACCGCACAACGTAAGAGCTATCAGACTTCACCATTATTACATACCGTTATCACATTTGTCAGACTAACACATCGGCTACATTTGCACCGAATTGGGTTCAACGTGTTTTCTTTATACGGAGACTACTTTTCGAATAAAAGGACCTAAGTCAGATATTTTAAGGTATTCTATTTGAATAAGGTAAGAATCTGAGCTTTGGCTCAACTATATATAAATAAAAGAGTTCTGGACCTAAAATACTTGTTTGACCATTTATCGCGCAACGTAAGAGCTATCGGACTTTACTATTATTACATACCGTTATCACATTTGTCAGACTAACACATCGACCCCGCAACGTAAGAGCTATCGGACTTTACCATTATTACATACCGTTATCACATTTGTCAGACTAACACATCGGCTACATTTGCACCGAATTGGGTTCAGGGTGTTTTCTTTATACGAAGACTACTTTTTTAAGAAAAGGACCTAACTCAGACATTTGAAGGTATTCTATTTGAATAAGGTAAGCATCTGAGCTTTGGCTCAACTATATATAAATAAAAGTGTTCTGGACCTAAAATACTTGTTTGACCATTTATCGCGCTACACCGCGCAACGTAAGAGCTATCGGACTTTACCATTATTACATACCGTTATCACATTTGTAAGATTAACACATCGGCTACATTTGCACAGAATTGGGTTCAAGGTGTTTTTTTTATACAAAGACCACTTTTTGAATTGAAGCACCCAACTCAGACATTTTAAGGCATTCTATTTGAATAAGGTAAGCATCTGAGCTTTGGCTCAACTATATATAAATAAAAGAGTTCTGGACCTAAAATACTTGTTTGACCATTTATCGCGCTACACCGCACAACGTAAGAGCTATCGGACTTCACCATTATTACATACCGTTATCACATTTGTCAGACTAACACATCGGCTACATTTGCACCGAATTGGGTTCAAAGAGTTTTCTTTATACGGAGACTAGTTTTCGAATTGAAGCACCCAACTCAGACATTTTAAGGCATTCTATTTGAATAAGGTAAGCATCTGAGCTTTGGCTCAACTATATATAAATAAAAGAGTTCTGGACCTAAAATACTTGTTTGACCATTTATCGCGCTACACCAGATCGGCTACATTTGCACCGAATTGGGTTCAAAGTGTTTTCTTTATACGGAGACTACTTTTCGAATTGAAGCACCCAACTCAGACATTTTGTATATACCCGCACGACTTCTGTTTCTGCCAGCAGAATAGATAGAATATATGCTAATCAAAACATCCTTCCGTTAGTTTTAGATATCCATCATGTGACAAACAACTTTTCGGACCACAACTGCTGCCCAATAGTTAAAATTGCAATGGAATTACGCAAAAAATGGGGTCCCTCCTTTTACAAAATAAATAACAATACGCTAAATCACAAAGACTTTCAAAATGCTATATACACCTACTGGAAAAATTGGCGGTTACAAAAACGATGTATATTCAATATTTTGGAATGGTGGGAAAAAGGGAAAATAATGATAAAAAACGAAGCTATGGTTTTTTCAAAATATACAAGCCACGTTGAACGAATTTGTTACATAGAATGTGTAAAAAGATTAAATGACATTAAAATAAACGATAAAAATTTTGAAAATAATCATAAATATATAAACCTACAACATAGTATAAACGCATATGAAGATAAAAGAAACCAGGGAGCTCTAATCAGGGCGAAGATAAAAAAATACGACAATGAAGAACAACCAACAAAAGATTTTTTTCATTTTGAAAAAACGACGCAATCCCAATGTAGTATATACAGTATCGTTACGAAACAAGGCCTACTAACTGAAAATAGAACTGAAATAATCAATAACATACACGCATTTTATACCAACCTATGGGGAATAGAAAATAAAACAGAACATCAGAATAACTACCTGAACGAAATTGAACCAATAACATGGGACAAAGAAGAAACGGATTACCTAAACAGACCAATAACAGAGGAGGAAATAGAAAACGCCATAAACTCCCTAAATAAAGATTCTTCTCCAGGTTGTGATGGACTCACACCTCAACTATATAAAATGATGGATAAAGAATTCTCCAACGACCTGGCCGAATTATATCACAATATATATCTCAAAGAAGCCATGCCACTCTCAATGAGAACCGCCATAACAAAACTAATTTTTAAAAAGGGAAATAAACAAGAGCTAAAAAATTGGCGCCCAATATCCCTTTTGAATAACGATTATAAAATACTCAGCAAAATAATTAATAACAGAATTAAACCAACTCTAAACAGATTGATAAGTACTAGCCAAAATTGCGGAGTTGCCAATAGAGACATACATAAAGCAATATATAATATACAAAGTGCGATCGACTCAGCCCAAGCATTAAACAAACCACTAACCATAATAGCAATAGACTTCGAAAAGGCTTTTGATAGAGTGGATCACCGTTTTCTACATAAAATATTGGAAAAACTGGATTTCCCATCCTATATAACTAAATGGGTAAAAATTATATATACCAATATAATAAGTAAAGTAGAGATTAATGGCACTTTTACAGAAGATATCCCAATAAAACGAGGTATAAGACAGGGTTGCCCCCTGAGCATGACTCTCTTTATCATAGGAATGGAAATCTTAACTAGAAAACTAAATCGCAACAATCAAATAACTGGATATAAACTAAGGAATATAGAAACGAAATGCGTTCAATATGCTGATGATTTGACAATATTAACTGAAAACGCATCATCACTCTATGAAATAAGGAAGGAACTTGGTCACTATGAAATAGCATCAGGACACAAGATAAATATGAATAAAACTCAAATAATAAGTAATAATACCGAAACAAAAGACGCCCTAACAACGGTCGACTGGGGAAACAATTTAAAACAAGAAATAAAAGTTTTGGGGATCTTCTTTAGCTTAAGCTGGATGACGGTAGATAAAAATTGGGAAAAAGCTGTGAATACCATAAAATATATACTGCACAAGAATAAACATAGAAAATTAACAATCAACGGAAAAGCCCTACTAATTAATTCACTAATCGTACCACAACTCTTACATATAGGCAAACACATTCCCCTTCCAACCAAATACGAAAATCTAATGACTCAATCAATATTTCAATTTATCTGGGCACCATCGAAAATAGAAAATATTAAACGCTCAACTCTCCAACTACCGAAAATAAAAGGTGGTAGAGGAATCCCAAACATAAAAACAAAAGTATTAAGCGCTCAACTCAGCAGGTTTTTTGAAATATCACAATTAGAGGCGATAACCGAACTATGGCATGAATGGGTCAGATATCAATTGGGATCCAGTATTAAAATTATCAATCCGGATTTACATACAAATACGGCCCCAAACACAATATATCCAAACTGTCTCTATAAAATTTTACGTCATAATCTATTCAAACTGAAAAATTCAAACTTTATTTGGGAAAATGACAAATTAAAACCAATCTATGAACAGCTACAAAGTCGATCCAGAATAGAAAACAAAATAGTTATCGATGGCGCGACACTTTCATGGGAAAAAATAAATTGTGCTTCGAAACAACTAAAACCTTTTTTTACAAATAAAGAACGAAACTCAAACTACCTGATTGCAAATAAGGCATATAGGTTTGGCGATTTTAAAAAGGGCTATGCTTCAAACTATTACAGAGGTCAAGTGCAAATAAGAAACTGCAAGTTTTGTAGAGCAACAGAAGACAACATAACACATATATTACTAAAATGTCCAGTAATTAAAGAACTAATGCTCCAAATAAGTATGTACGCAAATAAAATATTTACATATAACTCAAAAATAACTGAAAAGCTAATAATGTACAATATCCCCGATGGAAACAAAATGATTGGCATAATAAAACTGTTAACAATAACAAAATCAGAAATAATGGATGCAAAAAGAAATTTAGACAAAGACAATGAATACACCTGGAATAATAAAAAGTTTGTTAGAAACAAATTATGGATAATTAAAAACAAATTTGGATCCTTTGTGTCCAAACTGCAAAAAGGGGTCACATCCGATCAACTGAAAAATATCCTCCAACTGAAACAGCATCCATAAAAACGGGCTCTAGCAAATCAATCCCATGATTTCCAACCTAAATTCTTTTCACCTGGTCACTATTTTAATTGTTCCCATATAATCTATGGATGTAAGTTTATTTAAATCCACTTGCCAAATTGCTACTTGCCAAATTAATTTTATACTGTCAGGATTTTCGCCCATTGTTGTGTGCATGTGTCTTTCAATTCGTGTACTGCAATGATGAGGTCATGACGACTCCTAACTTGAAACTATGATTCAAAAGGATCGAAACTCTGAGCAAAAAAAAAAAAAAAAAAAAAAAAAAAAAAAAAAATTGACTCAACTATATATAAATAAAAGAGTTCTGGACCTAAAAAAAAAAAAAAAAAAAAAAAAAAAAAAAATCTGAGCTTTGGCTCAACTATATATAAATAAAAGAGTTCTGGACCTAAAATACTTGTTTGACCATTTATCGCGCTACATCAGATCGGCTACATTTGCACCGAATTGGGTTCAAAGTGTTTTCTTTATACGGAGACTACTTTTCGAATTGAAGCACCCAACTCAGACATTTTAAGGCATTCTATTTGAATAAGGTAAGCATCTGAGCTTTGGCTCAACTATATATAAATAAAAGAGTTCTGGACCTAAAATACTTGTTTGACCATTTATCGCGCTACACCGCAAAAAGTAAGAGCTATCGGACTTCACCATTATTACATACCGTTATCACATTTGTCAGACTAACACATCGGCTACATTTGCACCGAATTGGGTTCAAAGTGTTTTCTTTATACGGAGACTAGTTTTCGAATTGAAGCACCCAACTCAGACATTTTAAGGCATTCTATTTGAATAAGGTAAGCATCTGAGCTTTGGCTCAACTATATATAAATAAAAGAGTTCTGGACCTAAAATACTTGTTTGACCATTTATCGCGCTACACCGCACAACGTAAGAGCTATCGGACTTCACCATTATTACATACCGTTATCACATTTGTCAGACTAACACATCGGCTACATTTGCACCGAATTGGGTTCAGAGTGTTTTCTTTATACGGAGACTACTTTTCGAATTGAAGCACCCAACTCAGAGATTTTAAGGCATTCTATTTGAATAAGGTAAGCATCTGAGCTTTGGCTCAACTATATATAAATAAAAGTGTTCTGGACCTAAAATACTTGTTTGACCATTTATCGCGCTACACCGCACAACGTAAGAGCTATCAGACTTCACCATTATTACATACCGTTATCACGTTTGTCAGATTAACACATCGGCTACATTTGCACAGAATTGGTTTCAAGGTGTTTTTTTTATACAAAGACCACTTTTTGAATTGAAGCACCCAACTCAGACATTTTAAGGCATTCTATTTGAATAAGGTAAGAATCTGTATTGTGGCTACTCTACTCTCAGGTTCTCTTACCGAATAGAAACGACGTTCGCTGATATTCCTGTTTTTCTGCACCTTGACAAGTCGATCTACAACACCGGAAGCACCATACAGCTCTACAACACCGGAAGCACCAACAGCTCTACAACACCGGAAGCACCAACAACTCCACAACACCGCCACAACAACAACTCCTCGACACCGGAAGAACGGTCACCTCCACAAAACCGGACGACCTACCCAGTCTGTGGATATCGCCGTTGCGGTTGGATATACTTACTCCGACAATAAAGAAGACGTCGACCGACTTAGTATCGGAACAATACCGACGAACAACCGTCATAGATCCTCTCCACGTCTCTGCACAGATTCTTCGCATTAACTTCGAAGAACGTCGAGGCAACCGAGAACACAACTGGTAGATCATCACCCCTGCATTGAATCCGGTAAATTTGTGTTATTTCCTTGATATATAAATTTAAATAATTATTTTCGGCGAAACGGTAAAAATCGAACAATAACAAACAAACATGACAACCCAACAAACCCCGGAAATTGAAATAAAACTAGAGAGAACAATCATGGTCCAACTTACTGGTACGGTAGAGCAAATGAGTGTATCAGTCTTCATGGAACTCTTTGCCGAAGGAGCTCCACTTTTCCACATCGCAGATTTTGTCGAAGGAGTAATAATGGAAAGCTACAAAGAATGTACATTTCTTCTTACCCTGAAACAAGATGCATTAGGCACATCAATCCCCCAAATTTCGGACATAATTGAATACTTTGAAACCAATAACATCAGCTTCACTTCCGAAAACGGATCTACCATGAGAATTCGGGCAGAACTTCCGAGGGCTGAACTGGAAACAATCACCCTCCACCCAATACCATGTGATGTCCCAATGAAGAAGATTCAAGACCTGATAGCCAAACATAATTGGGGTAAAATTAAATCTCACCAATTTGGTCACCATCGAAATTTTCCGTCGATTAAAAATGGATGGATCAACCTAAGAATGTCCAAAATCAATAAAGGAAACATCCCACCGGTGATTAAGATTGGCGGCAGATGGGTAACTGTAACCCGCCCAGGAGAAGAAAACGCGCCTCTTTGCAACTATTGCAAACATAGAGGCCACCTCCAAAATAAATGCCCGAAAAAGGGATTTTGTACAATTTGTGAGTGTAGTGGCCATACAACACGTAATTGTCGTATGGTTGCGCCAAGGAAAAGGGCAGTCTTCCACTCAAACAAAGGCTCCACCAGAAACCTCGCCACCCAGTCATCAAACAAAACAACACCACAACGAATATTACACCAGGAAATTCAAACATCAACCCCGATCACCCAAACCGAACAACCGGAATGGCATGTGGTCAAACGCAAAAACCAACCACAAGAAAATATTGCAAGCAGCTGGTCTATTCAAACAGAAAATCACTACCGGGTATTGGAGCTATTTGAAAACTCAAGAGATGAGATATTCATAAATTCGGCCCCTGAGATGGAACTAGAAAACATAATCAAAAATGCCCAAATAGAGAGCGGAATCCCAATCTTAAAACAACAACAAAAAATGACGAGCACGACACAAGCAAAGAATACACCGAAAAAGAACAAGACATTAAAAGGCAAAACACAAGATGAGAGTAAATCCAAAACAAACCCAGTTCAATACAAAAAGTCCGATGATGTTCAACAAAAGGCCCAAAGAACCAAAGAAATCTCCACAGATTCAAACCAAAATACAAGCGAAACCATTGACCAGGAACAAGTAGAGAACATGGAACCAAGATCATCTTTAGAAGTGTCCTTAACCCATCCACCAACACCCACTCGTTATGAATGGCCAAGAATCTTGAGCCAACATGTGAACCACCGCACGCCAAAACGCCCCCGACAAGAACATGATGGAGCAAAACTACCCGAAACATGACACAGTTGTCAACATCATAGTACCAAAGTACCCAAAGCAATACCAACGATGACATGGACAAAATGGAAAAAACAGTGAAACAAGAGAACAATCTAGTTATTGGAACATTAAACATCAATGGATTAGAAGCAAAAACATCTAAAGTAGTAAATTATATGAAACATAATAATATTGACATTCTATGCGTGCAGGAAACACATAGGCTGAACCATGAAATTGAATCTAGTTTATTTGAAAATTTCGGGTTGGTTATTTACACGAACACAATAACCTGCGCATCGTCCGATCATCACTTTCGACACGGAACCGCCATAATTGTAAAAACTCACTTGTTAACGACGCACCAGATAACCCATAAAATACTCGCCGAAAACCGTATTCAATGCATAAAAATGCAAAGAAGAAACCAAACTATCGAGCTTTTCAACATATATTTACCCCCGGGCGAAAAACATAGAAGTACACGTAAAGAACTAATCGATAAGATTGAATCCGATTTGCCGGAGGCAAATTCAGGCCCTATCTACATTATGGGGGACTTTAACATGATCCTCTCACCCCTAGATAACATGAAATATTTTGATAAAAGAAATAAGATGGATAGAAAAACATGGAGCCGACTTGCAGACCGCTTTAACATAAAAGATGCTTTTCGATACCATAGAGGTGACCGATTAGAATATACCCGTATTACAGCCAACACGGCGTCGCGTATCGATAGAATTTACGGAAACCCAGAAGGACTAGAGATCCTGACCCACATAGAGCATAAGTTTAATTATATTTCGGATCATAACAACTGTCCTATCATATCTATATTAATCGAAAATAACAAGCGTTGGGGACCTTCGTTATATAAAATGAATAACTTGGTACTACAACATAAGAGCGTGAGCGAACATTTAACAATCATGTGGGAAATATGGAAAACACAGAAACGCAGGATACTTAACGTTCTGGATTGGTGGGAAATGGGAAAAGATATGCTTAAAAATATAGTCCAAACTACTTCGCAACAAATCAAAAAGGGGGAAAAAACAAGATACATAAACGCTGTAAAACAATTGGAGCACGGTACAATAAAAACAAGTCCCATCGACATGACGCTTAGTGAGCTTGAAACTCAACAAAATATAGATCTCTACGAAGCAAAAATTAATAAAGGAGCAATTATTCGGTCTAAAATTAGGGTAATAGGGGACGATGAAAAACCAACAAGAGATTTCTTTAGATTAGAAACAGATGCACAAAAGCGAGACGCAATATATATGGTAATTAACAAAAACGGTCAAGTAACGAAAACACCGCAAGAGACGGTAGACACAATTTTCACCTTTTACAACGAGCTATGGGGTAAAGACGAAATAATCGAAAATCAAGACACCTACCTCGAGAGAATACTGCCAATTAAGATTGATCAATCAGAGATAAAATTAATGACTGCACCCATCGGAGAATTAGAAATTCATAACGCCATACAAGAATTAAATAACGATAGTTCCCCAGGGGAAGATGGAATAACCACCAAGTTTTATAAACTAATGTGGCCTTGTATAAAACAAGACATGATAGAGTTATATAACAATATATTTCTTAAAAAAGTAATGCCCCTATCAATGAGAACAGCCATAATAAAATTAATATACAAAAAGGGACCCAAAAAAAATCTAAAAAATTGGAGACCGATTGCCCTTCTAAATACGGATTACAAAATTCTAAGCAAAATTATCAGTAAGCGTTTGGAATTAGCAATTGACAGAATAATTAGCCCCAACCAAAAATGCGCAATTAAAGGTAGAACTATAGATCATTGTCTGTACAATATCTCGGCTGCCATAAACGCTGCGAAACAAACAAACGGTGCCCTTACAGTAATGGCAATAGATTTTGAAAAAGCTTTCGATCGGGTAAATCACCGCTTTATATTCAAAATCTTGAAAAAACTTAACATACCAGAACAATTAATACAATGGATTAAGATTTTGTACACGCAAATTATTAGCAAAATTGAAATAAATGGAGCACTCACGAAAGACATCTACCTAAACAGAGGCATAAGGCAAGGATGTCCCTGCTCCATGCTTTTATTTCTAATTGGATTGGAAACCCTAACACAGAATATAAATGCGAACGTAAACGTAAAAGGGTACAAAATTGGTAAAATAGAATGTAAACTAGAACAATATGCAGATGACCTGACCCTACTCATTACGGAACCTGGCTCAATAATTCACGCAATGAACGAATTAAAAAAATATGAAACTTTCTCTGGACAACAAATTAACTTGAATAAAACCCAAATTATTACCAACGATAGAGAAATGGAAAGAACGGTGCTAGAAATATTTCCGGGCGAAGCCATACAGAAAACGATAAAAGTTTTAGGAATTTATTTTAGCATTAGCGAAAACTGCACCCAAAGTAACCTGGATAAAGCAACAAAAACAATCAATTTTTTGTTGAAAAAACATCAACATAGAAAACTTACTCTAAAAGGAAGAGTTACTTTAATTAACGCTCTTATTATGCCACAAATCCTACAAATAAGTAAACACATTGTGATCCCAAAATGCTTTATAAACCAAATTCAAAACTTACTATATAGATTTTTGTGGTATCCAAGCAAGATTGAAAAAATTAAACGAATCAAATTAATTGCCCAACGTGAGGATGGCGGTCTACTCTTCCCGCAAATTAACATAAAAATTCTCGCCGCAAAAACAACCAGAATATACCACATCTCAAGACTAGAGAAAATAGAAAATCTATGGGAAGAATGGTTCCGTTATAATTTTGGACCTACAATGAAAAATCTCAATACACGTATCTATAGCAATTCGGCTCCAAACACAATTTACCCTGATCAAATCCATCAAGAAATTAGAACATCCTTACGTATTTTACAAAGGCATGATTTCGAATTGGTCTCCGGCAAAATTAAACCTATTTATACAGTGCTATTAAAAAACTTACTATTAAAATCCCATGCGAATCGAGAACTAAAATGGGATGTTATAACATTTAATCAGCGAAACAGTAAACATTACTTTACAAACATTGAACGCGACACTAATTACCGCATTGCCCACAACGCATTTTTATATGGAGACTTCTTTCGAACCAATAATTTTAATCCTTACTACGACGGAAAAATACAAATCCGATCATGTAAATTCTGCCGACAACAAACAGATAACATTAATCACGTGATTTTTAATTGCGATAATGCCCAACAAATAATAAAAGAAATGCAAGAACTTCTAGATAAAATTCAAGAAAATCCGCCAACTCTAACAAAAGACTTCATTTTTTCGAACATAAACTTAAATAAAAATGACATACTGGCAGCCAAAATGGTTATCACATATAAAATCACAATAATAAATGAAAAACGGAAACTTGACAAAGAAAACAAAAACATTTGGCATAATGAAAAATTTCAACGTAAAATATTATGGATTGTAAAAAAACGAATTCGTTCGCTTATTCAAACCAACATATTCAAATACGGCGTCGAAAAAACATTAGTAAATTTTGGATTATCGAAAGATTATCACCAATTACTCACGTAAAGCTCCAGTCGCGGTATGTTACACAACCTCCCCAATCGTATGTAGAGTGCGTCTTGCAGATATCACTAGTATGACTTCATCCAATCACTTCTTGGCATTTAATGCATATTTCTACTTTTAATAGTTAATGTGCTATTCAATGATTAATTATGTTATTCAAAATATGCTTTAGTGTACCATTAGATTGTATTAACACTGCGTTTTTTTTTTTTTTTTTTTTTTTTTTTTTTTTTTTCTTTCGAATGACCCTCTGTTTATTCATTCTTTAATGTGTATAGTTTTTTCGCCCCACGCTGCAATGATGAGGAAATTGATTAATCCCCAAAACTAGTGTAAACTGTTTGTTACAATCACTTCTGAGCAGCTAAAAAAAAAAAAAAAAAAAAAAAAAAAAAAAAACTGAGCTTTGGCTCAACTATATATAAATAAAAGAGTTCGGGCCCTAAAATACTTGTTTGACCATTTATCGCGCTACACCGCACAACGTAAGAGCTATCAGACTTCACCATTATTACATACCGTTATCACATTTGTCAGACTAAAACATCGGCTACATTTGCACCGAATTGGGTTCAAAGTGTTTTCTTTATACGGAGACTACTTTTCGAATTAAAGCACCCAACTCAGACATTTTAAGGCATTCTATTTGAATAAGGTAAGCATCAGAGCTTTGGCTCAACTATATATAAATAAAAGAGTTCTGGACCTAAAATACTTGTTTGACCATTTATCGCGCTACACCGCACAACGTAAGAGCTATCGGACTTTACCATTATTACATACCGTTATCACATTTGTCAGATTAACACATCAGCTACATTTGCACAGAATTGGTTTCAATGTGTTGCAGACATTTTAAGGCATTCTATTTGAATAAGGTAAGCATCTGAGCTTTGGCTCAACTATATATAAATAAAAGAGTTCTGGACCTAAAATACTTGTTTGACCATTTATCGCGCTACACCGCACAACGTAAGAGCTATCGGACTTTACCATTATTACATACCGTTATCACATTTGTCAGATTAACACATCGGCTACATTTGCACAGAATTGGTTTCAAGGTGTTTTTTTTTATACAAAGACCACTTTTTGAATTGAAGCACCCAACTCAGACATTTTAAGGCATTCTATTTGAATAAGGTAAGCATCTGAGCTTTGGCTCAACTATATATAAATAAAAGAGGTCTGGACCTAAAATACTTGTTTGACCATTTATCGCGCTACAACGCACAACGTAAGAGCTATCAGACTTCACCATTATTACATACCGTTATCACATTTGTCAGACTAACACATCGGCTAAATTTGCACCGAATTGGGTTCAAGGTGTTACCTTTATACGAAGACTACTTTTTGAATTAAACCAACCAAGTCAGACATTTGAAGGTATTCTATTTGAATAAGGTAAGAATCTGAGCTTTGGCTCAACTATATATAAATAAAAGAGTTCTGGACCTAAAATACTTGTTTGACCATTTATCGCGCTACACCGCACAACGTAAGAGCTATCGGACTTTACTATTATTACATACCGTTATCACATTTTTAAGATTAACACATCGGCTACATTTGCACAGAATTGGGTTCAAGGTGTTTTTTTTATACAAAGACCACTTTTTGAATTGAAGCACCCAACTCAGACATTTTAAGGCATTCTATTTGAATAAGGTAAGCATCTGAGCTTTGGCTCAACTATATATAAATAAAAGGGTTCTGGACCTAAAATACTTGTTTGACCATTTATCGCGCTAGACCGCACAACGTAAGAGCTATCAGACTTCACCATTATTACATACCGTTATCACATTTGTCAGACTAACACATCGGCTACATTTGTACCGAATTGGGTTAAAGGTGTTTCCTTTATACAAAGACCACTTTTTGAATTGAAGCACCCGACTCAGACATTTTAAGGCATTCTATTTGAATAAGGTAAGCATCTGAGCTTTGGCTCAACTATACATAAATAAAAGAGTTCTGGACCTAAAATACTTGTTTGACCATTTATCGCGCTACACCGCACAACGTAAGAGCTATCAGACTTCACCATTATTACATACCGTTATCACATTTGTCAGACTAACACATCGGCTACATTTGCACCGAATTGGGTTTACGGTGTTTCCTTTATACGAAGACTACTTTTTGAATTAAACCAACCAAGTCAGACATTTGAAGGTATTCTATTTGAATAAGGTAAGAATCTGAGCTTTGGCTCAACTATATATAAATAAAAGAGTTCTGGACCTAAAATACTTGTTTGACCATTTATCGCGCTACACCGCACAACGTAAGAGCTATCGGACTTCACCATTATTACATACCGTTATCACATTTGTAAGATTAACACATCGGCTACATTTGCACAGAATTGGGTTCAAGGTGTTTCCTTTATACGAAGACTACTTTTTGAATTAAACCAACCAAGTCAGACATTTGAAGGTATTCTATTTGAATAAGGTAAGAATCTGAGCTTTGGCTCAACTACATATAAATAAAATAGTTCTGGACCTAAAATACTTGTTTGACCATTTATCGCGCTACACCGCACAACGTAAGAGCTATCGGACTTAGATGCTTACCTTATTCTATTTGAATAAGGTAAGCATCTGAGCTTTGGCTCAACTATATATAAATAAAAGAGTTCTGGACCTAAAATAGTTGTTTGACCATTTATCGCGCTACACCGCACAACGTAAGAGCTATCGGACTTTACCATTATTACATACCGTTATCACATTTGTCAGATTAACACATCAGCTACATTTGCACAGAATTGGTTTCAATGTGTTTTTTTTTATACAAAGACCACTTTTTGAATTGAAGCACCCAACTCAGACATTTTAAGGCATTCTATTTGAATAAGGTAAGAATCTGAGCTTTGGCTCAACTATATATAAATGAAAGAGTTCTGGACCTAAAATACTTGTTTGACCATTTATCGCGCTACACCGCACAACGTAAGAGCTATCGGACTTCACCATTATTACATACCGTTATCACATTTGTCAGACTAACACATCGGCTACATTTGCACCGAATTGGGTTCAAAGTGTTTTCTTTATACGGAGACTACTTTTCGAATTGAAGCACCCAACTCAGACATTTTAAGGCATTCTATTTGAATAAGGTAAGCATCTGAGCTTTGGCTCAACTATATATAAATAAAAGAGTTCGGGACCTAAAATACTTGTTTGACCATTTATCGCGCTACACCGCACAACGTAAGAGCTATCAGACTTCACCATTATTACATACCGTTATCACATTTGTCAGACTAACACATCGGCTACATTTGCACCGAATTGGGTTCAAAGTGTTTTCTTTATACGGAGACTACTTTTCGAATTAAAGCACCCAACTCAGACATTTTAAGGCATTCTATTTGAATAAGGTAAGCATCAGAGCTTTGGCTCAACTATATATAAATAAAAGAGTTCTGGACCTAAAATACTTGTTTGACCATTTATCGCGCTACACCGCACAACGTAAGAGCTATCGGACTTTACCATTATTACATACCGTTATCACATTTGTCAGATTAACACATCAGCTACATTTGCACAGAATTGGTTTCAATGTGTTTTTTTTATACAAAGACCACTTTTTGAATTGAAGCACCCAACTCAGACATTTTAAGGTATTCTATTTGAATAAGGTAAGAATCTGAGCTTTGGCTCAACTATATATAAATAAAAGAGTTCTGGACCTAAAATACTTGTTTGACCATTTATCGCGCTACACCGCACAACGTAAGAGCTATCGGACTTCACCATTATTACATACCGTTATCACATTTGTCAGACTAACACATCGGCTACATTTGCACCGAATTGGGTTCAAAGTGTTTTCTTTATACGGAGACTACTTTTCGAATTGAAGCACCCAACTCAGACATTTTAAGGCATTCTATTTGAATAAGGTAAGCATCTGAGCTTTGGCTCAACTATATATAAATAAAAGAGTTCGGGACGAAAAATACTTGTTTGACCATTTATCGCGCTACACCGCACAACGTAAGAGCTATCAGACTTCACCATTATTACATACCGTTATCACATTTGTCAGACTAACACATCGGCTACATTTGCACAGAATTGGGTTTAAGGTGTTTTTTTTATACAAAGACCACTTTTTGAATTGAAGCACCCAACTCAGACATTTTAAGGCATTCTATTTGAATAAGGTAAGCATCTGAGCTTTGGCTCAACTATATATAAATAAAAGGGTTCTGGACCTAAAATACTTGTTTGACCATTTATCGCGCTACACCGCACAACGTAAGAGCTATCAGACTTCACCATTATTACATACCGTTATCACATTTGTCAGACTAACACATCGGCTACATTTGTACCGAATTGGGTTAAAGGTGTTTCCTTTATACAAAGACCACTTTTTGAATTGAAGCACCCGACTCAGACATTTTAAGGCATTCTATTTGAATAAGGTAAGCATCTGAGCTTTGGCTCAACTATACATAAATAAAAGAGTTCAGGACCTAAAATACTTGTTTGACCATTTATCGCGCTACACCGCACAACGTAAGAGCTATCAGACTTCACCATTATTACATACCGTTATCACATTTGTCAGACTAACACATCGGCTACATTTGCACCGAATTGGGTTTACGGTGTTTCCTTTATACGAAGACTACTTTTTGAATTAAACCAACCAAGTCAGACATTTGAAGGTATTCTATTTGAATAAGGTAAGAATCTGAGCTTTGGCTCAACTATATATAAATAAAAGAGTTCTGGACCTAAAATACTTGTTTGACCATTTATCGCGCTACACCGCACAACGTAAGAGCTATCGGACTTCACCATTATTACATACCGTTATCACATTTGTAAGATTAACACATCGGCTACAGTTGCACAGAATTGGGTTCAAGGTGTTTCCTTTATACGAAGACTACTTTTTGAATTAAACCAACCAAGTCAGACATTTGAAGGTATTCTATTTGAATAAGGTAAGAATCTGAGCTTTGGCTCAACTACATATAAATAAAATAGTTCTGGACCTAAAATACTTGTTTGACCATTTATCGCGCTACACCGCACAACGTAAGAGCTATCGGACTTAGATGCTTACCTTATTCTATTTGAATAAGGTAAGCATCTGAGCTTTGGCTCAACTATATATAAATAAAAGAGTTCTGGACCTAAAATAGTTGTTTGACCATTTATCGCGCTACACCGCACAACGTAAGAGCTATCAGACTTCACCATTATTACATACCGTTATCACATTTGTCAGACTAACACATCGGCTACATTTGCACCGAATTGGGTTCAAAGTGTTTTCTTTATACGGAGACTACTTTTCGAATTTAAGCACCCAACTCAGACATTTTAAGGCATTCTATTTGAATAAGGTAAGCATCAGAGCTTTGGCTCAACTATATATAAATAAAAGAGTTCTGGACCTAAAATACTTGTTTGACCATTTATCGCGCTACACCGCACAACGTAAGAGCTATCGGACTTTACCATTATTACATACCGTTATCACATTTGTCAGATTAACACATCAGCTACATTTGCACAGAATTGGTTTCAATGTGTTTTTTTTTATACAAAGACCACTTTTTGAATTGAAGCACCCAACTCAGACATTTTAAGGTATTCTATTTGAATAAGGTAAGAATCTGAGCTTTGGCTCAACTATATATAAATAAAAGAGTTCTGGACCTAAAATACTTGTTTGACCATTTATCGCGCTACACCGCACAACGTAAGAGCTATCGGACTTCACCATTATTACATACCGTTATCACATTTGTCAGACTAACACATCGGCTACATTTGCACCGAATTGGGTTCAAAGTGTTTTCTTTATACGGAGACTACTTTTCGAATTGAAGCACCCAACTCAGACATTTTAAGGCATTCTATTTGAATAAGGTAAGCATCTGAGCTTTGGCTCAACTATATATAAATAAAAGAGTTCGGGACCTAAAATACTTGTTTGACCATTTATCGCGCTACACCGCACAACGTAAGAGCTATCAGACTTCACCATTATTACATACCGTTATCACATTTGTCAGACTAACACATCGGCTACATTTGCACAGAATTGGGTTTAAGGTGTTTTTTTTATACAAAGACCACTTTTTGAATTGAAGCACCCAACTCAGACATTTTAAGGCATTCTATTTGAATAAGGTAAGCATCTGAGCTTTGGCTCAACTATATATAAATAAAAGAGTTCTGGACCTAAAATACTTGTTTGACCATTTATCGCGCTACACCGCACAACGTAAGCATCTGAGCTTTGGCTCAACTATATATAAATAAAAGTGTTCTGGACCTAAAATACTTGTTTGAATACTTGTTTGACCATTTATCGCGCTACACCGCACAACGTAAGAGCTATCGGACTTTACTATTATTACATACCGTTATCACATTTTTAAGATTAAAACATCGGCTACATTTGCACAGAATTGGGTTCAAGGTGTTTCCTTTATACGGAGACTACTTTTCGAATTGAACCAACCAACTCAGACATTTTAAGGCATTCTATTTGAATAAGGTAAGCATCTGAGCTTTGGCTCAACTATATATAAATAAAAGTGTTCTGGACATAAAATAATTGTTTGACCATTTATCGCGCTACACCCCGCAACGTAAGAGCTATCGGACTTTACCATTATTACATGCACCGAATTGGGTTCAAGGTGTTTCCTTTATACGAAGACTACTTTTTGAATTAAACCAACCAAGTCAGACATTTGAAGGTATTCTATTTGAATAAGGTAAGAATCTGAGCTTTGGCTCAACTAACTTTGTCAGACTAACACATTCTATTTGAATAAGGTAAGCATCTGAGCTTTGGCTCAACTATATTAAATAAAAGAGTTCTGGACCTAAAATACTTGTTTGACCATTTATCGCGCTACACCGCACAACGTAAGCATCTGAGCTCTGGCTCAACTATATATAAATAAAAGAGTTCTGGACTTAAAATACTTGTTTGACCATTTATCGCGCTACACCGCAAAACGTAAGAGCTATCAGACTTCACCATTATTACATACCGCTATCACATTTGTCAGACTAACACATCGGCTAAATTTGCACCGAATTGGGTTCAAGGTGTTCCCTTTATACGAAGACTACTTTTTGAATTGAAACAACCAAGTCAGACATTTGAAGGTATTCTATTTGAATAAGGTAAGAATCTGAGCTTTGGCTCAACTATATATAAATAAAAGAGTTCTGGACCTAAAATACTTGTTTGACCATTTATCGCGCTACACCGCACAACGTAAGAGCTATCGGACTAAGATGTTTACCTTATTCTATTTGAATAAGGTAAGCATCTGAGCTTTGGCTCAACTATATATAAATAAAAGAGTTCTGGACCTAAAATACTTGTTTGACCATTTATCGCGCTACACCGCACAACGTAAGAGCTATCGGACTTTACCATTATTACATACCGTTATCACATTTGTCAGATTAACACATCGGCTACATTTGCACAGAATTGGTTTCAAGGTGTTTTTTTTTATACAAAGACCACTTTTTGAATTGAAGCACCCAACTCAGACATTTTAAGGCATTCTATTTGAATAAGGTAAGCATCTGAGCTTTGGCTCAACTATATATAAATAAAAGAGGTCTGGACCTAAAATACTTGTTTGACCATTTATCGCGCTACACCGCACAACGTAAGAGCTATCAGACTTCAACATTATTACATACCGTTATCACATTTGTCAGACTAACACATCGGCTAAATTTGCACCGAATTGGGTTCAAGGTGTTTCCTTTATACGAAGACTACTTTTTGAATAAAACCAACCAAGTCAGACATTTGAAGGTATTCTATTTGAATAAGGTAAGAATCTGAGCTTTGGCTCAACTATATGTAAATAAAAGAGTTTTGGACCTAAAATACTTGTTTGACCATTTATCGCGCTACACCGCTCAACGTAAAAGCTATCGGACTTCACCATTATTACATACCGTTATCACATTTGTCAGACTAACACATCGGCTACATTTGCACCGAATTGGGTTCAAGGTGTTCCCTTTATACGAAGACTACTTTTTGAATTAAACCAACCAAGTCAGACATTTGAAGGTATTCTATTTGAATAAGGTAAGAATCTGAGCTTTGGCTCAACTATATATAAATAAAAGAGTTCTGGACCTAAAATACTTGTTTGACCATTTATCGCGCTACACCGCACAACGTAAGAGCTATCGGACTTTACTATTATTACATACCGTTATCACATTTTTAAGATTAACACATCGGCTACATTTGCACAGAATTGGGTTCAAGGTGTTTTTTTTATACAAAGACCACTTTTTGAATTGAAGCACCCAACTCAGACATTTTAAGGCATTCTATTTGAATAAGGTAAGCATCTGAGCTTTGGCTCAACTATATATAAATAAAAGGGTTCTGGACCTAAAATACTTGTTTGACCATTTATCGCGCTAGACCGCACAACGTAAGAGCTATCAGACTTCACCATTATTACATACCGTTATCACATTTGTCAGACTAACACATCGGCTACATTTGTACCGAATTGGGTTAAAGGTGTTTCCTTTATACAAAGACCACTTTTTGAATTGAAGCACCCGACTCAGACATTTTAAGGCATTCTATTTGAATAAGGTAAGCATCTGAGCTTTGGCTCAACTATACATAAATAAAAGAGTTCTGGACCTAAAATACTTGTTTGACCATTTATCGCGCTACACCGCACAACGTAAGAGCTATCAGACTTCACCATTATTACATACCGTTATCACATTTGTCAGACTAACACATCGGCTACATTTGCACCGAATTGGGTTTACGGTGTTTCCTTTATACGAAGACTACTTTTTGAATTAAACCAACCAAGTCAGACATTTGAAGGTATTCTATTTGAATAAGGTAAGAATCTGAGCTTTGGCTCAACTATATATAAATAAAAGAGTTCTGGACCTAAAATACTTGTTTGACCATTTATCGCGCTACACCGCACAACGTAAGAGCTATCGGACTTCACCATTATTACATACCGTTATCACATTTGTAAGATTAACACATCGGCTACATTTGCACAGAATTGGGTTCAAGGTGTTTCCTTTATACGAAGACTACTTTTTGAATTAAACCAACCAAGTCAGACATTTGAAGGTATTCTATTTGAATAAGGTAAGAATCTGAGCTTTGGCTCAACTACATATAAATAAAAGAGTTCTGGACCTAAAATACTTGTTTGACCATTTATCGCGCTACACCGCACAACGTAAGAGCTATCGGACTTAGATGCTTACCTTATTCTATTTGAATAAGGTAAGCATCTGAGCTTTGGCTCAACTATATATAAATAAAAGAGTTCTGGACCTAAAATAGTTGTTTGACCATTTATCGCGCTACACCGCACAACGTAAGAGCTATCGGACTTTACCATTATTACATACCGTTATCACATTTGTCAGATTAACACATCAGCTACATTTGCACCGAATTGGGTTCAAAGTGTTTTCTTTATACGGAGACTACTTTTCGAATTGAAGCACCCAACTCAGACATTTTAAGGCATTCTATTTGAATAAGGTAAGCATCTGAGCTTTGGCTCAACTATATATAAATAAAAGAGTTCGGGACCTAAAATACTTGTTTGACCATTTATCGCGCTACACCGCACAACGTAAGAGCTATCAGACTTCACCATTATTACATACCGTTATCACATTTGTCAGACTAACACATCGGCTACATTTGCACCGAATTGGGTTCAAAGTGTTTTCTTTATACGGAGACTACTTTTCGAATTAAAGCACCCAACTCAGACATTTTAAGGCATTCTATTTGAATAAGGTAAGCATCAGAGCTTTGGCTCAACTATATATAAATAAAAGAGTTCTGGACCTAAAATACTTGTTTGACCATTTATCGCGCTACACCGCACAACGTAAGAGCTATCGGACTTTACCATTATTACATACCGTTATCACATTTGTCAGATTAACACATCAGCTACATTTGCACAGAATTGGTTTCAATGTGTTTTTTTTTATACAAAGACCACTTTTTGAATTGAAGCACCCAACTCAGACATTTTAAGGCATTCTATTTGAATAAGGTAAGAATCTGAGCTTTGGCTCAACTATATATAAATAAAAGAGTTCTGGACCTAAAATACTTGTTTGACCATTTATCGCGCTACACCGCTCAACGTAAAAGCTATCGGACTTCACCATTATTACATACCGTTATCACATTTGTCAGACTAACACATCGGCTGCATTTGCACCGAATTGGGTTCAAGGTGTTCCCTTTATACGAAGACTACTTTTTGAATTAAACCAACCAAGTCAGACATTTGAAGGTATTCTATTTGAATAAGGTAAGAATCTGAGCTTTGGCTCAACTATATATAAATAAAAGAGTTCTGGACCTAAAATACTTGTTTGACCATTTATCGCGCTACACCGCACAACGTAAGAGCTATCGGACTTTACTATTATTACATACCGTTATCACATTTTTAAGATTAACACATCGGCTACATTTGCACAGAATTGGGTTCAAGGTGTTTTTTTTATACAAAGACCACTTTTTGAATTGAAGCACCCAACTCAGACATTTTAAGGCATTCTATTTGAATAAGGTAAGCATCTGAGCTTTGGCTCAACTATATATAAATAAAAGGGTTCTGGACCTAAAATACTTGTTTGACCATTTATCGCGCTAGACCGCACAACGTAAGAGCTATCAGACTTCACCATTATTACATACCGTTATCACATTTGTCAGACTAACACATCGGCTACATTTGTACCGAATTGGGTTAAAGGTGTTTCCTTTATACAAAGACCACTTTTTGAATTGAAGCACCCGACTCAGACATTTTAAGGCATTCTATTTGAATAAGGTAAGCATCTGAGCTTTAGCTCAACTATACATAAATAAAAGAGTTCTGGACCTAAAATACTTGTTTGACCATTTATCGCGCTACACCGCACAACGTAAGAGCTATCAGACTTCACCATTATTACATACCGTTATCACATTTGTCAGACTAACACATCGGCTACATTTGCACCGAATTGGGTTTACGGTGTTTCCTTTATACGAAGACTACTTTTTGAATTAAACCAACCAAGTCAGACATTTGAAGGTATTCTATTTGAATAAGGTAAGAATCTGAGCTTTGGCTCAACTATATATAAATAAAAGAGTTCTGGACCTAAAATACTTGTTTGACCATTTATCGCGCTACACCGCACAACGTAAGAGCTATCGGACTTCACCATTATTACATACCGTTATCACATTTGTAAGATTAACACATCGGCTACATTTGCACAGAATTGGGTTCAAGGTGTTTCCTTTATACGAAGACTACTTTTTGAATTAAACCAACCAAGTCAGACATTTGAAGGTATTCTATTTGAATAAGGTAAGAATCTGAGCTTTGGCTCAACTATATATAAATAAAAGAGTTCTGGACCTAAAATACTTGTTTGACCATTTATCGCGCTACACCGCACAACGTAAGAGCTATCAGACTTCACCATTATTACATACCGTTATCACATTTGTCAGATTAACACATCAGCTACATTTGCACAGAATTGGTTTCAATGTGTTTTTTTTTATACAAAGACCACTTTTTGAATTGAAGCACCCAACTCAGACATTTTAAGGCATTCTATTTGAATAAGGTAAGAATCTGAGCTTTGGCTCAACTATATATAAATGAAAGAGTTCTGGACCTAAAATACTTGTTTGACCATTTATCGCGCTACACCGCACAACGTAAGAGCTATCGGACTTCACCATTATTACATACCGTTATCACATTTGTCAGACTAACACATCGGCTACATTTGCACCGAATTGGGTTCAAAGTGTTTCCTTTATACGGAGACCACTTTTCGAATTGAAGCACCCAACTCAGACATTTTAAGGCATTCTATTTGAATAAGGTAAGCATCTGAGCTTTGGCTCAACTATATATAAATAAAAGAGTTCGGACCTAAAATACTTGTTTGACCATTTATCGCGCTACACCGCACAACGTAAGAGCTATCAGACTTCACCATTATTACATACCGTTATCACATTTGTCAGACTAACACATCGGCTACATTTGCACCGAATTGGGTTCAAAGTGTTTTCTTTATACGGAGACTACTTTTCGAATTAAAGCACCCAACTCAGACATTTTAAGGCATTCTATTTGAATAAAGTAAGCATCAGAGCTTTGGCTCAACTATATATAAATAAAAGAGTTCTGGACCTAAAATACTTGTTTGACCATTTATCGCGCTACACCGCACAACGTAAGAGCTATCGGACTTTACCATTATTACATACCGTTATCACATTTGTCAGATTAACACATCAGCTACATTTGCACAGAATTGGTTTCAATGTGTTTTTTTTATACAAAGACCACTTTTTGAATTGAAGCACCCAACTCAGACATTTTAAGGCATTCTATTTGAATAAGGTAAGAATCTGAGCTTTGGCTCAACTATATATAAATAAAAGAGTTCTGGACCTAAAATACTTGTTTGACCATTTATCGCGCTACACCGCACAACGTAAGAGCTATCGGACTTCACCATTATTACATACCGTTATCACATTTGTCAGACTAACACATCGGCTACATTTGCACCGAATTGGGTTCAAAGTGTTTTTTTATACGGAGACTACTTTTCGAATTGAAGCACCCAACTCAGACATTTTAAGGCATTCTATTTGAATAAGGTAAGCATCTGAGCTTTGGCTCAACTATCTATAAATAAAAGAGTTCTGGACCTAAAATACTTGTTTGACCATTTATCGCGCTACACCAGATCGGCTACATTTGCACCGAATTGGGTTCAAAGTGTTTTCTATATACGGAGACTACTTTTCGAATTGAAGCACCAACTCAGACATTTTAAGGCATTCTATTTGAATAAGGTAAGCATCTGAGCTTTGGCTCAACTATATATAAATAAAAGAGTTCGGGACCTAAAATACTTGTTTGACCATTTATCGCGCTACACCGCACAACGTAAGAGCTATCGGACTTTACTATTATTACATACCGTTATCACATTTTTAAGATTAACACATCGGCTACATTTGCACAGAATTGGGTTCAAGGTGTTTTTTTTATACAAAGACCACTTTTTGAATTGAAGCACCCAACTCAGACATTTTAAGGCATTCTATTTGAATAAGGTAAGCATCTGAGCTTTGGCTCAACTATATATAAATAAAAGGGTTCTGGACCTAAAATACTTGTTTGACTATTTATCGCGCTAGACCGCACAACGTAAGAGCTATCAGACTTCACCATTATTACATACCGTTATCACATTTGTCAGACTAACACATCGGCTACATTTGTACCGAATTGGGTTAAGGTGTTTCCTTTATACAAAGACCACTTTTTGAATTGAAGCACCCGACTCAGACATTTTAAGGCATTCTATTTGAATAAGGTAAGCATCTGAGCTTTGGCTCAACTATATATAAATAAAAGAGTTCTGGACCTAAAATACTTGTTTGACCATTTATCGCGCTACACCGCACAACGTAAGAGCTATCAGACTTCACCATTATTACATACCGTTATCACATTTGTCAGACTAACACATCGGCTACATTTGCACCGAATTGGGTTTAAGGTGTTTCCTTTATACGAAGACTACTTTTTGAATTAAACCAACCAAGTCAGACATTTGAAGGTATTCTATTTGAATAAGGTAAGAATCTGAGCTTTGGCTCAACTATATATAAATAAAAGAGTTCTGGACCTAAAATACTTGTTTGACCATTTATCGCGCTACACCGCACAACGTAAGAGCTATCGGACTTTACTATTATTACATACCGTTATCACATTTTTAAGATTAACACATCGGCTACATTTGCACAGAATTGGGTTCAAGGTGTTTTTTTATACAAAGACCACTTTTTGAATTGAAGCACCCAACTCAGACATTTTAAGGCATTCTATTTGAATAAGGTAAGCATCTGAGCTTTGGCTCAACTATATATAAATAAAAGGGTTCTGGACCTAAAATACGTGTTTGACCATTTATCGCGCTAGACCGCACAACGTAAGAGCTATCAGACTTCACCATTATTACATACCGTTATCACATTTGTCAGACTAACACATCGGCTACATTTGTACCGAATTGGGTTAAAGGTGTTTCCTTTATACAAAGACCACTTTTTGAATTGAAGCACCCGACTCAGACATTTTAAGGCATTCTATTTGAATAAGGTAAGCATCTGAGCTATGGCTCAACTATATATAAATAAAAGAGTTCTGGACCTAAAATACTTGTTTGACCATTTATCGCGCTACACCGCACAACGTAAGAGCTATCAGACTTCACCATTATTACATACCGTTATCACGTTTGTCAGATTAACACATCGGCTACATTTGCACAGAATTGGTTTCAAGGTGTTTTTTTTTTATACAAAGACCACTTTTTGAATTGAAGCACCCAACTCAGACATTTTAAGGCATTCTATTTGAATAAGGTAAGCATCTGAGCTTTGGCTCAACTATATATAAATAAAAGAGTTCTGGACCTAAAATACTTGTTTGACCATTTATCGCGCTACACCGCACAACGTAAGAGCTATCGGACTTTACTATTATTACATACCGTTATCACATTTGTAAGATTAACACATCGGCTACATTTGCACAGAATTGGGTTCAAGGTGTTTTTTTTATACAAAGACCACTTTTTGAATTGAAGCACCCAACTCAGACATTTTAAGGCATTCTATTTGAATAAGGTAAGCATCTGAGCTTTGGCTCAACTATATATAAATAAAAGAGTTCCGGACCTAAAATACTTGTTTGACGCACCCGACTCAGACATTTTAAGGCATTCTATTTGAATAAGGTAAGCATCTGAGCTTTGGCTCAACTATATATAAATAAAAGAGTTCGGGACCTAAAATACTTGTTTGACCATTTATCGCGCTACACCGCACAACGTAAGAGCTATCAGACTTCACCATTATTACATACCGTTATCACATTTGTCAGACTAACACATCGGCTACATTTGCACCGAATTGGGTTCAAAGTGTTTTCTTTATACGGAGACTACTTTTCGAATTAAAGCACCCAACTCAGACATTTTAAGGCATTCTATTTGAATAAAGTAAGCATCAGAGCTTTGGCTCAACTATATATAAATAAAAGAGTTCTGGACCTAAAATACTTGTTTGACCATTTATCGCGCTACACCGCACAACGTAAGAGCTATCGGACTTTACCATTATTACATACCGTTATCACATTTGTCAGATTAACACATCAGCTACATTTGCACAGAATTGGTTTCAATGTGTTTTTTTTTATACAAAGACCACTTTTTGAATTGAAGCACCCAACTCAGACATTTTAAGGCATTCTATTTGAATAAGGTAAGAATCTGAGCTTTGGCTCAACTATATATAAATAAAAGAGTTCTGGACCTAAAATACTTGTTTGACCATTTATCGCGCTACACCGCACAACGTAAGAGCTATCGGACTTCACCATTATTACATACCGTTATCACATTTGTCAGACTAACACATCGGCTACATTTGCACCGAATTGGGTTCAAAGTGTTTTCTTTATACGGAGACTACTTTTCGAATTGAAGCACCCAACTCAGACATTTTAAGGCATTCTATTTGAATAAGGTAAGCATCTGAGCTTTGGCTCAACTATCTATAAATAAAAGAGTTCTGGACCTAAAATACTTGTTTGACCATTTATCGCGCTACACCAGATCGGCTACATTTGCACCGAATTGGGTTCAAAGTGTTTTCTATATACGGAGACTACTTTTCGAATTGAAGCACCCAACTCAGACATTTTAAGGCATTCTATTTGAATAAGGTAAGCATCTGAGCTTTGGCTCAACTATATATAAATAAAAGAGTTCGGGACCTAAAATACTTGTGTGACCATTTATCGCGCTACACCGCACAACGTAAGAGCTATCGGACTTTACTATTATTACATACCGTTATCACATTTTTAAGATTAACACATCGGCTACATTTGCACAGAATTGGGTTCAAGGTGTTTTTTTTATACAAAGACCACTTTTTGAATTGAAGCACCCAACTCAGACATTTTAAGGCATTCTATTTGAATAAGGTAAGCATCTGAGCTTTGGCTCAACTATATATAAATAAAAGGGTTCTGGACCTAAAATACTTGTTTGACTATTTATCGCGCTAGACCGCACAACGTAAGAGCTATCAGACTTCACCATTATTACATACCGTTATCACATTTGTCAGACTAACACATCGGCTACATTTGTACCGAATTGGGTTAAAGGTGTTTCCTTTATACAAAGACCACTTTTTGAATTGAAGCACCCGACTCAGACATTTTAAGGCATTCTATTTGAATAAGGTAAGCATCTGAGCTTTGGCTCAACTATATATAAATAAAAGAGTTCTGGACCTAAAATACTTGTTTGACCATTTATCGCGCTACACCGCACAACGTAAGAGCTATCAGACTTCACCATTATTACATACCGTTATCACATTTGTCAGACTAACACATCGGCTACATTTGCACCGAATTGGGTTTAAGGTGTTTCCTTTATACGAAGACTACTTTTTGAATTAAACCAACCAAGTCAGACATTTGAAGGTATTCTATTTGAATAAGGTAAGAATCTGAGCTTTGGCTCAACTATATATAAATAAAAGAGTTCTGGACCTAAAATACTTGTTTGACCATTTATCGCGCTACACCGCACAACGTAAGAGCTATCGGACTTTACTATTATTACATACCGTTATCACATTTTTAAGATTAACACATCGGCTACATTTGCACAGAATTGGGTTCAAGGTGTTTTTTTTATACAAAGACCACTTTTTGAATTGAAGCACCCAACTCAGACATTTTAAGGCATTCTATTTGAATAAGGTAAGCATCTGAGCTTTGGCTCAACTATATATAAATAAAAGGGTTCTGGACCTAAAATACTTGTTTGACCATTTATCGCGCTAGACCGCACAACGTAAGAGCTATCAGACTTCACCATTATTACATACCGTTATCACATTTGTCAGACTAACACATCGGCTACATTTGTACCGAATTGGGTTAAAGGTGTTTCCTTTATACAAAGACCACTTTTTGAATTGAAGCACCCGACTCAGACATTTTAAGGCATTCTATTTGAATAAGGTAAGCATCTGAGCTTTGGCTCAACTATATATAAATAAAAGAGTTCTGGACCTAAAATACTTGTTTGACCATTTATCGCGCTACACCGCACAACGTAAGAGCTATCAGACTTCACCATTATTACATACCGTTATCACGTTTGTCAGATTAACACATCGGCTACATTTGCACAGAATTGGTTTCAAGGTGTTTTTTTTTATACAAAGACCACTTTTTGAATTGAAGCACCCAACTCAGACATTTTAAGGCATTCTATTTGAATAAGGTAAGCATCTGAGCTTTGGCTCAACTATATATAAATAAAAGAGTTCTGGACCTAAAATACTTGTTTGACCATTTATCGCGCTACACCGCACAACGTAAGAGCTATCGGACTTTACTATTATTACATACCGTTATCACATTTGTAAGATTAACACATCGGCTACATTTGCACAGAATTGGGTTCAAGGTGTTTTTTTTATACAAAGACCACTTTTTGAATTGAAGCACCCAACTCAGACATTTTAAGGCATTCTATTTGAATAAGGTAAGCATCTGAGCTTTGGCTCAACTATATATAAATAAAAGAGTTCCGGACCTAAAATACTTGTTTGACGCACCCGACTCAGACATTTTAAGGCATTCTATTTGAATAAGGTAAGCATCTGAGCTTTGGCTCAACTATATATAAATAAAAGAGTTCGGGACCTAAAATACTTGTTTGACCATTTATCGCGCTACACCGCACAACGTAAGCATCTGAGCTTTGGCTCAACTATATATAAATAAAAGAGTTCTGGACCTAAAATACTTGTTTGACCATTTATCGCGCTACACCGCACAACGTAAGAGCTATCAGACTTCACCATTATTACTTACCGTTATCACATTTGTCAGACTAACACATCGGCTACATTTGCACAGAATTGGGTTCAAGGTGTTTCCTTTATACGAAGACTACTTTTTGAATTAAACCAACCAAGTCAGACATTTGAAGGTATTCTATTTGAATAAGGTAAGAATCTGAGCTTTGGCTCAACTATATATAAATAAAAGAGTTCTGGACCTAAAATACTTGTTTGACCATTTATCGCGCTACACCGCACAACGTAAGAGCTATCGGACTTTACTATTATTACATACCGTTATCACATTTTTAAGATTAACACATCGGCTACATTTGCACAGAATTGGGTTCAAGGTGTTTTTTTTATACAAAGACCACTTTTTGAATTGAAGCACCCAACTCAGACATTTTAAGGCATTCTATTTGAATAAGGTAAGCATCTGAGCTTTGGCTCAACTATATATAAATAAAAGGGTTCTGGACCTAAAATACTTGTTTGACCACTTATCGCGCTAGACCGCACAACGTAAGAGCTATCAGACTTCACCATTATTACATACCGTTATCACATTTGTCAGACTAACACATCGGCTACATTTGTACCGAATTGGGTTAAAGGTGTTTCCTTTATACAAAGACCACTTTTTGAATTGAAGCACCCAAGTCAGACATTTGAAGGTATTCTATTTGAATAAGGTAAGCATCTGAGCTTTGGCTCAACTATATATAAATAAAAGAGTTCTGGACCTAAAATACTTGTTTGACCATTTATCGCGCTACACCGCACAACGTAAGAGCTATCGGACTTCACCATTATTACATACCGTTATCACATTTGTCAGACTAACACATCGGCTACATTTGCACCGAATTGGGTTCAAAGTGTTTTCTTTATACGGAGACTACTTTTCGAATTGAAGCACCCAACTCAGACATTTTAAGGCATTCTATTTGAATAAGGTAAGCATCTGAGCTTTGGCTCAACTATATAAAAATAAAAGAGTTCGGGACCTAAAATACTTGTTTGACCATTTATCGCGCTACACCGCACAACGTAAGAGCTATCAGACTTCACCATTATTACATACCGTTATCACATTTGTCAGACTAACACATCGGCTACATTTGCACCGAATTGGGTTCAACGTGTGTTCTTTATACGGAGACTACTTTTCGAATTAAAGGACCTAAGTCAGATATTTTAAGGTATTCTATTTGAATAAGGTAAGAATCTGAGTTGTGGCTACTCTACTTCCAGTTTCTTTTCCGTAATTCAATTATAAAAGTTTTTTCGACGACGGGACCAGTGACCAACTCTACTCTTCCAGAAGCAAGAAAACTCCACCCTCCACTCTAGCTGCGAAGACAAAGAGCTGCTGTTCCCCAGAAGAGAAAGTCTACTCCCCTCCATTGGACGACCACTCGAAGATTCCTCGACGACCTCCAGCTCTCGACCACTCTTCGAAGACCCTTCGGCGACCTCTCGGCTCCTCCTCGGTGTCGACGACGGAATTTACATTTTCTCGGCTTCACAAAAGACTTCCTTGGAAACAACCTTTGAACTCGCCCCTCCCACAAATTTTGGATTATAAGCTGCAAAACCTCTTGGATTAATCACCGAAACCTCATATTTGGATTACCCTTTCCGTGCTGAAAATTGGATTACTTACTACAACAAGAACTGAACTACCTTCCCTCTGCCCATCGACCAGGTGACTTGTTTTTGTTTTCCTATTGCTTTTTGTAGCTGTACTTGTAAATATTTTTCTTTTTTGTGCGCTTTGGTGTGTTTGGAACGCGCGCCGCGGCGCCTGCCGTTAGACAATCGTGTACCCGTTTTTTTCGTTTTTTTCTTTTTTTTGCCTTTTTTTCTTTTTTCTCGAACTAAAATTTTTTCTGCCGTCGCAAACTCTCCTTTTACATCAATTCAAAACTTTAGCCATGGCAACCTGCACGGTTTTAGAAATAGAATCAGAAATAAAGCGATCACTCATACTCCAACTGAAGGGCAATATTGAACATATAAGCGTTTCCGTGTTTATGGAACTCTTTGGTACAGGCAAGCCCCTTGAACTACTCAAAAATCAAGTTGACGGAGTAATTACTGACTCTTTTAAGGATATGACCTTTTTGATTACTATAAAACCAAAATTTGCCCATAATATCCAATCAATCATTAACCATATCAACAATGAAAGAGTAAAATTCGCTTCGGAAAATGGGAACGAAATGTATATATCTGCGTTTTTGCCATCCCCACCAAAAGAAATTGTTACACTGCACCCGGTCCCGGCATATATAGAATTTTCTAAGATAAAAACGTTACTGGAAAGAAACAGATGGGGCAAAATAGTGGAAATGGAATTTGGCTTCCACCGAAATTTCAAGAACATAAAAAATGGTTGGCTCAATGTATATTTTGAAAAACTGAACATAAACAATATCCCCAAAGTAATTAAAATATGTGGAAAATACGCTACAGTGACGAGGCCTGGGGAATCTCATCTACCCCTTTGTCGGTTCTGCAAAGAACGTGGGCATGTGCAAACAAGATGCCCAAAAAAAGGATACTGCACATTTTGCAAATGCGAAGGACATATTCTTCGAAATTGCCGATCCAGACCAACCGACATTCTGCAGAAGACCCCACAGCCATGGACAATAATAAGAAAAACCAACACCCAAATAATGCCAACACCCATACCCTCAACCCCTACCCAAAATAGATTTGCAATATTGGAAACTCAAACAAATGAAAACAACATGAATGAAGGAACCCCAACACAATTGGAGAACCTGAACAAATTTCCCCAACTTCTGAAAGCACCAAAAACGACCACTACCTCTACTCCAAAAAAGCAACGTACACCAAGACCCAAACCAATCCAACCAATCAGTAACAACTCCCAACAACTTCCTTCTGGACAAACAGACACTGAAGAACCTTATGACAAAAACCATTCAAATGCTTCAATCGCTACATCTGGTAAAAGTACACCATCAACTACAACTACCCCTCCTACCGATGGCAATACAATCTTCATGGGCGACCAAAACTTTTATGAAGACATGGAACTACCACTCGGCTACCAATCCAATATATACGAACTCAATAGAAACCAGACCTTTAACCAATCACAAACCAATGAAACAATCGAGCCACCGGAAATTCGAAGAAACCTACAATCCCTCTTTCAGATTCCTAGAGAAACCACACCGTCAAAAAGACCCAAACTCGAGCAGGAACATGTTACCTAACCTTCTTCCATCAAATATACTATCCTTTTTTATCGATCATGAATAAATTGTATGCTCCTTTTTATACCTAATGGCAGGCGCGGTCGAAAATAACGTAAAAATTGGAACGCTCAATATAAATGGCATAGACAATAAATCTCACGCAATATGCAATTATATGAATACTAACCAAATTAGCATACTATGTCTACAAGAAACCAGAATTATATCCCTCCGAATCTTAAATGATTTAGAGAGATTATGCGACGCAAAAATATACAATAATACAATAGTGGACAAAACCGACAACAACTTTTATAAGGGGACTATCATACTAATCAAAAACCATATACTGGACCAATATGAAACCGTCCACAACATAATTCTCCCAAACAGAATTCAAAATATCAAACTTAAAAGAGAAAATAATGAAATCGTTCTTTTCAATATATATTTGCAATCGGGAAAGAAACCTCAAAAAAGAATAAAACAATTAGAGAGCATGGTTCAATCTTTGGAATGCAACTTATATACAAAGAATATAATCCTTGGTGATTTTAACTTCGTAACAGAAAAAATAGACACGAAAAGCAATCTGCTATATAGTAAACATGAAATAAACAACTGGCGAAACATAGAAAGAAAATTTAACTTACTCGACCTTCATAGAAAAATACACAAAGATCAAATAGTGTATACGAGAATCGCACTCGACGCATCTCGCCGCATAGACAGAATATATACAAGCGATAACATGATACCCTTCATTATAGACATCGCGCATAAAATAAACTACTTTTCAGACCACAACAACTGCCCGATTGTAACCATAGCAATAGAAGCCACAAAAAATTGGGGAAAGTCCTTTTACAAAATAAATGATCGAATGCTTGAATACAAAGACTTATCAGATAATATAGAAATACTTTGGAACAATTGGAAACTCCAAAAAGGCAAAATCCTAAATGCCTTGGATTGGTGGGAAAAAGGGAAAATTATGATAACAAACGAATGTGCGGAATTTTCTAAACGCATAAACAAACTAGAAAAGTTACGATACAATGCGGCCGTACAACGACTAAACACAATAAAATCACAAAATAAAAAGCACCCCCCTTCTACGGAATATAGCCAACTGCAAAGTAAGATCAACAATTATGAAACTTCACTAAATAGAGGCGCAATTATTCGGGCAAAAATGACAAATTTTGACAACGAAGAACAACCAACAAAAGACTTCTTTCAATTCGAGAAAAATAACCAAAGTAGAAGTAGGATAATAAGCTTAAAAGACCATGCGGGTAATATAATGGTAGATAAAAAAGATATTATGCAGAATATACACACATTTTATAGAGAGCTATGGGGCAAAACACAAAAATCCAATGGCCAAACAAATTATTTGGAGATAATAGAACCAATCGATTGGGAACCAACCGAGCATACAGAAATAAATAGACCAATCTCAATAGAAGAAATAGAAACAGCAATTGAATCGCTAAACAAAAACTCCTCACCAGGTTGCGACGGAATTACGGAATTCTTTTACAAAAAACGGAAAAACAATATCTCGAAAGATCTAGCGGAACTATACCATAATATATACTTAAAACAAACCATGCCTAAAACCATGCGAACAGCAATAACTAAACTCATACATAAAAAGGGAGACAAAAGAGAGATAAAAAACTGGCGACCGATTTCCTTATTGAATAACGACTACAAAATCCTAAGCAAAATAATAAACAACAGAATAAAACCGATATTAACTAAAATTATAAGCAACAATCAAAAATGCGGGGTTGACGGTAGAGACATACACCAAGCACTATATAAAATACAAAGTACCATAGAATCCGCAAAACGTTTTAATAAAAACCTAACAATCTTGGCTATAGACTTTCAAAAAGCTTTCGACAGAGTAGACCACACTTTCCTCTTTTCCATAATAGACACTTTCCGCTTTCCCACTTATATCTCAAATTGGATCAAAATCATATACAAAAACTTAATAAGTATTATAGAAGTAAATGGTGCCCATACGGACGAAATAGAAACCCAACGCGGCATACGACAAGGATGCCCTCTAAGTATGTCACTTTTCATCATTGGAATAGAAATTCTAACAAGAAAAATAAATCAAAATAATAAAATATTCGGCTACACATTTAGACATATAGAAACAAAATGTATACAATATGCGGACGACCTCACAATTATGACGAGTGACATACGGTGTGTTAAAGATATTAAACGGGAACTAAACGAATATGAGAAGATATCGGGCCATAAAATTAATGCTGAAAAAACTCAAATCATTAGCAACGACCCGCATGCAATCGACGCACTTACTCAATTAGACTGGGTGGGACATATAAAACAGCATATAAAAATTCTTGGAATTTACTTTAGTCTAACCAATAACATGACAGAACAAAACTGGAAGAAGGCTGTCAACACGATCAGGCAAATTATACATACAAATTTAAATAGAAAACTAACACTGAACGGGAAAACACTACTAATAAACGCACTAGTAATTCCGCAGCTCATTCACATTGGTAAACATATACCACTTTCTACAAACTACGAGAAGCAAATAACAAAACTAGTTTACCGTTTTGTTTGGGAATCTAAAATAGAAAAAATTAAAAGAATAACGCTCCAACTCCCTAAAAATAAAGGCGGTAAAGCAATACCTGATATTAGAGTAAAGATAACTAGTGCACAGACAAGCAGACTATATACAATAACAAAAATAGATAAAACTACCGAAATATGGCACGAATGGACAAGATATCAATTAGGCACAGCAATAAAACTAGTAAACACTTCTCTCTACACTAATGCAGCCCCTAATTCAACACATCCAAACACCCTATACAATATAATCAGACAAACAATTTTTAAACTAAATATAGCAAACTTTAAATGGCAAAATGCAAAACTAAAACCAATATATGACACACTAAAAAGCCTTGAATCTCACACAAACACAATCAAAGTGGACAGCAAAGAAATAAAATGGTCGGATATAACTTGCAATTCCAAAGTTCTAAAACCTTTTTTCTCGAATATAGAACAAAACTACAATTACCTGATTGCAAATAAAGCTTTTTTCTTTGGCGACTTTAAAAAAAATTTCGCATCTAATTATTTTAAGGGTGAAGTAGAAATCACAAATTGCAAATTTTGTAGATCCAACTTTGATAACATTACCCATCTTCTAACCAAATGCCCCATCTCGATGGAAATTTTTAACAAAGTAGTTTTGCTCGCCAACCAGACCTTTACCTACGCTGTCAAATTAAACGAAAACCTAATTATGTTCAATAAACCAGACGTAGAAGGTAAAATGATAGGATTACGAAAACTGATAACGTTTACCAAAATAGAAATAATACAAGCGAAACAAAAACTGGACAGAGAAAATAAATATATTTGGAACAACGAAGAGTTCATTCGGAAAATGTTATGGGTAATTAAACAAAAATTGAACGTTTTTATAGCCAAAATAAAAAATTCGTCCAAAAGAGATGTAAAAACGATACTACAATTGAAATAGTTTTTCTAACTACTAGACATACCTATATGATACTGTAGTCCACCAGTCCAAATGTTAAGTTAAGTTTTTATGTAACTTCTTGCTAAAAATGTAAGCACAAATCAAATATTCCATACCGCTCTACCCTAACACACACCTATCTCTCGTGTACCCCCATGTAACCCTTAAACAAGTATATACCTTTTAATTATCCATTTATTTTCCTATATCCACCTTTTACCTACCAGTTAAAACATTCCTTCACCAAGTCACCTGGTCGACTTTCTCAAAAATCTACAAAATAACAATATGTATATTAACAAAGTGTTGTGCCCGCCAAATGTCATTATCCATTATTGTTAATTTTTGCTTGTACACTTTTCATTTTCGCATACCGCAATGATGAGACCATGACTTCAAATTGTAAACATTTCGTTTTAGACATATACTCTGAGCGGTTAAAAAAAAAAAAAAAAAAAAAAAAAAAAAAAAAAAAAAAATGAGCTTTGGCTCAACTATATATAAATAAAAGAGTTCTGGACCTAAAATACTTGTTTGACCATTTATCGCGCAACGTAAGAGCTATCGGACTTTACTATTATTACATACCGTTATCACATTTGTCAGACTAACACATCGACCCCGCAACGTAAGAGCTATCGGACTTTACCATTATTACATACCGTTATCACATTTGTCAGACTAACACATCGGCTACATTTGCACCGAATTGGGTTCAGGGTGTTTTCTTTATACGAAGACTACTTTTTTAAGAAAAGGACCTAACTCAGACATTTGAAGGTATTCTATTTGAATAAGGTAAGCATCTGAGCTTTGGCTCAACTATATATAAATAAAAGTGTTCTGGACCTAAAATACTTGTTTGACCATTTATCGCGCTACACCGCGCAACGTAAGAGCTATCGGACTTTACCATTATTACATACCGTTATCACATTTGTAAGACTAACACATCGGCTACATTTGCACAGAATTGGGTTCAAGGTGTTTTTTTTATACAAAGACCACTTTTTGAATTGAAGCACCCAACTCAGACATTTTAAGGCATTCTATTTGAATAAGGTAAGCATCTGAGCTTTGGCTCAACTATATATAAATAAAACAGTTCTGGACCTAAAATACTTGTTTGACCATTTATCGCGCTACACCGCACAACGTAAGAGCTATCGGACTTCACCATTATTACATACCGTTATCACATTTGTCAGACTAACACATCGGCTACATTTGCACCGAATTGGGTTCAAAGTGTTTTCTTTATACGGAGACTAGTTTTCGAATTGAACCACCCAACTCAGACATTTTAAGGCATTCTATTTGAATAAGGTGAGCATCTGAGCTTTGGCTCAACTATCTATAAATAAAAGAGTTCTGGACCTAAAATACTTGTTTGACCATTTATCGCGCTACACCAGATCGGCTACATTTGCACCGAATTGGGTTCAAAGTGTTTTCTATATACGGAGACTACTTTTCGAATTGAAGCACCCAACTCAGACATTTTAAGGCATTCTATTTGAATAAGGTAAGCATCTGAGCTTTGGCTCAACTATATATAAATAAAACAGTTCTGGACCTAAAATACTTGTTTGACCATTTATCGCGCTACACCGCACAACGTAAGAGCTATCGGACTTCACCATTATTACATACCGTTATCACATTTGTCAGACTAACACATCGGCTACATTTGCACCGAATTGGGTTCAAAGTGTTTTCTTTATACGGAGACTAGTTTTCGAATTGAAGCACCCAACTCAGACATTTTAAGGCATTCTATTTGAATAAGGTGAGCATCTGAGCTTTGGCTCAACTATCTATAAATAAAAGAGTTCTGGACCTAAAATACTTGTTTGACCATTTATCGCGCTACACCAGATCGGCTACATTTGCACCGAATTGGGTTCAAAGTGTTTTCTATATACGGAGACTACTTTTCGAATTGAAGCACCCAACTCAGACATTTTAAGGCATTCTATTTGAATAAGGTGAGCATCTGAGCTTTGGCTCAACTATCTATAAATAAAAGAGTTCTGGACCTAAAATACTTGTTTGACCATTTATCGCGCTACACCAGATCGGCTACATTTGCACCGAATTGGGTTCAAAGTGTTTTCTATATACGGAGACTACTTTTCGAATTGAAGCACCCAACTCAGACATTTTAAGGCATTCTATTTGAATAAGGTAAGCATCTGAGCTTTGGCTCAACTATATATAAATAAAAGAGTTCGGGACCTAAAATACTTGTTTGACCATTTATCGCGCTACACCGCACAACGTAAGAGCTATCGGACTTTACTATTATTACATACCGTTATCACATTTTTAAGATTAACACATCGGCTACATTTGCACAGAATTGGGTTCAAGGTGTTTTTTTTATACAAAGACCACTTTTTGAATTGAAGCACCCAACTCAGACATTTTAAGGCATTCTATTTGAATAAGGTAAGCATCTGAGCTTTGGCTCAACTATATATAAATAAAAGGGTTCTGGACCTAAAATACTTGTTTGACTATTTATCGCGCTAGACCGCACAACGTAAGAGCTATCAGACTTCACCATTATTACATACCGTTATCACATTTGTCAGACTAACACATCGGCTACATTTGTACCGAATTGGGTTAAAGGTGTTTCCTTTATACAAAGACCACTTTTTGAATTGAAGCACCCGACTCAGACATTTTAAGGCATTCTATTTGAATAAGGTAAGCATCTGAGCTTTGGCTCAACTATATATAAATAAAGGAGTTCTGGACCTAAAATACTTGTTTGACCATTTATCGCGCTACACCGCACAACGTAAGAGCTATCAGACTTCACCATTATTACATACCGTTATCACATTTGTCAGACTAACACATCGGCTACATTTGCACCGAATTGGGTTTAAGGTGTTTCCTTTATACGAAGACTACTTTTTGAATTAAACCAACCAAGTCAGACATTTGAAGGTATTCTATTTGAATAAGGTAAGAATCTGAGCTTTGGCTCAACTATATATAAATAAAAGAGTTCTGGACCTAAAATACTTGTTTGACCATTTATCGCGCTACACCGCACAACGTAAGAGCTATCGGACTTTACTATTATTACATACCGTTATCACATTTTTAAGATTAACACATCGGCTACATTTGCACAGAATTGGGTTCAAGGTGTTTTTTTTATACAAAGACCACTTTTTGAATTGAAGCACCCAACTCAGACATTTTAAGGCATTCTATTTGAATAAGGTAAGCATCTGAGCTTTGGCTCAACTATATATAAATAAAAGGGTTCTGGACCTAAAATACTTGTTTGACCATTTATCGCGCTAGACCGCACAACGTAAGAGCTATCAGACTTCACCATTATTACATACCGTTATCACATTTGTCAGACTAACACATCGGCTACATTTGTACCGAATTGGGTTAAAGGTGTTTCCTTTATACAAAGACCACTTTTTGAATTGAAGCACCCGACTCAGACATTTTAAGGCATTCTATTTGAATAAGGTAAGCATCTGAGCTTTGGCTCAACTATATATAAATAAAAGAGTTCTGGACCTAAAATACTTGTTTGACCATTTATCGCGCTACACCGCACAACGTAAGAGCTATCAGACTTCACCATTATTACATACCGTTATCACGTTTGTCAGATTAACACATCGGCTACATTTGCACAGAATTGGTTTCAAGGTGTTTTTTTTTATACAAAGACCACTTTTTGAATTGAAGCACCCAACTCAGACATTTTAAGGCATTCTATTTGAATAAGGTAAGCATCTGAGCTTTGGCTCAACTATATATAAATAAAAGAGTTCTGGACCTAAAATACTTGTTTGACCATTTATCGCGCTACACCGCACAACGTAAGAGCTATCGGACTTTACTATTATTACATACCGTTATCACATTTGTAAGATTAACACATCGGCTACATTTGCACAGAATTGGGTTCAACGTGTTTTTTTTATACAAAGACCACTTTTTGAATTGAAGCACCCAACTCAGACATTTTAAGGCATTCTATTTGAATAAGGTAAGCATCTGAGCTTTGGCTCAACTATATATAAATAAAAGAGTTCCGGACCTAAAATACTTGTTTGACGCACCCGACTCAGACATTTTAAGGCATTCTATTTGAATAAGGTAAGCATCTGAGCTTTGGCTCAACTATATATAAATAAAAGAGTTCGGGACCTAAAATACTTGTTTGACCATTTATCGCGCTACACCGCACAACGTAAGCATCTGAGCTTTGGCTCAACTATATATAAATAAAAGAGTTCTGGACCTAAAATACTTGTTTGACCATTTATCGCGCTACACCGCACAACGTAAGAGCTATCAGACTTCACCATTATTACTTACCGTTATCACATTTGTCAGACTAACACATCGGCTACATTTGCACAGAATTGGTTTCAAGGTGTTTTTTTTATACAAAGACCACTTTTTGAATTAAAGCACCCAACTCAGACATTTTAAGGCATTCTATTTGAATGAGGTAAGCATCTGAGCTTTGGCTCAACTGTATATAAATAAAAGAGTCCTGGACCTAAAATACTTGTTTGACCATTTATCGCGCTACACCGCACAACGTAAGAGCTATCAGACTTCACCATTATTACATACCGTTATCACATTTGTCAGACTAACACATCGGCTAAATTTGCACCGAATTGGGTTCAAGGTGTTTCCTTTATACGAAGACTACTTTTTGAATTAAACCAACCAAGTCAGACATTTGAAGGTATTCTATTTGAATAAGGTAAGAATCTGAGCTTTGGCTCAACTATATGTAAATAAAAGAGTCCTGGACCTAAAATACTTGTTTGACCATTTATCGCGCTACACCGCACAACGTAAGAGCTATCAGACTTCACCATTATTACATACCGTTATCACATTTGTCAGACTAACACATCGGCTAAATTTGCACCGAATTGGGTTCAAGGTGTTTCCTTTATACGAAGACTACTTTTTGAATTAAACCAACCAAGTCAGACATTTGAAGGTATTCTATTTGAATAAGGTAAGAATCTGAGCTTTGGCTCAACTATATATAAATAAAAGAGTTCTGGACCTAAAATACTTGTTTGACCATTTATCGCGCTACACCGCACAACGTAAGAGCTATCGGACTTTACTATTATTACATACCGTTATCACATTTTTAAGATTAACACATCGGCTACATTTGCACAGAATTGGGTTCAAGGTGTTTTTTTTATACAAAGACCACTTTTTGAATTGAAGCACCCAACTCAGACATTTTAAGGCATTCTATTTGAATAAGGTAAGCATCTGAGCTTTGGCTCAACTATATATAAATAAAAGAGTTCTGGACCTAAAATACTTGTTTGACCATTTATCGCACTACACCGCACAACGTAAGAGCTATCAGACTTCACCATTATTACATACCGTTATCACATGTGTCAGACTAACACATCGGCTACATTTGCACCGAATTGGGTACAAGGTGTTTCCTTTATACGAAGACTACTTTTTGAATTAAACCAACCAAGTCAGACATTTGAAGGTATTCTATTTGAATAAGGTAAGAATCTGAGCTCTGGCTCAACTATATATAAATAAAAGAGTTCTGGACCTAAAATACTTGTTTGACCATTTATCGCGCTACACCGCACAACGTAAGAGCTATCGGACTTTACTATTATTACATACCGTTATCACATTTTTAAGATTAACACATCGGCTACATTTGCACAGAATTGGGTTCAAGGTGTTTTTTTTATACAAAGACCACTTTTTGAATTGAAGCACCCAACTCAGACATTTTAAGGCATTCTATTTGAATAAGGTAAGCATCTGAGCTTTGGCTCAACTATATATAAATAAAAGGGTTCTGGACCTAAAATACTTGTTTGACCACTTATCGCGCTAGACCGCACAACGTAAGAGCTATCAGACTTCACCATTATTACATACCGTTATCACATTTGTCAGACTAACACATCGGCTACATTTGTACCGAATTGGGTTAAAGGTGTTTCCTTTATACAAAGACCACTTTTTGAATTGAAGCACCCAAGTCAGACATTTGAAGGTATTCTATTTGAATAAGGTAAGCATCTGAGCTTTGGCTCAACTATATATAAATAAAAGAGTTCTGGACCTAAAATACTTGTTTGACCATTTATCGCGCTACACCGCACAACGTAAGAGCTATCGGACTTCACCATTATTACATACCGTTATCACATTTGTCAGACTAACACATCGGCTACATTTGCACCGAATTGGGTTCAAAGTGTTTTCTTTATACGGAGACTACTTTTCGAATTGAAGCACCCAACTCAGACATTTTAAGGCATTCTATTTGAATAAGGTAAGCATCTGAGCTTTGGCTCAACTATATAAAAATAAAAGAGTTCGGGACCTAAAATACTTGTTTGACCATTTATCGCGCTACACCGCACAACGTAAGAGCTATCAGACTTCACCATTATTACATACCGTTATCACATTTGTCAGACTAACACATCGGCTACATTTGCACCGAATTGGGTTCAACGTGTGTTCTTTATACGGAGACTACTTTTCGAATTAAAGGACCTAAGTCAGATATTTTAAGGTATTCTATTTGAATAAGGTAAGAATCTGAGCTTTGGCTCAACTATATATAAATAAAAGAGTTCTGGACCTAAAATACTTGTTTGACCATTTATCGCGCAACGTAAGAGCTATCGGACTTTACTATTATTACATACCGTTATCACATTTGTCAGACTAACACATCGACCCCGCAACGTAAGAGCTATCGGACTTTACCATTATTACATACCGTTATCACATTTGTCAGACTAACACATCGGCTACATTTGCACCGAATTGGGTTCAGGGTGTTTTCTTTATACGAAGACTACTTTTTTAAGAAAAGGACCTAACTCAGACATTTGAAGGTGTTCTATTTGAATAAGGTAAGCATCTGAGCTTTGGCTCAACTATATATAAATAAAAGTGTTCTGGACCTAAAAAACTTGTTTGACCATTTATCGCGCTACACCGCGCAACGTAAGAGCTATCGGACTTTACCATTATTACATACCGTTATCACATTTGTAAGACTAACACATCGGCTACATTTGCACAGAATTGGGTTCAAGGTGTTTTTTTTATACAAAGACCACTTTTTGAATTGAAGCACCCGACTCAGACATTTTAAGGCATTCTATTTGAATAAGGTAAGCATCTGAGCTTTGGCTCAACTATATATAAATAAAAGAGTTCTGGACCTAAAATACTTGTTTGACCATTTATCGCGCTACACCGCACAACGTAAGAGCTATCGGACTTCACCATTATTACATACCGTTATCACATTTGTCAGACTAACACATCGGCTACATTTGCACCGAATTGGGTTCAAAGTGTTTTCTTTATACGGAGACTAGTTTTCGAATTGAAGCACCCAACTCAGACATTTTAAGGCATTCTATTTGAATAAGGTAAGCATCTGAGCTTTGGCTCAACTATATATAAATAAAAGAGTTCTGGACCTAAAATACTTGTTTGACCATTTATCGCGCTACACCAGATCGGCTACATTTGCACCGAATTGGGTTCAAAGTGTTTTCTTTATACGGAGACTACTTTTCGAATTGAAGCACCCAACTCAGACATTTTAAGGCATTCTATTTGAATAAGGTAAGCATCTGAGCTTTGGCTCAACTATATATAAATAAAAGAGTTCGGGACCTAAAATACTTGTTTGACCATTTATCGCGCTACACCGCACAACGTAAGAGCTATCGGACTTTACTATTATTACATACCGTTATCACATTTTTAAGATTAACACATCGGCTACATTTGCACAGAATTGGGTTCAAGGTGTTTTTTTTATACAAAGACCACTTTTTGAATTGAAGCACCCAACTCAGACATTTTAAGGCATTCTATTTGAATAAGGTAAGCATCTGAGCTTTGGCTCAACTATATATAAATAAAAGGGTTCTGGACCTAAAATACTTGTTTGACCATTTATCGCGCTAGACCGCACAACGTAAGAGCTATCAGACTTCACCATTATTACATACCGTTATCACATTTGTCAGACTAACACATCGGCTACATTTGTACCGAATTGGGTTAAAGGTGTTTCCTTTATACAAAGACCACTTTTTGAATTGAAGCACCCAAGTCAGACATTTGAAGGTATTCTATTTGAATAAGGTAAGCATCTGAGCTTTGGCTCAACTATATATAAATAAAAGAGTTCTGGACCTAAAATACTTGTTTGACCATTTATCGCGCTACACCGCACAACGTAAGAGCTATCAGACTTCACCATTATTACATACCGTTATCACATTTGTCAGACTAACACATCGGCTACATTTGCACCGAATTGGGTTTAAGGTGTTTCCTTTATACGAAGACTACTTTTTGAATTAAACCAACCAAGTCAGACATTTGAAGGTATTCTATTTGAATAAGGTAAGAATCTGTATTGTGGCTACTCTACTCTCAGGTTCTCTTACCGAATAGAAACGTCACGTGTTCCTGCAACTACTGATCATCGAAACCTGCACTCTACCGACAACAACGCCTGGATTCTACTACCTGCTCTGGATCACCTGCTCTGCACCACCTGCTCTGCACTACCTGCCCTGCACCACCTGCTCTGCACCACCTGCTCTGCACCACCACAACCCGCTGGACTACCTGCTCTACACCACTTTGATCATCTGGACCACCTGCTCTGCACCACTCTGTCCTACTGAACCACCTGTAACCCTGACCTGCTGCAACGTACTGCTCACACCACCGACCCGCAACAAAGCGTTGATCTACGGTTGAACAACTGCAATCCTTCACGTTCTAACTTAAAGTTGGAACCTCAGGTGACTGTGATCACTATAGTAACTGGGTTAGCCATTCTATTGTAAATACTAAATTATTTGCCATTGTTATAGTCTTACCCTAACTTTCTGTGTTAGTATATGTAACTTTCGCCCCTTAGTCTAAAATCGCGATCAGAGCGCATTAAATAGCCTGTGAGTCTCCGGTAAACCGCCGCGCACACGCAATCCGCCCAATAATATTACCTTTTTTAAACCCTGTACACCTACTGCTGAGACTTCAATGGCAACCACAACACCTGAATTCGAGATCGAGCTGAAACGAACCGTTATGGTGCAACTCACCGGAACTGTTGAACACATGAGCGTTTCAGTGTTTATGGAGTTGTTCGCTGAGGGCGCTCCCCTGTCACATATCGCCGACTCCGTCGAAGGAGTCATCATGGAGAGCTTCAAGGAGTGTACTTTTTCTCCTCACCTTAAAAGAAGAAGCGTTAGGTTCTCAAATTCCATCCATCCCTGCAATCATCAAATATTTCGACGAAAACAATATAAGCTTCACTTCAGAAAACGGATCAACAATGAGAATTAGAGCAGAATTACCAAGATCGGAACTGGAATCAATCACGCTTCACCCGATACCGTGCGACATCCCTATAACAAAAATTAAGGAGATAGTCAACAACTGCAAATGGGGAGAAATTAAATCTTTCCAATATGGCCACCATCGCAACTTCCCTTCCATCAAGAACGGGTGGATTAATTTGCGAATGAGCACCATCATCAAGAGAAACATCCCGCCTGTTATCAAAATCGGAGGCAGATGGATAACGGTGACTAGACCTGGCGAAGAGAACTCCCCGTTATGTAACTACTGCAAACATCGCGGGCACCTACAAAACAAATGCCCCAGAAAGGGATACTGCACTAACTGTAATTGTAGCGGACACCCTACAAGGAACTGTCGCTCAATTGCACCACGGAAACGAGCGGTATTTACAACAGCCTCAAAAACAACAAAGGAGCTATTACATCAATTTCAACATGATACGACATCACCCCAAACATCTGGCCTCACACCCAAAAGTCAAACTTCGACACCCAGCAACCCAAAAAATGAGCATTTGAACTGGTCAACTGTAAAAGGCATCCCACGACAAAGCAAAGTAGGCGAGGTAAATTGGTCACTTCCGGTGGAAAACCACTACAACATATCACAACTGTTTGATACGTCCCAGGAAGAAGACATGCTTTGTATGACTTCCGCCCCAGAATTGGAACTAGAACCGGACCTCAACCGAGTTGAAACCCCCAAAAAACAGCGAGCACCTAGATCCCCACAACAACCCCGCCAACAGATCATTTTCGACAAGGAAGTAGCCAATAACCAAATCAGAAACAAAACGCCCGAACCTAGCCCCTCGCATGCCAAACAATCTTACAGGATAAGGGAAACCACACCGACTACAGAAGGAATCATATGCACCGGTCAGTCAACACCCAAACCAGCTCCCAACAATGGAACACGAATAACAATTGAATCAACTAGTACGAACCATTATATGGACGAAGCCTGTCTCCTCCTCTCAGACCCACCAGACACAGTCCGACATAATTGGCCAAAACCCTGCGAGATAACAACCAGAACCCCAAACAAGAGACCTCGAAAAGAATCTGAAGAAAACCGAAGGACAACATAGTGAAGATCCCCTCTATCACCCATCTAGTACCCCGGTACCCAAATGTTCAAAACCCCTCTTTAAAATGAACAATGGAAGAAATACAGAGCGTTAGCCAACTGCTAAAGATCGGTACACTAAATGTGAATGGTTTTTCACACAAGTTAGTGAAAATCCTACATTATATTAGCTCTAATGATATTGATATACTATGTATCCAAGAGACTCACAGGCTAAACGAGACATTCCTTAACACAGCTGTAGACAATAAGGGGTTTACCGCATACTGGAACACCAAGAATAATCTAAACGCAGATACTAATTTTCGTCAAGGAACGGCAATACTCATTAAAAAACATCTATTATCGTCGCATAAGATATCGCACCAAATAATAACCGCAGACCGCATACACAGCATTACCTTAGAGCGTAAAAACCAAAAAATGTATATAATTAACGTTTACCTTCCGTCTGGTTCGGGGTACAATCAAATGATGATGCGTGAAAGCCTAATAACCAAAATCGTACCCACTTCGCTGGATGACAGGTTAAACCCACTCTTTATAACTGGAGATTTTAACATGATCCTAAGCCCCCTGGACACCATGACCCCATATAATACCAGAAAAAAGAAAGATCGAAAAGCATGGCTACGCCTACAAACAAAACACGAATTAAAGGATACTTTTCGATACCGCTTTGGAAACCGTATCGAGTTTACTCGCATAACACCGGTTTTCGCGTCAAGACTAGATAGAATATACGCGAACCCGAGCGCACTACTTCTCATGACGTTTTTTGAACATAGATATAACTACATCTCTGACCACAACAACTGCCCAATAATGACGATAAATATTGAGACTAATAAAAGGTGGGGTCCCTCCGCATACAAAATAAATAATATGGTACTAAATCATTCGGGAGTGATTGAACATGTCAGAATAATATGGGAAATGTGGAAAACTAGAAAACGACATGTTAATAATCCCTTAGAATGGTGGGAACAAGGTAAAAACATGATAAGAAATGCTGTTCAGAGCATCTCGCAACAGCTAAGGCGGGGAGAAAAAGAAAGATACGCCAGTGCAGTGAAAGAACTGGACCAAATAAACTTGTCAACGAATAAAATTAGCTCTAGAGAACACGAGTTGCGGTATAACATAGAAAAATACGAGGACAAGTTAAATAGAGGCGCAATAATACGATCAAAAATAAAAGTAATGGAAAATGATGAAACATTTATTAAACGTTTTTTTAAATTGGAAACAGATGAAAAAAAAGGAGACACGCTTTATACCGTAAAAACTGAAACCGGAGAATTAACTGAAACTGCGCAGAACACCCTGAACACAATTTTCTCCTTTTACAACAACTTAAGGGGTAAAGATCCAATAACTAGAAATCAAAACGACTATTTAAACAACCTAAGTGCGATTGAATTAGATAACATAGAACACAAAATGTTAATTGCACCCATCACAGAACTCGAAACCCAAACAGCGCTACAGGAAATGAATAGTGATAGCTCACCCGGATATGACGGTATTACGGCTAAATTATACAAAGAAATGTGGCCCTTTATAAAACACGAACTCGTAGAACTTTATAATAATATATACTTGCAAAGGACTATGCCAAAATCCATGCGAACAGCAGTGATCAAACTTATTTACAAAAAGGGTGAAAAAACGGAAATTAAGAACTGGCGACCTATATCCCTGTTAAACACGGACTACAAATTACTAAGCAAAATTATTAGCAAACGACTAGAAATAGTCATAAATAAAATCATCAGCCCAAATCAAAAATGTGCGATAAAGGGCCGGACAATTGACCAATGCCTGTATAATATCACTACCATTATAGAAGCCGCCAAATCCAGGAATATGAAACTTACCGTTATGGCGATAGACTTCGAAAAAGCCTTCGATAGGGTCGATCATCAATTCATACGAGCAACCTTGACCAAATTGGGTATGCCAGAGGCGATAATTAAGTGGATCAGCATCCTAAACACAAACACGGTAAGTAAAATTGAGGTTAATGGCGCCTATACTGAAGAAATACACATTAGAAGAGGAATAAGGCAAGGGTGTCCTTGTTCAATGTTACTCTTCTTAATCGGCATGGAAACACTCACACGAAAGATAAATGGCAATGATCAAATTTACGGATTTAAATTGAATAATATCGAAGGCAAGCTAGAACAATATGCTGACGATATGACAATCCATATTAGAGATCCGCAATCGATACCACACGTACTAAAGGAATTGGAAGCATACGAAAGTGCATCAGGGCAAAAAATTAATAAGAACAAAACGCAAATTATTACCAACGACGACAGTTCACGAAAAATAATTTTAAAAACATTCCCAAGCGAAACAATTAAACCCACCGTCCAAATACTTGGAATCTACTTTAGCTTAACGGAATTATGTGTCGGAAAAAACTTGTCCAAGGCAACCAAGGCCATAGACTTTCTAATCAATAAACATAAAGAAAGGAATTTAACCCTGAAAGGCCGCGTACTATTAATAAACGCACTGCTCATGCCTCAGATACTACAAATTACTAAACACATCCTGGTACCCAAACAATTTATTAAAAATACCCAAAATAAGTTATTTAAATTCCTATGGTTTCCTAGTAAATTGGAAAAAATAAATAGACATAAATTATTCGCTACACAAGGGGCGGGGGGTCTGCTGTTTCCTAATCTGAGACTAAAACTACTGGCTGCAAAAACCTCGCGTATATATTTCATCTCGAAATTGGAAAAGACCTCCTCATTGTGGCACGAATGGTTCAGGTACAACTTTGGCTCTACGATGAAAAGGCTGAATCCGAAACTATATAGTAACTCAGCACCGAACACGGTATATCCAGACAAAACACACGAAATAATTAGGGCAACATTCCAAACCCTTATCAGAAAAGATTTTGAATTGGCCTCAAGCAAAATTAAACCCATTTATATGGCCCTCCTGTCTAACAACGCGCCAGAAAACGTTCACATCCAGAAAACTAGTCCCTTTAATTGGAATCGCGTTACTTTTAGCTCATCCGCAAGCAAAATGTTATTTGATAACCGAGAACGTGATATAAACTTTAAAATCGCACATAACGCGTTCTTATATGGAGACTTCTTTAAAAAACATAACTTTCACCCGTACTTTAACGGCGAAATACAAATTCGTAATTGTAAATTTTGCCGCGCGAACGTAGATAATATAGCGCATTTGCTGTACGATTGTGAGAACGCAAAGGCTATTTTGCGTGAGTTGCAAAACCTCATTAACAAAGCGCAAGAAACGCAAACGTGCTTAAATAGAAACTTCGTATTATATAACCAAGACATAAATAACCCTCTTTGCGCTAAAATTATAAACGCTTACAAATCGACACTGATTAAGGAAAAAGAAAAACTAGACAAGGCAAATAAGTACATTTGGTACAACACCAAATTCCAACGAAAGGTTTTATGGGTGGTCAAAAAGAAATGTAGAATTATGGTACAAAACAGTATTCTTAAATACGGTAGAGAAAAAACGTTGAACACACTTAATCTTAAAAAAAAATAAAAATAAAATAAATAATAAATAAAATACAGGGATAATCCCTTTCAACCGCTCTGATCGCGCCAAGACCAAAATTACTGAATATAAACTTTGCGATGATTTAATTGCTTAACCTACAGTACAATTGTACAATTACCACAATCCAACTTACCACAACAATTTGTGCCCTTCAACCACCACAATCCAAGTTACCACAATAAGTTGTGCTCTTCATTGTCCTTTTTTCCCACCCATTGTTGTTTGTGCTTACCCATCTTTCGCATACCGCAATGATGAGGTTGATTATAAATTAATCCCAAAATGGAATCTGCGATGAAAAAAAAAAAAAAAAAAAAAAAAAAGAGCTTAGGCTCAACTATATATAAATAAAAGAGTTCTGGACCTAAAATACTTGTTTGACTATTTATCGCGCTACACCGCACAACGTAAGAGCTATCGGACTAGCGTCAAAGAGAAAAAAGAAAAAAAAAAAAAAAAAAAAAAAAAAAAAAAAAAAAAAAGAGAGCTTTGGCTCAACTATATATAAATAAAAGAGTTCTGGACCTAAAATACTTGTTTGACCATTTATCGCGCTACACCGCACAACGTAAGAGCTATCGGACTTCACCATTATTACATACCGTTATCACAATTGTCAGACTAACACATCGGCTACATTTGCACCGAATTGGGTTCAAAGTGTTTTCTTTATACGGAGACTACTTTTCGAATTAAAGGACCTAAGTCAGATATTTTAAGGTATTCTATTTGAATAAGGTAAGCATCTGAGCTTTGGCTCAACTATATATAAATAAAAGAGTTCTGGACCTAAAATACTTGTTTGACCATTTATCGCGCTACACCACATCGGCTACATTTGCACCGAATTGGGTTCAAAGTGTTTTCTTTATACGGAGACTACTTTTCGAATTGAAGCACCCAACTCAGACATTTTAAGGCATTCTATTTGAATAAGGTAAGCATCTGAGCTTTGGCTCAACTATATATAAATAAAAGAGTTCTGGACCTAAAATAGTTGTTTGACCATTTATCGCGCTACACCGCACCACGTAAGAGCTATCAGACTTCACCATTATTACATACCGTTATCACATTTGTCAGACTAACACATCGGCTACATTTGCACCGGATTGGGTTCAACGTGTTTTCTTTATACGGAGACTAGTTTTCGAATTGAAGCACCCAACTCAGACATTTTAAGGCATTCTATTTGAATAAGGTAAGCATCTGAGCTTTGGCTCAACTATATATAAATAAAAGAGTTCTGGACCTAAAATACTTGTTTGACCATTTATCGCGCTACACCGCGCAACGTAAGAGCTATCGGACTTTACCATTATTACATACCGTTATCACATTTGTAAGATTAACACATCGGCTACATTTGCACAGAATTGGGTTCAAGGTGTTTTTTTTATACAAAGACCACTTTTTGAATTGAAGCACCCAACTCAGACATTTTAAGGCATTCTATTTGAATAAGGTAAGCACCTGAGCTTTGGCTCAACTATATATAAATAAAAGTGTTCTGGACCTAAAATACTTGTTTGACCATTTATCGCGCTACACCACATCGGCTACATTTGCACCGAATTGGGTTCAAAGTGTTTTCTTTATACGGAGACTACTTTTCAAATTAAAGCACCCAACTCAGACTTTTTATGGCATTCTATTTGAATAAGGTAAGCATCTGAGCTTTGGCTCAACTATATATAAATAAAAGAGTTCTGGACCTAAAATACTTGTTTGACCATTTATCGCGCTACACCGCACAACGTAAGAGCTATCGGACTTCACCATTATTACATACCGTTATCACATTTGTCAGACTAACACATCGGCTACATTTGCACCGAATTGGGTTCAAAGTGTTTTCTTTATACGGAGACTACTTTTCGAATTGAAGCACCCAACTCAGACATTTTAAGGCATTCTATTTGAATAAGGTAAGCATCTGAGCTTTGGCTCAACTATATAAAAATAAAAGAGTTCGGGACCTAAAATACTTGTTTGACCATTTATCGCGCTACACCGCACAACGTAAGAGCTATCAGACTTCACCATTATTACATACCGTTATCACATTTGTCAGACTAACACATCGGCTACATTTGCACCGAATTGGGTTCAACGTGTTTTCTTTATACGGAGACTACTTTTCGAATTAAAGGACCTAAGTCAGATATTTTAAGGTATTCTATTTAAATAAGGTAAGAATCTGAGCTTTGGCTCAACTATATATAAATAAAAGAGTTCTGGACCTAAAATACTTGTTTGACCATTTATCGCGCTACACCACATCGGCTACATTTGCACCGAATTGGGTTCAAAGTGTTTTCTTTATACGGAGACTACTTTTCGAATTGAAGCACCCAACTCAGACATTTTAAGGCATTCTATTTGAATAAGGTAAGCATCTGAGCTTTGGCTCAACTATATATAAATAAAAGAGTTCTGGACCTAAAATAGTTGTTTGACCATTTATCGCGCTACACCGCACCACGTAAGAGCTATCAGACTTCACCATTATTACATACCGTTATCACATTTGTCAGACTAACACATCGGCTACATTTGCACCGAATTGGGTTCAACGTGTTTTCTTTATACGGAGACTAGTTTTCGAATTGAAGCACCCAACTCAGACATTTTAAGGCATTCTATTTGAATAAGGTAAGCATCTGAGCTTTGGCTCAACTATATAAATAAAAGAGTTCTGGACCTAAAATACTATCGCGCTACACCCCATCGGCTACGTTTGCACCGAATTGGGTTCAAAGTGTTTTCTTTATACGGAGACTACTTTTCGAATTAAAGCACCCAACTCAGACATTTTAAGGCATTCTATTTGAATAAGGTAAGAATCTGTATTGTGGCTACTCTACTCTCAGGTTCTCTTACCGAATAGAAACGACGTTCGCTGATATTCCTGTTTTTCTGCACCTTGACAAGTCGATCTACAACACCGGAAGCACCATACAGCTCTACAACACCGGAAGCACCAACAGCTCTACAACACCGGAAGCACCAACAACTCCACAACACCGCCACAACAACAACTCCTCGACACCGGAAGAACGGTCACCTCCACAAAACCGGACGACCTACCCAGTCTGTGGATATCGCCGTTGCGGTTGGATATACTTACTCCGACAATAAAGAAGACGTCGACCGACTTAGTATCGGAACAATACCGACGAACAACCGTCATAGATCCTCTCCACGTCTCTGCACAGATTCTTCGCATTAACTTCGAAGAACGTCGAGGCAACCGAGAACACAACTGGTAGATCATCACCCCTGCATTGAATCCGGTAAATTTGTGTTATTTCCTTGATATATAAATTTAAATAATTATTTTCGGCGAAACGGTAAAAATCGAACAATAACAAACAAACATGACAACCCAACAAACCCCGGAAATTGAAATAAAACTAGAGAGAACAATCATGGTCCAACTTACTGGTACGGTAGAGCAAATGAGTGTATCAGTCTTCATGGAACTCTTTGCCGAAGGAGCTCCACTTTTCCACATCGCAGATTTTGTCGAAGGAGTAATAATGGAAAGCTACAAAGAATGTACATTTCTTCTTACCCTGAAACAAGATGCATTAGGCACATCAATCCCCCAAATTTCGGACATAATTGAATACTTTGAAACCAATAACATCAGCTTCACTTCCGAAAACGGATCTACCATGAGAATTCGGGCAGAACTTCCGAGGGCTGAACTGGAAACAATCACCCTCCACCCAATACCATGTGATGTCCCTATGAAGAAGATTCAAGACCTGATAGCCAAACATAATTGGGGTAAAATTAAATCTCACCAATTTGGTCACCATCGAAATTTTCCGTCGATTAAAAATGGATGGATCAACCTAAGAATGTCCAAAATCAATAAAGGAAACATCCCACCGGTGATTAAGATTGGCGGCAGATGGGTAACTGTAACCCGCCCAGGAGAAGAAAACGCGCCTCTTTGCAACTATTGCAAACATAGAGGCCACCTCCAAAATAAATGCCCGAAAAAGGGATTTTGTACAATTTGTGAGTGTAGTGGCCATACAACACGTAATTGTCGTATGGTTGCGCCAAGGAAAAGGGCAGTCTTCCACTCAAACAAAGGCTCCACCAGAAACCTCGCCACCCAGTCATCAAACAAAACAACACCACAACGAATATTACACCAGGAAATTCAAACATCAACCCCGATCACCCAAACCGAACAACCGGAATGGCATGTGGTCAAACGCAAAAACCAACCACAAGAAAATATTGCAAGCAGCTGGTCTATTCAAACAGAAAATCACTACCGGGTATTGGAGCTATTTGAAAACTCAAGAGATGAGATATTCATAAATTCGGCCCCTGAGATGGAACTAGAAAACATAATCAAAAATGCCCAAATAGAGAGCGGAATCCCAATCTTAAAACAACAACAAAAAATGACGAGCACGACACAAGCAAAGAATACACCGAAAAAGAACAAGACATTAAAAGGCAAAACACAAGATGAGAGTAAATCCAAAACAAACCCAGTTCAATACAAAAAGTCCGATGATGTTCAACAAAAGGCCCAAAGAACCAAAGAAATCTCCACAGATTCAAACCAAAATACAAGCGAAACCATTGACCAGGAACAAGTAGAGAACATGGAACCAAGATCATCTTTAGAAGTGTCCTTAACCCATCCACCAACACCCACTCGTTATGAATGGCCAAGAATCTTGAGCCAACATGTGAACCACCGCACGCCAAAACGCCCCCGACAAGAACATGATGGAGCAAAACTACCCGAAACATGACACAGTTGTCAACATCATAGTACCAAAGTACCCAAAGCAATACCAACGATGACATGGACAAAATGGAAAAAACAGTGAAACAAGAGAACAATCTAGTTATTGGAACATTAAACATCAATGGATTAGAAGCAAAAACATCTAAAGTAGTAAATTATATGAAACATAATAATATTGACATTCTATGCGTGCAGGAAACACATAGGCTGAACCATGAAATTGAATCTAGTTTATTTGAAAATTTCGGGTTGGTTATTTACACGAACACAATAACCTGCGCATCGTCCGATCATCACTTTCGACACGGAACCGCCATAATTGTAAAAACTCACTTGTTAACGACGCACCAGATAACCCATAAAATACTCGCCGAAAACCGTATTCAATGCATAAAAATGCAAAGAAGAAACCAAACTATCGAGCTTTTCAACATATATTTACCCCCGGGCGAAAAACATAGAAGTACACGTAAAGAACTAATCGATAAGATTGAATCCGATTTGCCGGAGGCAAATTCAGGCCCTATCTACATTATGGGGGACTTTAACATGATCCTCTCACCCCTAGATAACATGAAATATTTTGATAAAAGAAATAAGATGGATAGAAAAACATGGAGCCGACTTGCAGACCGCTTTAACATAAAAGATGCTTTTCGATACCATAGAGGTGACCGATTAGAATATACCCGTATTACAGCCAACACGGCGTCGCGTATCGATAGAATTTACGGAAACCCAGAAGGACTAGAGATCCTGACCCACATAGAGCATAAGTTTAATTATATTTCGGATCATAACAACTGTCCTATCATATCTATATTAATCGAAAATAACAAGCGTTGGGGACCTTCGTTATATAAAATGAATAACTTGGTACTACAACATAAGAGCGTGAGCGAACATTTAACAATCATGTGGGAAATATGGAAAACACAGAAACGCAGGATACTTAACGTTCTGGATTGGTGGGAAATGGGAAAAGATATGCTTAAAAATATAGTCCAAACTACTTCGCAACAAATCAAAAAGGGGGAAAAAACAAGATACATAAACGCTGTAAAACAATTGGAGCACGGTACAATAAAAACAAGTCCCATCGACATGACGCTTAGTGAGCTTGAAACTCAACAAAATATAGATCTCTACGAAGCAAAAATTAATAAAGGAGCAATTATTCGGTCTAAAATTAGGGTAATAGGGGACGATGAAAAACCAACAAGAGATTTCTTTAGATTAGAAACAGATGCACAAAAGCGAGACGCAATATATATGGTAATTAACAAAAACGGTCAAGTAACGAAAACACCGCAAGAGACGGTAGACACAATTTTCACCTTTTACAACGAGCTATGGGGTAAAGACGAAATAATCGAAAATCAAGACACCTACCTCGAGAGAATACTGCCAATTAAGATTGATCAATCAGAGATAAAATTAATGACTGCACCCATCGGAGAATTAGAAATTCATAACGCCATACAAGAATTAAATAACGATAGTTCCCCAGGGGAAGATGGAATAACCACCAAGTTTTATAAACTAATGTGGCCTTGTATAAAACAAGACATGATAGAGTTATATAACAATATATTTCCTAAAAAAGTAATGCCCCTATCAATGAGAACAGCCATAATAAAATTAATATACAAAAAGGGACCCAAAAAAAATCTAAAAAATTGGAGACCGATTGCCCTTCTAAATACGGATTACAAAATTCTAAGCAAAATTATCAGTAAGCGTTTGGAATTAGCAATTGACAGAATAATTAGCCCCAACCAAAAATGCGCAATTAAAGGTAGAACTATAGATCATTGTCTGTATAATATCTCGGCTGCCATAAACGCTGCGAAACAAACAAACGGTGCCCTTACAGTAATGGCAATAGATTTTGAAAAAGCTTTCGATCGGGTAAATCACCGCTTTATATTCAAAATCTTGAAAAAACTTAACATACCAGAACAATTAATACAATGGATTAAGATTTTGTACACGCAAATTATTAGCAAAATTGAAATAAATGGAGCACTCACGAAAGACATCTACCTAAACAGAGGCATAAGGCAAGGATGTCCCTGCTCCATGCTTTTATTTCTAATTGGATTGGAAACCCTAACACAGAATATAAATGCGAACGCAAACGTAAAAGGGTACAAAATTGGTAAAATAGAATGTAAACTAGAACAATATGCAGATGACCTGACCCTACTCATTACGGAACCTGGCTCAATAACTCACGCAATGAACGAATTAAAAAAATATGAAAATTTCTCTGGACAACAAATTAACTTGAATAAAACCCAAATTATTACCAACGATAGAGAAATGGAAAGAACGGTGCTAGAAATATTTCCGGGCGAAGCCATACAGAAAACGATAAAAGTTTTAGGAATTCATTTTAGCATTAGCGAAAACTGCACCCAAAGTAACCTGGAAAAAGCAACAAAAACAATCAATTTTTTGTTGAAAAAACATCAACATAGAAAACTTACTCTAAAAGGAAGAGTTACTTTAATTAACGCTCTTATTATGCCACAAATCCTACAAATAAGTAAACACATTGTGATCCCAAAATGCTTTATAAACCAAATTCAAAACTTACTATATAGATTTTTGTGGTATCCAAGCAAGATTGAAAAAATTAAACGAATCAAATTAATTGCCCAACGTGAGGATGGCGGTCTACTCTTCCCGCAAATTAACATAAAAATTCTCGCCGCAAAAACAACCAGAATATACCACATCTCAAGACTAGAGAAAATAGAAAATCTATGGGAAGAATGGTTCCGTTATAATTTTGGACCGACAATGAAAAATCTCAATACACGTATCTATAGCAATTCGGCTCCAAACACAATTTACCCTGATCAAATCCATCAAGAAATTAGAACATCCTTACGTATTTTACAAAGGCATGATTTCGAATTGGTCTCCGGCAAAATTAAACCTATTTATACAGTGCTATTAAAAAACTTACTATTAAAATCCCATGCGAATCGAGAACTAAAATGGGATGTTATAACATTTAATCAGCGAAACAGTAAACATTACTTTACAAACATTGAACGCGACACTAATTACCGCATTGCCCACAACGCATTTTTATATGGAGACTTTTTTCGAACCAATAATTTTAATCCTTACTACGACGGAAAAATACAAATCCGATCATGTAAATTCTGCCGACAACAAACAGATAATATTAATCACGTGATTTTTAATTGCGATAATGCCCAACAAATAATAAAAGAAATGCAAGAACTTCTAGATAAAATTCAAGAAAATCCGCCAACTCTAACAACAGACTTCATTTTTTCGAACATAAACTTAAATAAAAACGACATAGTGGCAGCCAAAATGGTTATCACATATAAAATCACAATAATAAATGAAAAACGGAAACTTGACAAAGAAAACAAAAACATTTGGCATAATGAAAAATTTCAACGTAAAATATTATGGATTGTAAAAAAACGTATTCGTTCGCTTATTCAAACCAACATATTCAAATACGGCGTTGAAAAAACATTAGTAAATTTTGGATTATCGAAAGAGTATCACCAATTACTCACGTAAAGCTCCAGTCGCGGTATGTTACACAACCTCCCCAATCGTATGTAGAGTGCGTCTTGCAGATATCACTAGTATGACTTCATCCAATCACTTCTTGGCATTTAATGCATATTTCTATTTTTAATAGTTAATGTGCTATTCAATGATTAATTATGTTATTCAAAATATGCTTTAGTGTACCATTAGATTGTATTAACACTGCGTTTTTTTTTTTTTTTTTTTTTTTTTTTTTTTCTTTCGAATGACCCTCTGTTTATTCATTCTTTAATGAGTATAGTTTTTCGCCCCACGCTGCAATGATGAGGAAATTGATTAATCCCCAAAACTAGTGTAAACTGTTTGTTACAATCACTTCTGAGCAGCTAAGGAAAGAATAAAAAAAAAAAAAAAAAAAAAAAAAAAAAACTGAGCTTTGGCTCAACTATATATAAATAAAAGAGTTCTGGACCTAAAATAGTTGTTTGACCATTTATCGCGCTACACCGCACAACGTAAGAGCTATCGGACTTTACCATTATTACATACCGTTATCACATTTGTCAGATTAACACATCAGCTACATTTGCACAGAATTGGTTTCAATGTGTTTTTTTTTATTCAAAGACCACTTTTTGAATTGAAGCACCCAACTCAGACATTTTAAGGCATTCTATTTGAATAAGGTAAGCATCTGAGCTTTGGCTCAACTATATATAAATAAAAGTGTTCTGGACCTAAAATACTTGTTTGACCATTTATCGCGCTACACCACATCGGCTACATTTGCACCGAATTGGGTTCAAAGTGTTTTCTTTATACGGAGACTACTTTTCAAATTAAAGCACCCAACTCAGACATTTTATGGCATTCTATTTGAATAAGGTAAGCATCTGAGCTTTGGCTCAACTATATATAAATAAAAGAGTTCTGGACCTAAAATACTTGTTTGACCATTTATCGCGCTACACCGCACAACGTAAGAGCTATCGGACTTCACCATTATTACATACCGTTATCACATTTGTCAGACTAACACATCGGCTACATTTGCACCGAATTGGGTTCAAAGTGTTTTCTTTATACGGAGACTACTTTTCGAATTGAAGCACCCAACTCAGACATTTTAAGGCATTCTATTTGAATAAGGTAAGCATCTGAGCTTTGGCTCAACTATAAAAAAATAAAAGAGTTCGGGACCTAAAATACTTGTTTGACCATTTATCGCGCTACACCGCACAACGTAAGAGCTATCAGACTTCACCATTATTACATACCGTTATCACATTTGTCAGACTAACACATCGGCTACATTTGCACCGAATTGGGTTCAACGTGTTTTCTTTATACGGAGACTACTTTTCGAATTAAAGGACCTAAGTCAGATATTTTAAGGTATTCTATTTAAATAAGGTAAGAATCTGAGCTTTGGCTCAACTATATATAAATAAAAGAGTTCTGGACCTAAAATACTTGTTTGACCATTTATCGCGCAACGTAAGAGCTATCGGACTTTACTATTATTACATACCGTTATCACATTTGTCAGACTAACACATCGGCTACATTTGCACCGAATTGGGTTCAAAGTGTTTTCTTTATACGGAGACGACATTTTAAGGCATTCTATTTGAATAAGGTAAGCATCTGAGCTTTGGCTCAACTATATATAAATAAAAGAGTTCTGGACCTAAAATACTTGTTTGACCATTTATCGCGCTACACCGCACAACGTAAGCATCTGAGCTTTGGCTCAACTATATATAAATAAAAGTGTTCTGGACCTAAAATACTTGTTTGACCATTTATCGCGCTACACCGCACAACGTAAGAGCTATCGGACTTTACTATTATTACATACCGTTATCACATTTTTAAGATTAACACATCGGCTACATTTGCACAGAATTGGGTTCAAGGTGTTTCCTTTATACGGAGACTACTTTTCGAATTGAACCACCCAACTCAGACATTTTAAGGCATTCTATTTGAATAAGGCAAGCATCTGAGCTTTGGCTCAACTATATATAAATAAAAGTGTTCTGGACCTAAAATACTTGTTTGACCATTTATCGCGCTACACCCCGCAACGTAAGAGCTATCGGACTTTACCATTATTACATGCACCGAATTGGGTTCAAGGTGTTTCCTTTATACGAAGACTACTTTTTGAATTAAACCAACCAAGTCAGACATTTGAAGGTATTCTATTTGAATAAGGTAAGAATCTGAGCTTTGGCTCAACTATATGTAAATAAAAGAGTTCTGGACCTAAAATACTTGTTTGACCATTTATCGCGCTACACCGCACAACGTAAGAGCTATCGGACTTCACCATTATTACATACCGTTATCACATTTGTCAGACTAACACATCGGCTACATTTGCACCGAATTGGGTTCACGGTGTTTTCTTTATACGAAGACTACTTTTTGAATTAAACCAACCAAGTCAGACATTTGAAGGTATTCTATTTGAATAAAGTAAAAATCAGAGCTTTGGCTCAACTATATATAAATAAAAGAGTTCTGGACCTAAAATACTTGTTTGACCATTTATCGCACTACACCGCACAACGTAAGAGCTATCGGACTCAGATGCTTACCTTATTCTATTTGAATAAGGTAAGCATCTGAGCTTTGGCTCAACTATATATAAATAAAGGAGTTCTGGACCTAAAATACTTGTTTGACAATTTATCGCGCTACACCGCACAACGTAAGAGCTATCGGACTTCACCATTATTACATACCGTTATCACATTTGTCAGACTAACACATCGGCTACATTTGCACCGAATTGGGTTCAAAGTGTTTTCTTTATACGGAGACTACTTTTTGAATTGAAGCACCCAACTCAGACATTTTAAGGCATTCTATTTGAATAAGGTAAGCATCTGAGCTTTGGCTCAACTATATATAAATAAAAGAGTTCGGGACCAAAAATACTTGTTCGACCATTTATCGCGCTACACCGCACAACGTAAGAGCTATCAGACTTCACCATTATTACATACCGTTATCACATTTGTCAGACTAACACATCGGCTACATTTGCACCGAATTGGGTTCAACGTGTTTTCTTTATACGGAGACTACTTTTCGAATTAAAGGACCTAAGTCAGATATTTTAAGGTATTCTATTTGAATAAGGTAAGAATCTGAGCTTTGGCTCAACTATATATAAATAAAAGAGTTCTGGACCTAAAATACTTGTTTGACCATTTATCGCGCTACACCGCGCAACGTAAGAGCTATCGGACTTTACTATTATTACATACCGTTATCACATTTGTCAGACTAACACATCGACCCCGCAACGTAAGAGCTATCGGACTTTACCATTATTACATACCGTTATCACATTTGTCAGACTAACACATCGGCTACATTTGCACCGAATTGGGTTCAGGGTGTTTTCTTTATACGAAGACTACTTTTATAAGAAAAGGACCTAAGTCAGACATTTGAAGGTATTCTATTTGAATAAGGTAAGCATCTGAGCTTTGGCTCAACTATATATAAATAAAAGTGTTCTGGACCTAAAATACTTGTTTGACCATTTATCGCGCTACACCGCGCAACGTAAGAGCTATCGGACTTTACCATTATTACATACCGTTATCACATTTGTAAGATTAACACATCGGCTACATTTGCACAGAATTGGGTTCAAGGTGTTTTTTTTATACAAAGACCACTTTTTGAATTGAAGCACCCAACTCAGACATTTTAAGGCATTCTATTTGAATAAGGTAAGCATCTGAGCTTTGGCTCAACTGTATATAAATAAAAGAGTTCTGGACCTAAAATACTTGTTTGACCATTTATCGCGCTACACCGCACAACGTAAGAGCTATCGGACTTCACCATTATTACATACCGTTATCACAATTGTCAGACTAACACATCGGCTACATTTGCACCGAATTGGGTTCAAAGTGTTTTCTTTATACGGAGACTACTTTTCGAATTAAAGGACCTAAGTCAGATATTTTAAGGTATTCTATTTGAATAAGGTAAGCATCTGAGCTTTGGCTCAACTATATATAAATAAAAGAGTTCTGGACCTAAAATACTTGTTTGACCATTTATCGCGCTACACCACATCGGCTACATTTGCACCGAATTGGGTTCAAAGTGTTTTCTTTATACGGAGACTACTTTTCGAATTGAAGCACCCAACTCAGACATTTTAAGGCATTCTATTTGAATAAGGTAAGCATCTGAGCTTTGGCTCAACTATATATAAATAAAAGAGTTCTGGACCTAAAATACTTGTTTGACCATTTATCGCGCTACACCGCGCAACGTAAGAGCTATCGGACTTTACTATTATTACATACCGTTATCACATTTGTCAGACTAACACATCGACCCCGCAACGTAAGAGCTATCGGACTTTACCATTATTACATACCGTTATCACATTTGTCAGACTAACACATCGGCTACATTTGCACCGAATTGGGTTCAGGGTGTTTTCTTTATACGAAGACTACTTTTATAAGAAAAGGACCTAAGTCAGACATTTGAAGGTATTCTATTTGAATAAGGTAAGCATCTGAGCTTTGGCTCAACTATATATAAATAAAAGTGTTCTGGACCTAAAATACTTGTTTGACCATTTATCGCGCTACACCGCGCAACGTAAGAGCTATCGGACTTTACCATTATTACATACCGTTATCACATTTGTAAGATTAACACATCGGCTACATTTGCACAGAATTGGGTTCAAGGTGTTTTTTTTATACAAAGACCACTTTTTGAATTGAAGCACCCAACTCAGACATTTTAAGGCATTCTATTTGAATAAGGTAAGCATCTGAGCTTTGGCTCAACTGTATATAAATAAAAGAGTTCTGGACCTAAAATACTTGTTTGACCATTTATCGCGCTACACCGCACAACGTAAGAGCTATCGGACTTCACCATTATTACATACCGTTATCACAATTGTCAGACTAACACATCGGCTACATTTGCACCGAATTGGGTTCAAAGTGTTTTCTTTATACGGAGACTACTTTTCGAATTAAAGGACCTAAGTCAGATATTTTAAGGTATTCTATTTGAATAAGGTAAGCATCTGAGCTTTGGCTCAACTATATATAAATAAAAGAGTTCTGGACCTAAAATACTTGTTTGACCATTTATCGCGCTACACCACATCGGCTACATTTGCACCGAATTGGGTTCAAAGTGTTTTCTTTATACGGAGACTACTTTTCGAATTGAAGCACCCAACTCAGACATTTTAAGGCATTCTATTTGAATAAGGTAAGCATCTGAGCTTTGGCTCAACTATATATAAATAAAAGAGTTCTGGACCTAAAATAGTTGTTTGACCATTTATCGCGCTACACCGCACCACGTAAGAGCTATCAGACTTCACCATTATTACATACCGTTATCACATTTGTCAGACTAACACATCGGCTACATTTGCACCGAATTGGGTTCAACGTGTTTTCTTTCTACGGAGACTAGTTTTCGAATTGAAGCACCCAACTCAGACATTTTAAGGCATTCTATTTGAATAAGGTAAGCATCTGAGCTTTGGCTCAACTATATATAAATAAAAGAGTTCTGGACCTAAAATACTTGTTTGACCATTTATCGCGCTACACCGCGCAACGTAAGAGCTATCGGACTTTACTATTATTACATACCGTTATCACATTTGTCAGACTAACACATCGACCCCGCAACGTAAGAGCTATCGGACTTTACCATTATTACATACCGTTATCACATTTGTCAGACTAACACATCGGCTACATTTGCACCGAATTGGGTTCAGGGTGTTTTCTTTATACGAAGACTACTTTTTTAAGAAAAGGACCTAAGTCAGACATTTGAAGGTATTCTATTTGAATAAGGTAAGCATCTGAGCTTTGGCTCAACTATATATAAATAAAAGTGTTCTGGACCTAAAATACTTGTTTGACCATTTATCGCGCTACACCGCGCAACGTAAGAGCTATCGGACTTTACCATTATTACATACCGTTATCACATTTGTAAGATTAACACATCGGCTACATTTGCACAGAATTGGGTTCAAGGTGTTTTTTTTATACAAAGACCACTTTTTGAATTGAAGCACCCAACTCAGACATTTTAAGGCATTCTATTTGAATAAGGTAAGCATCTGAGCTTTGGCTCAACTATATATAAATAAAAGAGTTCTGGACCTAAAATACTTGTTTGACCATTTATCGCGCTACACCGCACAACGTAAGAGCTATCGGACTTCACCATTATTACATACCGTTATCACATTTGTCAGACTAACACATCGGCTACATTTGCACCGAATTGGGTTCAAAGTGTTTTCTTTATACGGAGACTAGTTTTCGAATTGAAGCACCCAACTCAGACATTTTAAGGCATTCTATTTGAATAAGGTAAGCATCTGAGCTTTGGCTCAACTATATATAAATAAAAGAGTTCTGGACCTAAAATACTTGTTTGACCATTTATCGCGCTACACCACATCGGCTACATTTGCACCGAATTGGGTTCAAAGTGTTTTCTTTATACGGAGACTACTTTTCGAATTGAAGCACCCAACTCAGACATTTTAAGGCATTCTATTTGAATAAGGTAAGCATCTGAGCTTTGGCTCAACTATATATAAATAAAAGAGTTCTGGACCTAAAATAGTTGTTTGACCATTTATCGCGCTACACCGCACCACGTAAGAGCTATCAGACTTCACCATTATTACATACCGTTATCACATTTGTCAGACTAACACATCGGCTACATTTGCACCGAATTGGGTTCAACGTGTTTTCTTTATACGGAGACTAGTTTTCGAATTGAAGCACCCAACTCAGACATTTTAAGGCATTCTATTTGAATAAGGTAAGCATCTGAGCTTTGGCTCAACTATATATAAATAAAAGAGTTCTGGACCTAAAATACTATCGCGCTACACCCCATCGGCTACATTTGCACCGAATTGGGTTCAAAGTGTTTTCTTTATACGGAGACTACTTTTCGAATTGAAGCACCCAACTCAGACATTTTAAGGCATTCTATTTGAATAAGGTAAGCATCTGAGCTTTGGCTCAACTATATATAAATAAAAGAGTTCTGGACCTAAAATAGTTGTTTGACCATTTATCGCGCTACACCGCACAACGTAAGAGCTATCGGACTTTACCATTATTACATACCGTTATCACATTTGTCAGATTAACACATCAGCTACATTTGCACAGAATTGGTTTCAATGTGTTTTTTTTTATACAAAGACCACTTTTTGAATTGAAGCACCCAACTCAGACATTTTAAGGCATTCTATTTGAATAAGGTAAGCATCTGAGCTTTGGCTCAACTATATATAAATAAAAGTGTTCTGGACCTAAAATACTTGTTTGACCATTTATCGCGCTACACCACATCGGCTACATTTGCACCGAATTGGGTTCAACGTGTTTTCTTTATACGGAGACTACTTTTCAAATTAAAGCACCCAACTCAGACATTTTATGGCATTCTATTTGAATAAGGTAAGCATCTGAGCTTTGGCTCAACTATATACAAATAAAAGAGTTCTGGACCTAAAATACTTGTTTGACCATTTATCGCGCTACACCGCACAACGTAAGAGCTATCAGACTTCACCATTATTACATACCGTTATCACATTTGTCAGACTAACACATCGGCTACATTTGCACCGAATTGGGTTCAACGTGTTTTCTTTATACGGAGACTACTTTTCGAATTAAAGGACCTAAGTCAGATATTTTAAGGTATTCTATTTAAATAAGGTAAGAATCTGAGCTTTGGCTGAACTATATATAAATAAAAGAGTTCTGGACCTAAAATACTTGTTTGACCATTTATCGCGCAACGTAAGAGCTATCGGAATTTACTATTATTACATACCGTTATCACATTTGTCAGACTAACACATCGACCCCGCAACGTAAGAGCTATCGGACTTTACCATTATTACATACCGTTATCACATTTGTCAGACTAACACATCGGCTACATTTGCACCGAATTGGGTTCAGGGTGTTTTCTTTATACGAAGACTACTTTTTTAAGAAAAGGACCTAAGTCAGACATTTGAAGGTATTCTATTTGAATAAGGTAAGCATCTGAGCTTTGGCTCAACTATATATAAATAAAAGTTTTCTGGACCTAAAATACTTGTTTGACCATTTATCGCGCTACACCGCGCAACGTAAGAGCTATCGGACTTCACCATTATTACATACCGTTATCACATTTGTAAGATTAACACATCGGCTACATTTGCACAGAATTGGGTTCAAGGTGTTTTTTTTATACAAAGACCACTTTTTGAATTGAAGCACCCAACTCAGACATTTTAAGGCATTCTATTTGAATAAGGTAAGCATCTGAGCTTTGGCTCAACTATATATAAATAAAAGAGTTCTGGACCTAAAATACTTGTTTGACCATTTATCGCGCTACACCGCACAACGTAAGAGCTATCGGACTTCACCATTATTACATACCGTTATCACATTTGTCAGACTAACACATCGGCTACATTTGCACCGAATTGGGTTCAAAGTGTTTTCTTTATACGGAGACTAGTTTTCGAATTGAAGCACCTAACTCAGACATTTTAAGGCATTCTATTTGAATAAGGTAAGCATCTGAGCTTTGGCTCAACTATATATAAATAAAAGAGTTCTGGACCTAAAATACTTGTTTGACCATTTATCGCGCTACACCAGATCGGCTACATTTGCACCGAATTGGGTTCAAAGTGTTTTCTTTATACGGAGACTACTTTTCGAATTGAAGCACCCAACTCAGACATTTTAAGGCATTCTATTTGAATAAGGTAAGCATCTGAGCTTTGGCTCAACTATATATAAATAAAAGAGTTCTGGACCTAAAATACTTGTTTGACCATTTATCGCGCTACACCGCACAACGTAAGAGTTATCGGACTTCACCATTATTACATACCGTTATCACATTTGTCAGACTAACACATCGGCTACATTTGCACCGAATTGGGTTCAACGGCTACATTTGCACCGAATTGGGTTCAAAGTGTTTTCTTTATACGGAGACTAGTTTTCGAATTGAAGCACCCAACTCAGACATTTTAAGGCATTCTATTTGAATAAGGTAAGCATCTGAGCTTTGGCTCAACTATATATGAATAAAAGAGTTCTGGACCTAAAATACTTGTTTGACCATTTATCGCGCTACACCGCACAACGTAAGCATCTGAGCTTTGGCTCAACTATATATAAATATAAGTGTTCTGGACCTAAAATACTTGTTTGACCATTTATCGCGCTACACCGCACAACGTAAGAGCTATCGGACTTTACTATTATTACATACCGTTATCACATTTTTAAGATTAACACATCGGCTACATTTGCACAGAATTGGGTTCAAGGTGTTTCCTTTATACGGAGACTACTTTTCGAATTGAAGCACCCAACTCAGACATTTTAAGGCATTCTATTTGAATAAGGTAAGCATCTGAGCTTTGGCTCAACTATATATAAATAAAAGAGTTCTGGACCTAAAATACTTGTTTGACCATTTATCGCGCTACACCGCACAACGTAAGCATCTGAGCTTTGGCTCAACTATATATAAATAAAAGTGTTCTGGACCTAAAATACTTGTTTGACCATTTATCGCGCTACACCGCACAACGTAAGAGCTACGGCGCAGTGGAGTTGAGAACTTCAGCGGAACGTCGTAGTTGTTCGAAGCAGGTAGTAGAGCTGGTGAAGAGTAGAGGCAGTCGGGTGCTTTAATTCAAAAAGTAGTCTCCGTATAAAGTAAACACTTTGAACCCAATTCGGTGCAAATGTAGCCGATGTGTTAGTCTGACAAATGTGATAACGGTATGTAATAATGGTGAAGTCTGATAGCTCTTACGTTGTGCGGTGTAGCGCGATAAATGGTCAAACAAGTATTTTAGGTCCCGAACTCTTTTATTTATATATAGTTGAGCCAAAGCTCAGATGCTTACCTTATTCAAATAGAATGCCTTAAAATCTCTGAGTTGGGTGCTTCAATTCGAAAAGTAGTCTCCGTATAAAGAAAACACTCTGAACCCAATTCGGTGCAAATGTAGCCGATGTGTTAGTCTGACAAATGTGATAACGGTATGTAATAATGGTGAAGTCCGATAGCTCTTACGTTGTGCGGTGTAGCGCGATAAATGGTCAAACAAGTATTTTAGGTCCAGAACTCTTTTATTTATATATAGTTGAGCCAAAGCTCAGATGCTTACCTTATTCAAATAGAATGCCTTAAAATGTCTGAGTTGGGTGCTTCAATTCGAAAACTAGTCTCCGTATAAAGAAAACACTTTGAACCCAATTCGGTGCAAATGTAGCCGATGTGTTAGTCTGACAAATGTGATAACGGTATGTAATAATGGTGAAGTCCGATAGCTCTTACTTTTTGCGGTGTAGCGCGGTAAATGGTCAAACAAGTATTTTAGGTCCAGAACTCTTTTATTTATATATAGTTGAGCCAAAGCTCAGATGCTTACCTTATTCAAATAGAATGCCTTAAAATGTCTGAGTTGGGTGCTTCAATTCGAAAAGTAGTCTCCGTATAAAGAAAACACTTTGAACCCAATTCGGTGCAAATGTAGCCGATCTGATGTAGCGCGATAAATGGTCAAACAAGTATTTTAGGTCCAGAACTCTTTTATTTATATATAGTTGAGCCAAAGCTCAGATTTTTTTTTTTTTTTTTTTTTTTTTTTTTTTTTAGGTCCAGAACTCTTTTATTTATATATAGTTGAGTCAATTTTTTTTTTTTTTTTTTTTTGCTCAGAGTTTCGATCCTTTTGAATCATAGTTTCAAGTTAGGAGTCGTCATGACCTCATCATTGCAGTACACGAATTGAAAGACACATGCACACAACAATGGGCGAAAATCCTGACAGTATAAAATTAATTTGGCAAGTAGCAATTTGGCAAGTGGATTTAAATAAACTTACATCCATAGATTATATGGGAACAATTAAAATAGTGACCAGGTGAAAAGAATTTAGGTTGGAAATCATGGGATTGATTTGCTAGAGCCCGTTTTTATGGATGCTGTTTCAGTTGGAGGATATTTTTCAGTTGATCGGATGTGACCCCTTTTTGCAGTTTGGACACAAAGGATCCAAATTTGTTTTTAATTATCCATAATTTGTTTCTAACAAACTTTTTATTATTCCAGGTGTATTCATTGTCTTTGTCTAAATTTCTTTTTGCATCCATTATTTCTGATTTTGTTATTGTTAACAGTTTTATTATGCCAATCATTTTGTTTCCATCGGGGATATTGTACATTATTAGCTTTTCAGTTATTTTTGAGTTATATGTAAATATTTTATTTGCGTACATACTTATTTGGAGCATTAGTTCTTTAATTACTGGACATTTTAGTAATATATGTGTTATGTTGTCTTCTGTTGCTCTACAAAACTTGCAGTTTCTTATTTGCACTTGACCTCTGTAATAGTTTGAAGCATAGCCCTTTTTAAAATCGCCAAACCTATATGCCTTATTTGCAATCAGGTAGTTTGAGTTTCGTTCTTTATTTGTAAAAAAAGGTTTTAGTTGTTTCGAAGCACAATTTATTTTTTCCCATGAAAGTGTCGCGCCATCGATAACTATTTTGTTTTCTATTCTGGATCGACTTTGTAGCTGTTCATAGATTGGTTTTAATTTGTCATTTTCCCAAATAAAGTTTGAATTTTTCAGTTTGAATAGATTATGACGTAAAATTTTATAGAGACAGTTTGGATATATTGTGTTTGGGGCCGTATTTGTATGTAAATCCGGATTGATAATTTTAATACTGGATCCCAATTGATATCTGACCCATTCATGCCATAGTTCGGTTATCGCCTCTAATTGTGATATTTCAAAAAACCTGCTGAGTTGAGCGCTTAATACTTTTGTTTTTATGTTTGGGATTCCTCTACCACCTTTTATTTTCGGTAGTTGGAGAGTTGAGCGTTTAATATTTTCTATTTTCGATGGTGCCCAGATAAATTGAAATATTGATTGAGTCATTAGATTTTCGTATTTGGTTGGAAGGGGAATGTGTTTGCCTATATGTAAGAGTTGTGGTACGATTAGTGAATTAATTAGTAGGGCTTTTCCGTTGATTGTTAATTTTCTATGTTTATTCTTGTGCAGTATATATTTTATGGTATTCACAGCTTTTTCCCAATTTTTATCTACCGTCATCCAGCTTAAGCTAAAGAAGATCCCCAAAACTTTTATTTCTTGTTTTAAATTGTTTCCCCAGTCGACCGTTGTTAGGGCGTCTTTTGTTTCGGTATTATTACTTATTATTTGAGTTTTATTCATATTTATCTTGTGTCCTGATGCTATTTCATAGTGACCAAGTTCCTTCCTTATTTCATAGAGTGATGATGCGTTTTCAGTTAATATTGTCAAATCATCAGCATATTGAACGCATTTCGTTTCTATATTCCTTAGTTTATATCCAGTTATTTGATTGTTGCGATTTAGTTTTCTAGTTAAGATTTCCATTCCTATGATAAAGAGAGTCATGCTCAGGGGGCAACCCTGTCTTATACCTCGTTTTATTGGGATATCTTCTGTAAAAGTGCCATTAATCTCTACTTTACTTATTATATTGGTATATATAATTTTTACCCATTTAGTTATATAGGATGGGAAATCCAGTTTTTCCAATATTTTATGTAGAAAACGGTGATCCACTCTATCAAAAGCCTTTTCGAAGTCTATTGCTATTATGGTTAGTGGTTTGTTTAATGCTTGGGCTGAGTCGATCGCACTTTGTATATTATATATTGCTTTATGTATGTCTCTATTGGCAACTCCGCAATTTTGGCTAGTACTTATCAATCTGTTTAGAGTTGGTTTAATTCTGTTATTAATTATTTTGCTGAGTATTTTATAATCGTTATTCAAAAGGGATATTGGGCGCCAATTTTTTAGCTCTTGTTTATTTCCCTTTTTAAAAATTAGTTTTGTTATGGCGGTTCTCATTGAGAGTGGCATGGCTTCTTTGAGATATATATTGTGATATAATTCGGCCAGGTCGTTGGAGAATTCTTTATCCATCATTTTATATAGTTGAGGTGTGAGTCCATCACAACCTGGAGAAGAATCTTTATTTAGGGAGTTTATGGCGTTTTCTATTTCCTCCTCTGTTATTGGTCTGTTTAGGTAATCCGTTTCTTCTTTGTCCCATGTTATTGGTTCAATTTCGTTCAGGTAGTTATTCTGATGTTCTGTTTTATTTTCTATTCCCCATAGGTTGGTATAAAATGCGTGTATGTTATTGATTATTTCAGTTCTATTTTCAGTTAGTAGGCCTTGTTTCGTAACGATACTGTATATACTACATTGGGATTGCGTCGTTTTTTCAAAATGAAAAAAATCTTTTGTTGGTTGTTCTTCATTGTCGTATTTTTTTATCTTCGCCCTGATTAGAGCTCCCTGGTTTCTTTTATCTTCATATGCGTTTATACTATGTTGTAGGTTTATATATTTATGATTATTTTCAAAATTTTTATCGTTTATTTTAATGTCATTTAATCTTTTTACACATTCTATGTAACAAATTCGTTCAACGTGGCTTGTATATTTTGAAAAATCCATAGCTTCGTTTTTTATCATTATTTTCCCTTTTTCCCACCATTCCAAAATATTGAATATACATCGTTTTTGTAACCGCCAATTTTTCCAGTAGGTGTATATAGCATTTTGAAAGTCTTTGTGATTTAGCGTATTGTTATTTATTTTGTAAAAGGAGGGACCCCATTTTTTGCGTAATTCCATTGCAATTTTAACTATTGGGCAGCAGTTGTGGTCCGAAAAGTTGTTTGTCACATGATGGATATCTAAAACTAACGGAAGGATGTTTTGATTAGCATATATTCTATCTATTCTGCTGGCAGAAACAGAAGTCGTGCGGGTATATACAATTTTGTCTTTGTGTATTTTCCGATGTACGTCGTATAGCTTTTTTTCTTTTTTTATTATTCCCCATTTTTTAAGTTGCGTTTCGCCATATATTCGCGTGCTGAACGTATCAATATGTTCGGTGACGAAGTTAAAATCCCCAATTACTAGGTTTTTAGTTGTTAAATTGTGTTCTAATTTTTGTTCCAGTATGTCCAATTGTTGAATTCTCGTATATTCCGCTTTACTACCGGATTGCAAATATAAATTGTATATGCAAAAATAACCATTCTTTTCTTTTATTTTGATTTTCTGGATTCGATTTGGAATGATAATTTCATGAGATATTTCATATTGATCTGTTATATATTTTTTTATTAGACATATAGTACCTGCTCGAAATTGTGGTTCTATTTTGTCAGTTATTGTATTAGAAAAAATGTTTACGTTACAGGTTAGTTCGATTTCTTTAATCATGTGGTGAGTCATACATCGAGTTTCTTGTATGCACAAGATATCGATCTTATTTATTTTGAGGTAATTTTTGATTGCATTTATTTTAGGTTTTATACTGTTTACATTTATCGTTCCAATAATTATATGAGTCCGGGGCATATTTTCGGATGAGGCTGTTTGTTGGATATTTGAATTATTTTTGATACTAGTAGTTAGAGCCATAGTGTCTGTAAAAAGGGATCTATTAGTTTAAGTATAGTATATTAGAATTATAGATATACGGCTATAAGGTTTGGAATGTTTTCCTTCTTTTTGAGGGTGTTGAACTTTGATCGAAGAGTTCCTCCAGGCTGCCGGACGATCTTTGGATCTGGGGTGGTTCAGTTTCAATGATTTCTACCATGTTAGATGCTGTGTCCATAATATTGGAGTGGTAAAGCCTGTGGTAATTTTCAATTATTTGGATATTCGTTTCGGTCTGGTCGTCTGAATGGTCTGTAGTTGGTTCTTGGTCTTTGATTGCAGTTGGTTGATCCGGGGTTGCTGTTTCCAATGTTTCATGCATGTCTAGCTGTTTGTTTGATGCTGTTTCCTCATCAGTTTGTTTTTTTAGCATTGGGATGGGCATTCTTTTTATTTTGGGCGTTCTTTTGGGTTTGGGTGTCTTTGCCTTAAGTGGAGTGGATGTTCTTGTATTTATGGTTGTGTTTGTTCCTGCCTGCATTGAGGGAAAATGCTCCATACTGTCTATGTTTATTGTGTTCTGTAATACGTTAAACCGGTTTCTTATTTCAATTGCTGGAGTAGACTTTGGTGTTGCATGGTATTGATTGGTTTGTTTTCTCCAGGGGGTTATCGGCTGTGTTGAAGGTTTTGATCGGCAGTTTCTTAATATGTGCCCATCTGACTTGCAGAACGTACAGAAACCTTTCTTGTGGCATTTTGTCTGCACGTGACCACGTTCTTTGCAGAATCTGCACAATGGTAAGTGGGATTCTCCGGGTCTTGTTACAGTAACCCATTTTCCGCAGATTTTTGCAGTTTTCGGTATATTGTTCATGTTGATTTTGTCGAAATATATTGTAAGCCATCCATTTTTTATGTTCTTGTAGTTTCGATGATGACCAAATTCCATATTTGAGACTTTTCCCCATCTGTGTTTTTCTAATGTTGCTCTTATTTTAGGTTCGTCAATATAGCATGGAATCGGGTGCAGGGTCACTATTTCCTTTGGTGGTGTTGGTAGGTGTGCCGTAACTTTGGTTTTGTTCCCATTTTGTCCGGTGTAGTAGATGTCTTGGTTGTTATAGTAGTCCAAAATGTTCTTAATGTTTTCTGGGCTGTCGGTTTTTAGAGTGACCAGGAAAGCAGCGTCTTTGAAGGACTCCATTATCACGCCCTCTACCTCCCCGGTCAGTACTTCCAGGGGTCCTCCGTTTCCGAAGAGCTCCATGAATGTGGAGACACTAATGGGTTCTACATTTCCTTTTAACTGAATTACAATTGATCTCTTTATCTCCATTTCCAATTCCACTATTTTAATATTGGACATATTGCCAATTTTGTGGGTTTTCGATTATCAATTACGTATGCTTGAGGTTTTGCACGGGTGTCGGAAGATACGGTTGTACAGTTCAATACTGTACAACAGTATAAATACAGTTAAAACGCAGAAGGAAAAATATTTACAATAACTAAGATTATATTCAGGTTGCTATGGCTCCAAGTACTATCCTATCGGGCTCTAGCACACAAGTGTGCGGATAAACAAAACGAAAAGACAAAAAAAATGCAAAAACACAAGTCACCTGGTCGCAGGGCAGAAAATAAGAGTAGTGTAATTCAATGAACGGGTTGAGATGAGATCCAAATGTCTTGTTGTGGTTAGTCCGTAGAAGGGGTATACACCTTCTGTTGAAGTCTATATTTTGGTGGGAGTTTGAATCCAGTGATTTGATGTAGTTGATCAGAGTAGATTTTCTTTATGCTTCTTTTCGATTCTTGGGTCAAAGGCCGTCCAGTTCAAGATGCTTCGTTGGGAGCGGTGGACACTATAAGGTGGAACAGGGTGTCGATGCTCTACGGCGCAGTGGAGTTGAGAACTTCAGCGGAACGTCGTAGTTGTTCGAAGCAGGTAGTAGAGCTGATGAAGAGTAGAGGCAGGTCGTCACGTCGTGGAGATCGTCGGTCAGTATGAGCAAAAACGGTTCTATTGGGTAAGAAGCTCTGAGAGTAGAGTCGCCACAGCTCAGATGCTTACCTTATTCAAATAGAATGCCTTAAAATGTCTGAGTTGGGTGCTTTAATTCGAAAAGTAGTCTCCGTATAAAGAAAACACTTTGAACCCAATTCGGTGCAAATGTAGCCGATGTGTTAGTCTGACAAATGTGATAACGGTATGTGATAATGGTGAAGTCCGATAGCTCTTACGTTGTGCGGTGTAGCGCGATAAATGGTCAAACAAGTATTTTAGGTCCAGAACTCTTTTATTTATATATAGTTGAGCCAAAGCTCAGATTCTTACCTTATTCAAATAGAATACCTTAAAATATCTGACTTAGGTCCTTTAATTCGAAAAGTAGTCTCCGTATAAAGAAAACACGTTGAACCCAATTCGGTGCAAATGTAGCCGATGTGTTAGTCTGACAAATGTGATAACGGGATGTAATAATGGTGAAGTCTGATAGCTCTTACGTTGTGCGGTGTAGCGCGTTAAATGGTCAAACAAGTATTTTAGGTCCAGAACTCTTTTATTTATATATAGTTGAGCCAAAGCTCAGATTCTTACCTTATTCAAATAGAATGCCTAAAAATGTCTGAGTTGTGTGCTTCAATTCAAAAAGTAGTCTTCGTATAAAGAAAACACCTTTAACCCAATTCGCTGTAAATGTAGCCGATGTGTTAATCTGACATATGCGATAACGGTATGTAATAATGGTAAAGTCCGATAGCTCTTACGTTGTGCGGTGTAGCGCGATAAATAGTCAAACAAGTATTTTAGGTCCAGAACTCTTTTATTTATATATAGTTGAGCCTAAGCTCAGATTCTTACCTTATTCAAATAGAATACCTAAAAATGTCTGAGTTGTGTGCTTTAATTCAAAAAGAAGTCTCCGTATAAAGAAAACAGCTTGAACCCAATTCGGTGTAAATGTAGCCGATGTGTTAATCTGACAATTGTGATAACGGTATGTAATAATGGTAAAGTCCGATGGCTCTTACGTTGTGCGGTGTAACGCGATAATTGATCAAACAAGTATTTTAGGTCCAGAACTCTTTTATTTATATATAGTTGAGCCAAAGCTCAGATTCTTACCTTATTCAACTAGAATGCCTTAAAATGTCTGAGTTGGGTGCTTCAATTCAAAAAGTAGTCTTCGTATAAAGAAAACACCTCGAACCCAATTCGCTGCAAATGTAGCCGATGTGTTAATCTGACAAATGTGATAACGGTATGTAAGAATGGTAAAGTCCGATAGCTCTTACGTTGTGCGGTGTAGCGCGGTAAATAGTCAAACAAAAATTTTAGTTCCAGAACTCTTTTATATATATATAGTTTAGCCAAAGCTCAGATTCTTACCTTATTCAAATAGAATACCTTAAAATGTCTGACTTAGGTGCTTTAATTCAAAAAGAAGTCTTCGTATAAAGAAAACACCTTGAACCCAATTCGATGCAAATGAAGCCGATGTGTTAATCTGACAAATGTGATAACGGTATGTAATAATGGTAAAGTCCGATAGTTCTTACGTTGTGCGGTGTTGCGTGATAAATGATCAAACAAGTATTTTAGGTCCAGGACTCTTTTATTTATATATAGTTGAGCCAAAGCTCAGATTCTTACCTTATTCAAATAGAATACCTTAAAATGTCTGACTTAGGTGCTTTAATTCAAAAAGAAGTCTCCGTATAAAGAAAACACCTTGAACCCAATTCGGTGCAAATGTAGCCGATGTGTTAATCTGACAAATGTGATAACGGTATGTAATAATGGTAAAGTCCGATAGCTCTTTCGTTGTGCGGTGTAGCGCGATAATAGATGAAACAAGTATTTCAGGTCCAGAACTCTTTTATTTATATATAGTTGAGCCAAAGCTCAGATTCTTACCTTATTCAAATAGAATGCCTTAAAATGTCTGAGTTGGGTGCTTCAATTCAAAAAGTAGTCTTCGTAAAAAGAAAACACCTTGAACCCAATTCGCTGTAAATGTAGCCGATGTGTTAATCTGACAAAATGTGATAACGGTATGTAATAATGGTAAAGTCCGATAGCTCTTACGTTGTACGGTGTAGCGCGATAAATGATCAAGCAAGTATTTTAGGTCCAGAACTCTTTTATTTATATATAGTTGAGCTAAAGCTCAGATTCTTACCTTATTCAAATAGAATGCCTAAAAATGTCTGAGTTGTGTGCTTCAATTCAAAAAGTAGTCTTCGTATAAAGAAAACACCTTTAACCCAATTCGCTGTAAATGTAGCCGATGTGTTAGTCTGACAAATGTGATAACGGTATGTAATAATGGTGAAGTCTGATAGCTCTTACGTTGTGCGGTGTAGCGCGATAAATGGTGAAACAAGTATTTTAGGTCCAGGACTCATTTATTTATATATAGTTGAGCCAAAGCTCAGATGCTTACCTTATTCAAATAGAATGCCTTAAAATGTCTGAGTTGGGTGCTTCAATTCAAAAAGTGGTCTTTGTATAAAAAAAACACCTTGAAACCAATTCTGTGCAAATGTAGCCGATGTGTTAGTCTGACAAATGTGATAACGGTATGTAATAATGGTGAAGTCTGATAGCTCTTACGTTGTGCGGTGTAGCGCGATAAATGGTCAAACAAGTATTTTAGATAAATGGTCAAACAAGTATTTTAGGTCCAGAACTCTTTTATTTATATATAGTTGAGCCAATGCTCAGATGCTTACCTTATTCAAATAGAATGCCTTAAAATGTCTGAGTTGGGTGCTTCAATTCAAAAAGTGGTCTTTGTATAAAAAAAACACCTTGAACCCAATTCTGTGCAAATGTAGCCGATGTGTTAATCTTACAAATGTGATAACGGTATGTAATAATAGTAAAGTCCGATTGCTCTAACGTTGTGCGGTGTAGCGCGATAAATGGTCAAACAAGTATTTTAGGTCCAGAACTCTTTTATTTATATATAGTTAACCAAAGCTCAGATGCCAACCTTATTCAAATAGAATGCCTTAAAATATCTGACTTAGGTCCTTTAATTCGAAAAGTAGTCTCCGTATAAAGAAAACACTTTGAACCCAATTCGGTGCAAATGTAGCCGATGTGTTAGTCTGACAAATGTGATAACGGTATGTAATAATGGTGAAGTCCGATAGCTCTTACGTTGTGCGGTGTAGCGCGATAAATGGTCAAACAAGTATTTTAGGTCCAGAACTCTTTTAATTAAATATAGTTGAGCCTAAGCTCAGATTCTTACCTTATTCAAATAGAATGCCTAAAAATGTCTGAGTTGTGTGCTTCAATTCAAAAAGAAGTCTCCGTATAAAGAAAACAGCTTGAACCCAATTCGGTGTAAATGTAGCCGATGTGTTAGTCTGACAAATGTGATAACGGTATGTAATAATGGTGAAGTCTGATAGCTCTTACGTTGTGCGGTGTAGCGCGATAAATGGTCAAACAAGTATTTTAGATAAATGGTCAAACAAGTATTTTAGGTCCAGAACTCTTTTATTTATATATAGTTGAGCCAAAGCTCAGATGCTTACCTTATTCAAATAGAATGCCTTAAAATGTCTGAGTTGGGTGCTTCAATTCAAAAAGTGGTCTTTGTATAAAAAAAACACCTTGAACCCAATTCTGTGCAAATGTAGCCGATGTGTTAATCTTACAAATGTGATAACGGTATGTAATAATAGTAAAGTCCGATTGCTCTAACGTTGTGCGGTGTAGCGCGATAAATGGTCAAACAAGTATTTTAGGTCCAGAACTCTTTTATTTATATATAGTTGAGCCAAAGCTCAGATGCTTACCTTATTCAAATAGAATGCCTTAAAATATCTGACTTAGGTCCTTTAATTCGAAAAGTAGTCTCCGTATAAAGAAAACACTTTGAACCCAATTCGGTGCAAATGTAGCCGATGTGTTAGTCTGACAAATGTGATAACGGTATGTAATAATGGTGAAGTCCGATAGCTCTTACGTTGTGCGGTGTAGCGCGATAAATGGTCAAACAAGTATTTTAGGTCCAGAACTCTTTTATTTATATATAGTTGAGCCAAAGCTCAGATGCTTACCTTATTCAAATAGAATGCCTTAAAATATCTGACTTAGGTCCTTTAATTCAAAAAGAAGTCTCCGTATAAAGAAAACAGCTTGAACCCAATTCGGTGTAAATGTAGCCGATGTGTTAATCTGACAATTTTGATAACGGTATGTAATAATGGTAAAGTCCGATGGCTCTTACGTTGTGCGGTGTAAGGCGATAATTGATCAAACAAGTATTTTAGGTCCAGAACTCTTTTATTTATATATAGTTGAGCCAAAGCTCAGATTCTTACCTTATTCAAATAGAATGCCTAAAAATGTCTGAGTTGTGTGCTTCAATTCAAAAAGTAGTCTTCGTATAAAGAAAACACCTTTAACCCAATTCGCTGTAAATGTAGCCGATGTGTTAATCTGACATATGCGATAACGGTATGTAATAATGGTAAAGTCCGATAGCTCATACGTTGTTTAGTCCGATAGCTCTTACGATGGTGAAGTCCGATAGCTCTTACGTTGTGCGGTGTAGCGCGATAAATGGTCAAACAAGTATTTTAGGTCCAGAACTCTTTTATTTATATATAGTTGAGCCAAAGCTCAGATGCTTACCTTATTCAAATAGAATGCCTTAAAATATCTGACTTAGGTCCTTTAATTCAAAAAGAAGTCTCCGTATAAAGAAAACAGCTTGAACCCAATTCGGTGTAAATGTAGCCGATGTGTTAATCTGACAATTTTGATAACGGTATGTAATAATGGTAAAGTCCGATGGCTCTTACGTTGTGCGGTGTAAGGCGATAATTGATCAAACAAGTATTTTAGGTCCAGAACTCTTTTATTTATATATAGTTGAGCCAAAGCTCAGATTCTTACCTTATTCAAATAGAATGCCTAAAAATGTCTGAGTTGTGTGCTTCAATTCAAAAAGTAGTCTTCGTATAAAGAAAACACCTTTAACCCAATTCGCTGTAAATGTAGCCGATGTGTTAATCTGACATATGCGATAACGGTATGTAATAATGGTAAAGTCCGATAGCTCTTACGTTGTGCGGTGTAGCGCGATAAATAGTCAAACAAGTATTTTAGGTCCAGAACTCTTTTATTTATATATAGTTGAGCCTAAGCTCAGATTCTTACCTTATTCAAATAGAATACCTAAAAATGTCTGAGTTGTGTGCTTTAATTCAAAAAGAAGTCTCTGTATAAAGAAGACAGCTTGAACCCAATTCGGTGTAAATGTAGCCGATGTGTTAATCTGACAATTGTGATAACGGTATGTAATAATGGTAAAGTCCGATGGCTCTTACGTTGTGCGGTGTAACGCGATAATTGATCAAACAAGTATTTTAGGTCCAGAACTCTTTTATTTATATATAGTTGAGCCAAAGCTCAGATTCTTACCTTATTCAACTAGAATGCCTTAAAATGTCTGAGTTGGGTGCTTCAATTCAAAAAGTAGTCTTCGTATAAAGAAAACACCTCGAACCCAATTCGCTGCAAATGTAGCCGATGTGTTAATCTGACAAATGTGATAACGGTATGTAAGAATGGTAAAGTCCGATAGCTCTTACGTTGTGCGGTGTAGCGCGGTAAATAGTCAAACAAAAATTTTAGTTCAAGAACTCTTTTATATATATATAGTTTAGCCAAAGCTCAGATTCTTACCTTATTCAAATAGAATACCTTAAAATGTCTGACTTAGGTGCTTTAATTCAAAAAGAAGTCTTCGTATAAAGAAAACACCTTGAACCCAATTCGATGCAAATGAAGCCGATGTGTTAATCTGACAAATGTGATAACGGTATGTAATAATGGTTAAGTCCGATAGTTCTTACGTTGTGCGGTGTTGCGTGATAAATGATCAAACAAGTATTTTAGGTCCAGAACTTTTTTATTTAAATATAGTTGAGCCTAAGCTCAGATTCTTACCTTATTTAAATAAAATGCCTAAAAATGTCTGAGTTGTGTGCTTTAATTCAAAAAGTAGTCTTCGTATAAAGAAAACACCTTTAACCCAATTCGCTGTAAATGTAGCCGATGTGTTAATCTGACAAATGTGATAACGGTATGTAATAATGGTAAAGTCCGATAGCTCTTACGTTGTGCGGTGTAGCGCGATAAATCATCAAACAAGTATTTTAGGTCCAGAACTCTTTTATTTATATATAGTTGAGCCAAAGCTCAGATTCTTACCTTATTCAAATAGAATGCCTAAAAATGTCTGAGTTGTGTGCTTCAATTCAAAAAGTAGTCTTCGTATAAAGAAAACACCTTTAACCCAATTCGCTGTAAATGTAGCCGATGTGTTAATCTGACAAATGTGATAACGGTATGTAATAATGGTAAAGTCCGATAGCTCTACGTTGTGCGGTGTAGCGCGATAAATGATCAAACAAGCATTTTAGGTCCAGAACTCTTTTATTTATATATAGTTGAGCCAAAGCTCAGATTCTTACCTTATTCAAATAGAATGCCTAAAAATGTCTGAGTTGTGTGCTTCAATTCAAAAAGTAGTCTTCGTATAAAGAAAACACCTTGAACCCAATTCGCTGCAAATGTAGCCGATGTGTTAATCTAACAAATGTGATAACGGTATGTAATAATGGTAAAGTCCGATAGCTCTTACGTTGTGCGGTGTAGCGCGATAAACAGTCAAACAAAAATTTTAGTTCCAGAACTCATTTATTTATATAAAGTTGAGCCAAAGCTCAGATTCTTACCTTATTCAAATAGAATACCTTAAAATGTCTGACTTAGGTGCTTTAATTCAAAAAGAAGTCTCCGTATAAAGAAAACACCTTGAACCCAATTCGGTGCAAATGTAGCCGATGTGTTAATCTGACAAATGTGATAACGGTATGTAATAATGGTAAAGTCCGATAGCTCTTTCGTTGTGCGGTGTAGCGCGATAATAGATGAAAAAAGTATTTCAGGTCCAGAACTCTTTTGATTATATATAGTTGAGCCAAAGCTCAGATTCTTACCTTATTCAAATAGAATGCCTAAAAATGTCTGAGTTGTGTGCTTCAATTCAAAAAGTAGTCTTCGTATAAAGAAAACACCTTTAACCCAATTCGCTGTAAATGTAGCCGATGTGTTAATCTGACAAATGTGATAACGGTATGTAATAAAGGTAAAGTCCGATAGCTCTTACGTTGTGCGGTGTAGCGCGATTAATCATCAAACAAGTATTTTAGGTCCAGAGCTCTTTTATTTATATATAGTTGAGCCAAAGCTCAGATTCTTACCTTATTCAAATAGAATGCCTTAAAATGTCTGAGTTGGGTGCTTCAATTCAAAAAGTAGTCTTCGTATAAAGAAAACACCTTGAACCCAATTCGCTGCAAATGTAGCCGATGTGTTAATCTGACAAATGTGATAACGGTATGTAATAATGGTAAAGTCCGATAGCTCTTACGTTGTGCGGTGTAGCGCGATAAATAGTCAAACAAGTATTTTAGGTCCAGAACTCTTTTATTTATATATAGTTGAGCCAAAGCTCAGATTCTTACCTTATTCAAATAGAATGCCTTAAAATGTCTGAGTTGGGTGCTTCAATTCAAAAAGTAGTCTTCGTAAAAAGAAAACACCTTGAACCCAATTCGCTGTAAATGTAGCCGATGTGTTAATCTGACAAAATGTGATAACGGTATGTAATAATGGTAAAGTCCGATAGCTCTTACGTTGTACGGTGTAGCGCGATAAATGATCAAGCAAGTATTTTAGGTCCAGAACTCTTTTATTTATATATAGTTGAGCTAAAGCTCAGATTCTTACCTTATTCAAATAGAATGCCTAAAAATGTCTGAGTTGTGTGCTTCAATTCAAAAAGTAGTCTTCGTATAAAGAAAACACCTTTAACCCAATTCGCTGTAAATGTAGCCGATGTGTTAATCTGACAAATGTGATAACGGTATGTAATAATGGTGAAGTCTGATAGCTCTTACGTTGTGCGGTGTAGCGCGATAAATGGTGAAACAAGTATTTTAGGTCCAGGACTCATTTATTTATATATAGTTGAGCCAAAGCTCAGATGCTTACCTTATTCAAATAGAATGCCTTAAAATGTCTGAGTTGGGTGCTTCAATTCAAAAAGTGGTCTTTGTATAAAAAAACACCTTGAAACCAATTCTGTGCAAATGTAGCCGATGTGTTAGTCTGACAAATGTGATAACGGTATGTAATAATGGTGAAGTCTGATAGCTCTTACGTTGTGCGGTGTAGCGCGATAAATGGTCAAACAAGTATTTTAGATAAATGGTCAAACAAGTATTTTAGGTCCAGAACTCTTTTATTTATATATAGTTGAGCCAAAGCTCAGATGCTTACCTTATTCAAATAGAATGCCTTAAAATGTCTGAGTTGGGTGCTTCAATTCAAAAAGTGGTCTTTGTATAAAAAAAACACCTTGAACCCAATTCTGTGCAAATGTAGCCGATGTGTTAATCTTACAAATGTGATAACGGTATGTAATAATAGTAAAGTCCGATTGCTCTAACGTTGTGCGGTGTAGCGCGATAAATGGTCAAACAAGTATTTTAGGTCCAGAACTCTTTTATTTATATATAGTTGAGCTAAAGCTCAGATTCTTACCTTATTCAAATAGAATGCCTAAACATGTCTGAGTTGTGTGCTTCAATTCAAAAAGTAGTCTTCGTATAAAGAAAACACCTTTAACCCAATTCGCTGTAAATGTAGCCGATGTGTTAATCTGACAAATGTGATAACGGTATGTAATAATGGTGAAGTCTGATAGCTCTACGTTGTGCGGTGTAGCGCGATAAATGGTGAAACAAGTATTTTAGGTCCAGGACTCATTTATTTATATATAGTTGAGCCAAAGCTCAGATGCTTACCTTATTCAAATAGAATGCCTTAAAATGTCTGAGTTGGGTGCTTCAATTCAAAAAGTGGTCTTTGTATAAAAAAAACACCTTGAAACCAATTCTGTGCAAATGTAGCCGATGTGTTAGTCTGACAAATGTGATAACGGTATGTAATAATGGTGAAGTCTGATAGCTCTTACGTTGTGCGGTGTAGCGCGATAAATGGTCAAACAAGTATTTTAGATAAATGGTCAAACAAGTATTTTAGGTCCAGAACTCTTTTATTTATATATAGTTGAGCCAAAGCTCAGATGCTTACCTTATTCAAATAGAATGCCTTAAAATGTCTGAGTTGGGTGCTTCAATTCAAAAAGTGGTCTTTGTATAAAAAAAACACCTTGAACCCAATTCTGTGCAAATGTAGCCGATGTGTTAATCTTACAAATGTGATAACGGTATGTAATAATAGTAAAGTCCGATTGCTCTAACGTTGTGCGGTGTAGCGCGATAAATGGTCAAACAAGTATTTTAGGTCCAGAACTCTTTTATTTATATATAGTTGAGCCAAAGCTCAGATGCTTACCTTATTCAAATAGAATGCCTTAAAATATCTGACTTAGGTCCTTTAATTCGAAAAGTAGTCTCCGTATAAAGAAAACACTTTGAACCCAATTCGGTGCAAATGTAGCCGATGTGTTAGTCTGACAAATGTGATAACGGTATGTAATAATGGTGAAGTCCGATAGCTCTTACGTTGTGCGGTGTAGCGCGATACATGGTCAAACAAGTATTTTAGGTCCAGAACTCTTTTATTTATATATAGTTGAGCCAAAGCTCAGATGCTTACCTTATTCAAATAGAATGCCTTAAAATATCTGACTTAGGTCCTTTAATTCAAAAAGAAGTCTCCGTATAAAGAAAACAGCTTGAACCCAATTCGGTGTAAATGTAGCCGATGTGTTAATCTGACAATTGTGATAACGGTATGTAATAATGGTAAAGTCCGATGGCTCTTACGTTGTGCGGTGTAACGCGATAATTGATCAAACAAGTATTTTAGGTCCAGAACTCTTTTATTTATATATAGTTGAGCCAAAGCTCAGATTCTTACCTTATTCAACTAGAATGCCTTAAAATGTCTGAGTTGGGTGCTTCAATTCAAAAAGTAGTCTTCGTATAAAGAAAACACCTCGAACCCAATTCGCTGCAAATGTAGCCGATGTGTTAATCTGACAAATGTGATAACGGTATGTAAGAATGGTAAAGTCCGATAGCTCTTACGTTGTGCGGTGTAGCGCGGTAAATAGTCAAACAAAAATTTTAGTTCCAGAACTCTTTTATATATATATAGTTTAGCCAAAGCTCAGATTCTTACCTTATTCAAATAGAATACCTTAAAATGTCTGACTTAGGTGCTTTAATTCAAAAAGAAGTCTTCGTATAAAGAAAACACCTTGAACCCAATTCGATGCAAATGAAGCCGATGTGTTAATCTGACAAATGTGATAACGGTATGTAATAATGGTAAAGTCCGATAGTTCTTACGTTGTGCGGTGTTGCGTGATAAATGATCAAACAAGTATTTTAGGTCCAGAACTTTTTTATTTAAATATAGTTGAGCCTAAGCTCAGATTCTTACCTTATTTAAATAAAATGCCTAAAAATGTCTGAGTTGTGTGCTTTAATTCAAAAAGTAGTCTTCGTATAAAGAAAACACCTTTAACCCAATTCGCTGTAAATGTAGCCGATGTGTTAATCTGACAAATGTGATAACGGTATGTAATAATGGTAAAGTCCGATAGCTCTTACGTTGTGCGGTGTAGCGCGATAAATCATCAAACAAGTATTTTAGGTCCAGAACTCTTTTATTTATATATAGTTGAGCCAAAGCTCAGATTCTTACCTTATTCAAATAGAATGCCTAAAAATGTCTGAGTTGTGTGCTTCAATTCAAAAAGTAGTCTTCGTATAAAGAAAACACCTTTAACCCAATTCGCTGTAAATGTAGCCGATGTGTTAATCTGACAAATGTGATAACGGTATGTAATAATGGTAAAGTCCGATAGCTCTACGTTGTGCGGTGTAGCGCGATAAATGATCAAACAAGCATTTTAGGTCCAGAACTCTTTTATTTATATATAGTTGAGCCAAAGCTCAGATTCTTACCTTATTCAAATAGAATGCCTAAAAATGTCTGAGTTGTGTGCTTCAATTCAAAAAGTAGTCTTCGTATAAAGAAAACACCTTGAACCCAATTCGCTGCAAATGTAGCCGATGTGTTAATCTAACAAATGTGATAACGGTATGTAATAATGGTAAAGTCCGATAGCTCTTACGTTGTGCGGTGTAGCGCGATAAACAGTCAAACAAAAATTTTAGTTCCAGAACTCATTTATTTATATAAAGTTGAGCCAAAGCTCAGATTCTTACCTTATTCAAATAGAATACCTTAAAATGTCTGACTTAGGTGCTTTAATTCAAAAAGAAGTCTCCGTATAAAGAATACACCTTGAACCCAATTCGGTGCAAATGTAGCCGATGTGTTAATCTGACAAATGTGATAACGGTATGTAATAATGGTAAAGTCCGATAGCTCTTTCGTTGTGCGGTGTAGCGCGATAATAGATGAAACAAGTATTTCAGGTCCAGAACTCTTTTGATTATATATAGTTGAGCCAAAGCTCAGATTCTTACCTTATTCAAATAGAATGCCTTAAAATGTCTGAGTTGGGTGCTTCAATTCAAAAAGTAGTCTTCGTATAAAGAAAACACCTCGAACCCAATTCGCTGCAAATGTAGCCGATGTGTTAATCTGACAAATGTGATAACGGTATGTAAGAATGGTAAAGTCCGATAGCTCTTACGTTGTGCGGTGTAGCGCGGTAAATAGTCAAACAAAAATTTTAGTTCCAGAACTCATTTATATATATATAGTTTAGCCAAAGCTCAGATTCTTACCTTATTCAAATAGAATACCTTAAAATGTCTGACTTAGGTGCTTTAATTCAAAAAGAAGTCTTCGTATAAAGAAAACACCTTGAACCCAATTCGATGCAAATGAAGCCGATGTGTTAATCTGACAAATGTGATAACGGTATGTAATAATGGTAAAGTCCGATAGTTCTTACGTTGTGCGGTGTTGCGTGATAAATGATCAAACAAGTATTTTAGGTCCAGAACTTTTTTATTTAAATATAGTTGAGCCTAAGCTCAGATTCTTACCTTATTTAAATAAAATGCCTAAAAATGTCTGAGTTGTGTGCTTTAATTCAAAAAGTAGTCTTCGTATAAAGAAAACACCTTTAACCCAATTCGCTGTAAATGTAGCCGATGTGTTAATCTGACAAATGTGATAACGGTATGTAATAATGGTAAAGTCCGATAGCTCTTACGTTGTGCGGTGTAGCGCGATAAATCATCAAACAAGTATTTTAGGTCCAGAACTCTTTTATTTATATATAGTTGAGCCAAAGCTCAGATTCTTACCTTATTCAAATAGAATGCCTAAAATGTCTGAGTTGTGTGCTTCAATTCAAAAAGTAGTCTTCGTATAAAGAAAACACCTTTAACCCAATTCGCTGTAAATGTAGCCGATGTGTTAATCTGACAAATGTGATAACGGTATGTAATAATGGTAAAGTCCGATAGCTCTACGTTGTGCGGTGTAGCGCGATAAATGATCAAACAAGCATTTTAGGTCCAGAACTCTTTTATTTATATATAGTTGAGCCAAAGCTCAGATTCTTACCTTATTCAAATAGAATGCCTAAAAATGTCTGAGTTGTGTGCTTCAATTCAAAAAGTAGTCTTCGTATAAAGAAAACACCTTGAACCCAATTCGCTGCAAATGTAGCCGATGTGTTAATCTAACAAATGTGATAACGGTATGTAATAATGGTAAAGTCCGATAGCTCTTACGTTGTGCGGTGTAGCGCGAGAAACAGTCAAACAAAAATTTTAGTTCCAGAACTCATTTATTTATATAAAGTTGAGCCAAAGCTCAGATTCTTACCTTATTCAAATAGAATACCTTAAAATGTCTGACTTAGGTGCTTTAATTCAAAAAGAAGTCTCCGTATAAAGAAAACACCTTGAACCCAATTCGGTGCAAATGTAGCCGATGTGTTAATCTGACAAATGTGATAACGGTATGTAATAATGGTAAAGTCCGATAGCTCTTTCGTTGTGCGGTGTAGCGCGATAATAGATGAAACAAGTATTTCAGGTCCAGAACTCTTTTGATTATATATAGTTGAGCCAAAGCTCAGATTCTTACCTTATTCAAATAGAATGCCTAAAAATGTTTGAGTTGTGTGCTTCAATTCAAAAAGTAGTCTTCGTATAAAGAAAACACCTTTAACCCAATTCGCTGTAAATGTAGCCGATGTGTTAATCTGACAAATGTGATAACGGTATGTAATAATGGTAAAGTCCGATAGCTCTTACGTTGTGCGGTGTAGCGCGATTAATCATCAAACAAGTATTTTAGGTCCAGAGCTCTTTTATTTATATATAGTTGAGCCAAGGCTCAGATTCTTACCTTATTCAAATAGAATGCCTTAAAATGTCTGAGTTGGGTGCTTCAATTCAAAAAGTAGTCTTCGTATAAAGAAAACACCTTGAACCCAATTCGCTGCAAATGTAGCCGATGTGTTAATCTTACAAATGTGATAACGGTATGTAATAATGGTAAAGTCCGATAGCTCTTACGTTGTGCGGTGTAGCGCGATAAATAGTCAAACAAGTATTTTAGGTCCAGAACTCTTTTATTTATATATAGTTGAGCCAAAGCTCAGATTCTTACCTTATTCAAATAGAATGCCTTAAAATGTCTGAGTTGGGTGCTTTAATTCAAAAAGTAGTCTTCGTAAAAGAAAACACCTTGAACCCAATTCGCTGTAAATGTAGCCGATGTGTTAATCTGACAAAATGTGATAACGGTATGTAATAATGGTAAAGTCCGATAGCTCTTACGTTGTGCGGTGTAGCGCGATAAATGATCAAACAAGCATTTTAGGTCCAGAACTCTTTTATTTATATATAGTTGAGCCAAAGCTCAGATTCTTACCTTATTCAAATAGAATGCCTAAAAATGTCTGAGTTGTGTGCTTCAATTCAAAAAGTAGTCTTCGTATAAAGAAAACACCTTGAACCCAATTCGCTGCAAATGTAGCCGATGTGTTAATCTAACAAATGTGATAACGGTATGTAATAATGGTAAAGTCCGATAGCTCTTACGTTGTGCGGTGTAGCGCGATAAACAGTCAAACAAAAATTTTAGTCCAGAACTCATTTATTTATATAAAGTTGAGCCAAAGCTCAGATTCTTACCTTATTCAAATAGAATACCTTAAAATGTCTGACTTAGGTGCTTTAATTCAAAAAGAAGTCTCGTATAAAGAAAACACCTTGAACCCAATTCGGTGCAAATGTAGCCGATGTGTTAATCTGACAAATGTGATAACGGTATGTAATAATGGTAAAGTCCGATAGCTCTTTCGTTGTGCGGTGTAGCGCGATAATAGATGAAACAAGTATTTCAGGTCCAGAACTCTTTTGATTATATATAGTTGAGCCAAAGCTCAGATTCTTACCTTATTCAAATAGAATGCCTAAAAATGTCTGAGTTGTGTGCTTCAATTCAAAAAGTAGTCTTCGTATAAAGAAAACACCTTTAACCCAATTCGCTGTAAATGTAGCCGATGTGTTAATCTGACAAATGTGATAACGGTATGTAATAATGGTAAAGTCCGATAGCTCTTACGTTGTGCGGTGTAGCGCGATTAAATCATCAAACAAGTATTTTAGGTCCAGAGCTCTTTTATTTATATATAGTTGAGCCAAAGCTCAGATTCTTACCTTATTCAAATAGAATGCCTTAAAATGTCTGAGTTGGGTGCTTCAATTCAAAAAGTAGTCTTCGTATAAAGAAAACACCTTGAACCCAATTCGCTGCAAATGTAGCCGATGTGTTAATCTGACAAATGTGATAACGGTATGTAATAATGGTAAAGTCCGATAGCTCTTACGTTGTGCGGTGTAGCGCGATAAATAGTCAAACAAGTATTTTAGGTCCAGAACTCTTTTATTTATATATAGTTGAGCCAAAGCTCAGATTCTTACCTTATTCAAATAGAATGCCTTAAAATGTCTGAGTTGGGTGCTTCAATTCAAAAAGTAGTCTTCGTATAAAGAAAACACCTTGAACCCAATTCGCTGTAAATGTAGCCGATGTGTTAATCTGACAAATGTGATAACGGTATGTAATAATGGTGAAGTCTGATAGCTCTTACGTTGTGCGGTGTAGCGCGATAAATGGTGAAACAAGTATTTTAGGTCCAGGACTCATTTATTTATATATAGTTGAGCCAAAGCTCAGATGCTTACCTTATTCAAATAGAATGCCTTAAAATGTCTGAGTTGGTGCTTCAATTCAAAAAGTGGTCTTTGTATAAAAAAACACCTTGAACCAATTCTGTGCAAATGTAGACGATGTGTTAGTCTGACAAATGTGATAACGGTATGTAATAATGGTGAAGTCTGATAGCTCTTACGTTGTGCGGTGTAGCGCGATAAATGGTCAAACAAGTATTTTAGATAAATGGTCAAACAAGTATTTTAGGTCCAGAACTCTTTTATTTATATATAGTTGAGCCAAAGCTCAGATGCTTACCTTATTCAAATAGAATGCCTTAAAATGTCTGAGTTGGGTGCTTCAATTCAAAAAGTGGTCTTTGTATAAAAAAAACACCTTGAACCCAATTCTGTGCAAATGTAGCCGATGTGTTAATCTTACAAATGTGATAACGGTATGTAATAATAGTAAAGTCCGATTGCTCTAACGTTGTGCGGTGTAGCGCGATAAATGGTCAAACAAGTATTTTAGGTCCAGAACTCTTTTATTTATATATAGTTGAGCCAAAGCTCAGATTTTTTTTTTTTTTTTTTTCTTCTTTATTATAATCAACCTCATCATTGCGGTATGCGAAAGAGGGGTAAGCACAAACAACAATGGGTGGGAAAAAGGACAATGAAGAGCACAACTTATTGTGGTAACTTGGATTTTGGTGGTTGAAGGGCACAAATTGTTGTGGTAAGTTGGATTGTGGTAATTGTACAATTGTACTGTAGGTTAAGCAATTAAATCATCGCAAAGTTTATATTCAGTAATTTTGGTCTTGGCGCGATCAGAGCGGTTGAAATGGATTATCCCTGTATTTTATTTATTATTTATTTTATTTTTATTTTTTTTTAAATTAAATGTGTTCAACGTTTTTTCTCTACCGTATTTAAGAATACTGTTTTGTACCATAATCTGCATTTCTTTTTGACTACCCATAAAACCTTTCGTTGGAATTTGGTGTTGTACCAAATGTACTTATTTGCCTTGTCTAGTTTTTCTTTTTCCTTAATCAGTGTCGATTTGTAAGCGTTTATAATTTTAGCGCAAAGAGGGTTATTTATGTCTTGGTTATATAATACGAAGTTTCTATTTAAGCACGTTTGCGTTTCTTGCGCTTTGTTAATGAGGTTTTGCAACTCACGCAAAATAGCCTTTGCGTTCTCACAATCGTACAGCAAATGCGCTATATTATCTACGTTCGCGCGGCAAAATTTACAATTACGAATTTGTATTTCGCCGTTAAAGTACGGGTGAAAGTTATGTTTTTTAAAGAAGTCTCCATATAAGAACGCGTTATGTGCGATTTTAAAGTTTATATCACGTTCTCGGTTATCAAATAACATTTTGCTTGCGGATGAGCTAAAAGTAACGCGATTCCAATTAAAGGGACTAGTTTTCTGGATGTGAACGTTTTCTGGCGCGTTGTTAGACAGGAGGGCCATATAAATGGGTTTAATTTTGCTTGAGGCCAATTCAAAATCTTTTCTGATAAGGGTTTGGAATGTTGCCCTAATTATTTCGTGTGTTTTGTCTGGATATACCGTGTTCGGTGCTGAGTTACTATATAGTTTCGGATTCAGCATTTTCATCGTAGAGCCAAAGTTGTACCTGAACCATTCGTGCCACAATGAGGAGGTCTTTTCCAATTTCGAGATGAAATATATACGCGAGGTTTTTGCAGCCAGTAGTTTTAGTCTCAGATTAGGAAACAGCAGACCCCCCGCCCCTTGTGTAGCGAATAATTTATGTCTATTTATTTTTTCCAATTTACTAGGAAACCATAGGAATTTAAATAACTTATTTTGGGTATTTTTAATAAATTGTTTGGGTACCAGGATGTGTTTAGTAATTTGTAGTATCTGAGGCATGAGCAGTGCGTTTATTAATAGTACGCGGCCTTTCAGGGTTAAATTCCTTTCTTTATGTTTATTGATTAGAAAGTCTATGGCCTTGGTTGCCTTGGACAAGTTTTTTCCGACACATAATTCCGTTAAGCTAAAGTAGATTCCAAGTATTTGGACGGTGGGTTTAATTGTTTCGCTTGGGAATGTTTTTAAAATTATTTTTCGTGAGCTGTCGTCGTTGGTAATAATTTGCGTTTTGTTCTTATTAATTTTTTGCCCTGATGCACTTTCGTATGCTTCCAATTCCTTTAGTACGTGTGGTATCGATTGCGGATCTCTAATATGGATTGTCATATCGTCAGCATATTGTTCTTTGCTTCGATATTATTCAATTTAAATCCGTAAATTTGATCATTGCCATTTATCTTTCGTGTGAGTGTTTCCATGCCGATTAAGAAGAGTAACATTGAACAAGGACACCCTTGCCTTATTCCTCTTCTAATGTGTATTTCTTCAGTATAGGCGCCATTAACCTCAATTTTACTTACCGTGTTTGTGTTTAGGATGCTGATCCACTTAATTATCGCCTCTGGCATACCCAATTTTGTCAAGGTTGCTCGTATGAATTGATGATCGACCCTATCGAAGGCTTTTTCGAAGTCTATCGCCATAAGGGTAAGTTTCATATTCCTGGATTTGGCGGCTTCTATAATGGTAGTGATATTATACAGGCATTGGTCAATTGTCCGGCCCTTTATCGCACATTTTTGATTTAGGCTGATGATTTTATTTATGACTATTTCTAGTCGTTTGCTAATAATTTTGCTTAGTAATTTGTAGTCCGTGTTTAACAGGGATATAGGTCGCCAGTTCTTAATTTCCGTTTTTTCACCCTTTTTGTAAATAAGTTTGATCACTGCTGTTCGCATGGATTTTGGCATGGTCCTTTGCAAGTATATATTATTATAAAGTTCTACGAGTTCGTGTTTTATAAAGGGCCACATTTCTTTGTATAATTTAGCCGTAATACCGTCATATCCGGGTGAGCTATCACTATTCATTTCCTGTAGCGCTGTTTGGGTTTCGAGTTCTGTGATGGTGCAATTAACATTTTGTGTTCTATGTTATCTAATTCAATCGCACTTAGGTTGTTTAAATAGTCGTTTTGATTTCTAGTTATTGGATCTTTACCCCATAAGTTGTTGTAAAAGGAGAAAATTGTGTTCAGGGTGTTCTGCGCAGTTTCAGTTAATTCTCCGGTTTCAGTTTTTACGGTATAAAGCGTGTCTCCTTTTTTTTCATCTGTTTCCAATTTAAAAAAACGTTTAATAAATGTTTCATCATTTTCCATTACTTTTATTTTTGATCGTATTATTGCGCCTCTATTTAACTTGTCCTCGTATTTTTCTATGTTATACCGCAACTCGTGTTCTCTAGAGCTAATTTTATTCGTTGACAAGTTTATTTGGTCCAGTTCTTTCACTGCACTGGCGTATCTTTCTTTTTCTCCCCGCCTTAGCTGTTGCGAGATGCTCTGAACAGCATTTCTTATCATGTTTTTACCTTGTTCCCACCATTCTAAGGGATTATTAACATGTCGTTTTCTAGTTTTCCACATTTCCCATATTATTCTGACATGTTCAATCACTCCCGAATGATTTAGTACCATATTATTTATTTTGTATGCGGAGGGACCCCACCTTTTATTAGTCTCAATATTTATCGTCATTATTGGGCAGTTGTTGTGGTCAGAGATGTAGTTATATCTATGTTCAAAAAACGTCATGAGAAGTAGTGCGCTCGGGTTCGCGTATATTCTATCTAGTCTTGACGCGAAAACCGGTGTTATGCGAGTAAACTCGATACGGTTTCCAAAGCGGTATCGAAAAGTATCCTTTAATTCGTGTTTTGTTTGTAGGCGTAGCCATGCTTTTCGATCTTTCTTTTTTCTGGTATTATATGGGGTCATGGTGTCCAGGGGGCTTAGGATCATGTTAAAATCTCCAGTTATAAAGAGTGGGTTTAACCTGTCATCCAGCGAAGTGGGTACGATTTTGGTTATTAGGCTTTCACGCATCATCATTTGATTGTACCCCGAACCAGACGGAAGGTAAACGTTAATTATATACATTTTTTGGTTTTTACGCTCTAAGGTAATGCTGTGTATGCGGTCTGCGGTTATTATTTGGTGCGATATCTTATGCGACGATAATAGATGTTTTTTAATGAGTATTGCCGTTCCTTGACGAAAATTAGTATCTGCGTTTAGATTATTCTTGGTGTTCCAGTATGCGGTAAACCCCTTATTGTCTACAGCTGTGTTAAGGAATGTCTCGTTTAGCTGTGAGTCTCTTGGATACATAGTATATCAATATCATTAGAGCTAATATAATGTAGGATTTTCACTAACTTGTGTGAAAAACCATTCACATTTAGTGTACCGATCTTTAGCAGTTGGCTAACGCTCTGTATTTCTTCCATTGTTCATTTTAAAGAGGGGTTTTGAACATTTGGGTACCGGGGTACTAGATGGGTGATAGAGGGGATCTTCACTATGTTGTCCTTCGGTTTTCTTCAGATTCTTTTCGAGGTCTCTTGTTTGGGGTTCTGGTTGTTATCTCGCAGGGTTTTGGCCAATTATGTCGGACTGTGTCTGGTGGGTCTGAGAGGAGGAGACAGGCTTCGTCCATATAATGGTTCGTACTATTTGATTCAATTGTTATTCGTGTTCCATTGTTGGGAGCTGGTTTGGGTGTTGACTGACCGGTGCATATGATTCCTTCTGTAGTCGGTGTGGTTTCCCTTATCCTGTAAGATTGTTTGGCATGCGAGGGGCTAGGTTCGGGCGTTTTGTTTCTGATTTGGTTATTGGCTACTTCCTTGTCGAAAATGATCTGTTGGCGGGGTTGTTGTGGGGATCTAGGTGCTCGCTGTTTTTTGGGGGTTTCAACTCGGTTGAGGTCCGGTTCTAGTTCCAATTCTGGGGCGGAAGTCATACAAAGCATGTCTTCTTCCTGGGACGTATCAAACAGTTGTAATATGTTGTAGTGGTTTTCCACCGGAAGTGACCAATTTACCTCGCCTACTTTGCTTTGTCGTGGGATGCCTTTTACAGTTGACCAGTTCAAATGCTCATTTTTTGGGTTGCTGGGTGTCGAAGTTTGACTTTTGGGTGTGAGGCCAGATGTTTGGGGTGATGTCGTATCATGTTGAAATTGATGTAATAGCTCCTTGTTGTTTTTGAGGCTGTTGTAAATACCGCTCGTTTCCGTGGTGCAATTGAGCGACAGTTCCTTGTAGGGTGTCCGCTACAATTACAGTTAGTGCAGTATCCCTTTCTGGGGCATTTGTTTTGTAGGTGCCCGCGATGTTTGCAGTAGTTACATAACGGGGAGTTCTCTTCGCCAGGTCTAGTCACCGTTATCCATCTGCCTCCGATTTTGATAACAGGCGGGATGTTTCTCCTGATGATGGTGCTCATTCGCAAATTAATCCACCCGTTCTTGATGGAAGGGAAGTTGCGATGGTGGCCATATTGGAAAGATTTAATTTCTCCCCATTTGCAGTTGTTGACTATCTCCTTAATTTTTGTTATAGGGATGTCGCACGGTATCGGGTGAAGCGTGATTGATTCCAGTTCCGATCTTGGTAATTCTGCTCTAATTCTCATTGTTGATCCGTTTTCTGAAGTGAAGCTTATATTGTTTTCGTCGAAATATTTGATGATTGCAGGGATGGATGGAATTTGAGAACCTAACGCTTCTTCTTTTAAGGTGAGGAGAAAAGTACACTCCTTGAAGCTCTCCATGATGACTCCTTCGACGGAGTCGGCGATATGTGACAGGGGAGCGCCTCAGCGAACAGCTCCATAAACACTGAAACGCTCATGTGTTCAACAGTTCCGGTGAGTTGCACCATAACGGTTCGTTTCAGCTCGATCTCGAATTCAGGTGTTGTGGTTGCCATTGAAGTCTCAGCAGTAGGTGTACAGGGTTTAAAAAAGGTAATATTATTGGGCGGATTGCGTGTGCGCGGCGGTTTACCGGAGACTCACAGGCTATTTAATGCGCTCTGATCGCGATTTTAGACTAAGGGGCGAAAGTTACATATACTAACACAGAAAGTTAGGGTAAGACTATAACAATGGCAAATAATTTAGTATTTACAATAGAATGGCTAACCCAGTTACTATAGTGATCACAGTCACCTGAGGTTCCAACTTTAAGTTAGAACGTGAAGGATTGCAGTTGTTCAACCGTAGATCAACGCTTTGTTGCGGGTCGGTGGTGTGAGCAGTACGTTGCAGCAGGTCAGGGTTACAGGTGGTTCAGTAGGACAGAGTGGTGCAGAGCAGGTGGTCCAGATGATCAAAGTGGTGTAGAGCAGGTAGTCCAGCGGGTTGTGGTGGTGCAGAGCAGGTGGTGCAGAGCAGGTGGTGCAGGGCAGGTAGTGCAGAGCAGGTGGTGCAGAGCAGGTGATCCAGAGCAGGTAGTAGAATCCAGGCGTTGTTGTCGGTAGAGTGCAGGTTTCGATGATCAGTAGTTGCAGGAACACGTGACGTTTCTATTCGGTAAGAGAACCTGAGAGTAGAGTAGCCACAATACAGATTCTTACCTTATTCAAATAGAATACCTAAAAATGTCTGAGTTGTGTGCTTTAATTCAAAAAGAAGTCTCTGTATAAAGAAGACAGCTTGAACCCAATTCGGTGTAAATGTAGCCGATGTGTTAATCTGACAATTGTGATAACGGTATGTAATAATGGTAAAGTCCGATGGCTCTTACGTTGTGCGGTGTAACGCGATAATTGATCAAACAAGTATTTTAGGTCCAGAACTCTTTTATTTATATATAGTTGAGCCAAAGCTCAGATTCTTACCTTATTCAAATAGAATGCCTTAAAATGTCTGAGTTGTGTGCTTCAATTCAAAAAGTAGTCTTCGTATAAAGAAAACACCTTGAACCCAATTCGCTGCAAATGTAGCCGATGTGTTAATCTAACAAATGTGATAACGGTATGTAATAATGGTAAAGTCCGATAGCTCTTACGTTGTGCGGTGTAGCGCGATAAACAGTCAAACAAATTTTAGTTCCAGAACTCATTTATTTATATAAAGTTGAGCCAAAGCTCAGATTCTTACCTTATTCAAATAGAACCTTAAAATGTCTGACTTAGGTGCTTAATTCAAAAAGAAGTCTCCGTATAAAGAAAACACCTTGAACCCAATTCGGTGCAAATGTAGCCGATGTGTTAATCTGACAAATGTGATAACGGTATGTAATAATGGTAAAGTCCGATAGCTCTTTCGTTGTGCGGTGTAGCGCGATAATAGATGAAACAAGTATTTCAGGTCCAGAACTCTTTTGATTATATATAGTTGAGCCAAAGCTCAGATTCTTACCTTATTCAAATAGAATGCCTAAAAATGTCTGAGTTGTGTGCTTCAATTCAAAAAGTAGTCTTCGTATAAAGAAAACACCTTTAACCCAATTCGCTGTAAATGTAGCCGATGTGTTAATCTGACAAATGTGATAACGGTATGTAATAATGGTAAAGTCCGATAGCTCTTACGTTGTGCGGTGTAGCGCGATAAATAGTCAAACAAGTATTTTAGGTCCAGAACTCTTTTATTTATATATAGTTGAGCCAAAGCTCAGATTTTTACCTTATTCAAATAGAATGCCTTAAAATGTCTGAGTTGGGTGCTTCAATTCAAAAAGTAGTCTTCGTAAAAAGAAAACACCTTGAACCCAATTCGCTGTAAATGTAGCCGATGTGTTAATCTGACAAAATGTGATAACGGTATGTAATAATGGTAAAGTCCGATAGCTCTTACGTTGTACGGTGTAGCGCGATAAATGATCAAGCAAGTATTTTAGGTCCAGAACTCTTTTATTTATATATAGTTGAGCTAAAGCTCAGATTCTTACCTTATTCAAATAGAATGCCTAAAAATGTCTGAGTTGTGTGCTTCAATTCAAAAAGTAGTCTTCGTATAAAGAAAACACCTTTAACCCAATTCGCTGTAAATGTAGCCGATGTGTTAATCTGACAAATGTGATAACGGTATGTAATAATGGTGAAGTCTGATAGCTCTTACGTTGTGCGGTGTAGCGCGATAAATGGTGAAACAAGTATTTTAGGTCCAGGACTCATTTATTTATATATAGTTGAGCCAAAGCTCAGATGCTTACCTTATTCAAATAGAATGCCTTAAAATGTCTGAGTTGGGTGCTTCAATTCAAAAAGTGGTCTTTGTATAAAAAAACACCTTGAAACCAATTCTGTGCAAATGTAGCCGATGTGTTAGTCTGACAAATGTGATAACGGTATGTAATAATGGTGAAGTCTGATAGCTCTTACGTTGTGCGGTGTAGCGCGATAAATGGTCAAACAAGTATTTTAGGTCAAACAAGTATTTTAGGTCCAGAACTCTTTTATTTATATATAGTTGAGCCAAAGCTCAGATGCTTACCTTATTCAAATAGAATGCCTTAAAATGTCTGAGTTGGGTGCTTCAATTCAAAAAGTGGTCTTTGTATAAAAAAAACACCTTGAACCCAATTCTGTGCAAATGTAGCCGATGTGTTAATCTTACAAATGTGATAACGGTATGTAATAATAGTAAAGTCCGATTGCTCTAACGTTGTGCGGTGTAGCGCGATAAATGGTCAAACAAGTATTTTAGGTCCAGAACTCTTTTATTTATATATAGTTGAGCTAAAGCTCAGATTCTTACCTTATTCAAATAGAATGCCTAAAAATGTCTGAGTTGTGTGCTTCAATTCAAAAAGTAGTCTTCGTATAAAGAAAACACCTTTAACCCAATTCGCTGTAAATGTAGCCGATGTGTTAATCTGACAAATGTGATAACGGTATGTAATAATGGTGAAGTCTGATAGCTCTTACGTTGTGCGGTGTAGCGCGATAAATGGTGAAACAAGTATTTTAGGTCCAGGACTCATTTATTTATATATAGTTGAGCCAAAGCTCAGATGCTTACCTTATTCAAATAGAATGCCTTAAAATGTCTGAGTTGGGTGCTTCAATTCAAAAAGTGGTCTTTGTATAAAAAAAACACCTTGAAACCAATTCTGTGCAAATGTAGCCGATGTGTTAGTCTGACAAATGTGATAACGGTATGTAATAATGGTGAAGTCTGATAGCTCTTACGTTGTGCGGTGTAGCGCGATAAATGGTCAAACAAGTATTTTAGATAAATGGTCAAACAAGTATTTTAGGTCCAGAACTCTTTTATTTATATATAGTTGAGCCAAAGCTCAGATGCTTACCTTATTCAAATAGAATGCCTTAAAATGTCTGAGTTGGGTGCTTCAATTCAAAAAGTGGTCTTTGTATAAAAAAAACACCTTGAACCCAATTCTGTGCAAATGTAGCCGATGTGTTAATCTTACAAATGTGATAACGGTATGTAATAATAGTAAAGTCCGATTGCTCTAACGTTGTGCGGTGTAGCGCGATAAATGGTCAAACAAGTATTTTAGGTCCAGAACTCTTTTATTTATATATAGTTGAGCCAAAGCTCAGATGCTTACCTTATTCAAATAGAATGCCTTAAAATATCTGACTTAGGTCCTTTAATTCGAAAAGTAGTCTCCGTATAAAGAAAACACATTGAACCCAATTCGGTGCAAATGTAGCCGATGTGTTAGTCTGACAAATGTGATAACGGTATGTAATAATGGTGAAGTCCGATAGCTCTTACGTTGTGCGGTGTAGCGCGATAAATGGTCAAACAAGTATTTTAGGTCCAGAACTCTTTTATTTATATATAGTTGAGCCAAAGCTCAGATGCTTACCTTATTCAAATAGAATGCCTTAAAATATCTGACTTAGGTCCTTTAATTCAAAAAGAAGTCTCCGTATAAAGAAAACAGCTTGAACCCAATTCGGTGTAAATGTAGCCGATGTGTTAATCTGACAATTGTGATAACGGTATGTAATAATGGTAAAGTCCGATGGCTCTTACGTTGTGCGGTGTAAGGCGATAATTGATCAAACAAGTATTTTAGGTCCAGAACTCTTTTATTTATATATAGTTGAGCCAAAGCTCAGATTCTTACCTTATTCAAATAGAATGCCTAAAAATGTCTGAGTTGTGTGCTTCAATTCAAAAAGTAGTCTTCGTATAAAGAAAACACCTTTAACCCAATTCGCTGTAAATGTAGCCGATGTGTTAATCTGACATATGCGATAACGGTATGTAATAATGGTAAAGTCCGATAGCTCTTACGTTGTGCGGTGTAGCGCGATAAATAGTCAAACAAGTATTTTAGGTCCAGAACTCTTTTATTTATATATAGTTGAGCCTAAGCTCAGATTCTTACCTTATTCAAATAGAATACCTAAAAATGTCTGAGTTGTGTGCTTTAATTCAAAAAGAAGTCTCCGTATAAAGAAAACAGCTTGAACCCAATTCGGTGTAAATGTAGCCGATGTGTTAATCTGACAATTGTGATAACGGTATGTAATAATGGTAAAGTCCGATGGCTCTTACGTTGTGCGGTGTAACGCGATAATTGATCAAACAAGTATTTTAGGACCAGAACTCTTTTATTTATATATAGTTGAGCCAAAGCTCAGATTCTTACCTTATTCAACTAGAATGCCTTAAAATGTCTGAGTTGGGTGCTTCAATTCAAAAAGTAGTCTTCGTATAAAGAAAACACCTCGAACCCAATTCGCTGCAAATGTAGCCGATGTGTTAATCTGACAAATGTGATAACGGTATGTAAGAATGGTAAAGTCCGATAGCTCTTACGTTGTGCGGTGTAGCGCGGTAAATAGTCAAACAAAAATTTTAGTTCCAGAACTCTTTTATATATATATAGTTTAGCCAAAGCTCAGATTCTTACCTTATCCAAATAGAATACCTTAAAATGTCTGACTTAGGTGCTTTAATTCAAAAAGAAGTCTTCGTATAAAGAAAACACCTTGAACCCAATTCGATGCAAATGAAGCCGATGTGTTAATCTGACAAATGTGATAACGGTATGTAATAATGGTAAAGTCCGATAGTTCTTACGTTGTGCGGTGTTGCGTGATAAATGATCAAACAAGTATTTTAGGTCCAGAACTTTTTTATTTAAATATAGTTGAGCCTAAGCTCAGATTCTTACCTTATTTAAATAAAATGCCTAAAAATGTCTGAGTTGTGTGCTTTAATTCAAAAAGTAGTCTTCGTATAAAGAAAACACCTTTAACCCAATTCGCTGTAAATGTAGCCGATGTGTTAATCTGACAAATGTGATAACGGTATGTAATAATGGTAAAGTCCGATAGCTCTTACGTTGTGCGGTGTAGCGCGATAAATCATCAAACAAGTATTTTAGGTCCAGAACTCTTTTATTTATATATAGTTGAGCCAAAGCTCAGATTCTTACCTTATTCAAATAGAATGCCTAAAATGTCTGAGTTGTGTGCTTCAATTCAAAAAGTAGTCTTCGTATAAAGAAAACACCTTTAACCCAATTCGCTGTAAATGTAGCCGATGTGTTAATCTGACAAATGTGATAACGGTATGTAATAATGGTAAAGTCCGATAGCTCTACGTTGTGCGGTGTAGCGCGATAAATGATCAAACAAGCATTTTAGGTCCAGAACTCTTTTATTTATATATAGTTGAGCCAAAGCTCAGATTCTTACCTTATTCAAATAGAATGCCTAAAAATGTCTGAGTTGTGTGCTTCAATTCAAAAAGTAGTCTTCGTATAAAGAAAACACCTTGAACCCAATTCGCTGCAAATGTAGCCGATGTGTTAATCTAACAAATGTGATAACGGTATGTAATAATGGTAAAGTCCGATAGCTCTTACGTTGTGCGGTGTAGCGCGATAAACAGTCAAACAAAAATTTTAGTTCCAGAACTCATTTATTTATATAAAGTTGAGCCAAAGCTCAGATTCTTACCTTATTCAAATAGAATACCTTAAAATGTCTGACTTAGGTGCTTTAATTCAAAAAGAAGTCTCCGTATAAAGAAAACACCTTGAACCCAATTCGGTGCAAATGTAGCCGATGTGTTAATCTGACAAATGTGATAACGGTATGTAATAATGGTAAAGTCCGATAGCTCTTTCGTTGTGCGGTGTAGCGCGATAATAGATGAAACAAGTATTTCAGGTCCAGAACTCTTTTGATTATATATAGTTGAGCCAAAGCTCAGATTCTTACCTTATTCAAATAGAATGCCTAAAAATGTCTGAGTTGTGTGCTTCAATTCAAAAAGTAGTCTTCGTATAAAGAAAACACCTTTAACCCAATTCGCTGTAAATGTAGCCGATGTGTTAATCTGACAAATGTGATAACGGTATGTAATAATGGTAAAGTCCGATAGCTCTTACGTTGTGCGGTGTAGCGCGATAAATCATCAAACAAGTATTTTAGGTCCAGAACTTTTTTATTTAAATATAGTTGAGCCTAAGCTCAGATTCTTACCTTATTTAAATAAAATGCCTAAAAATGTCTGAGTTGTGTGCTTTAATTCAAAAAGTAGTCTTCGTATAAAGAAAACACCTTTAACCCAATTCGCTGTAAATGTAGCCGATGTGTTAATCTGACAAATGTGATAACGGTATGTAATAATGGTAAAGTCCGATAGCTCTTACGTTGTGCGGTGTAGCGCGATAAATCATCAAACAAGTATTTTAGGTCCAGAACTCTTTTATTTATATATAGTTGAGCCAAAGCTCAGATTCTTACCTTATTCAAATAGAATGCCTAAAAATGTCTGAGTTGTGTGCTTCAATTCAAAAAGTAGTCTTCGTATAAAGAAAACACCTTTAACCCAATTCGCTGTAAATGTAGCCGATGTGTTAATCTGACAAATGTGATAACGGTATGTAATAATGGTAAAGTCCGATAGCTCTACGTTGTGCGGTGTAGCGCGATAAATGATCAAACAAGCATTTTAGGTCCAGAACTCTTTTATTTATATATAGTTGAGCCAAAGCTCAGATTCTTACCTTATTCAAATAGAATGCCTAAAAATGTCTGAGTTGTGTGCTTCAATTCAAAAAGTAGTCTTCGTATAAAGAAAACACCTTGAACCCAATTCGCTGCAAATGTAGCCGATGTGTTAATCTAACAAATGTGATAACGGTATGTAATAATGGTAAAGTCCGATAGCTCTTACGTTGTGCGGTGTAGCGCGATAAACAGTCAAACAAAAATTTTAGTTCCAGAACTCATTTATTTATATAAGTTGAGCCAAAGCTCAGATTCTTACCTTATTCAAATAGAATACCTTAAAATGTCTGACTTAGGTGCTTTAATTCAAAAAGAAGTCTCCGTATAAAGAAAACACCTTGAACCCAATTCGGTGCAAATGTAGCCGATGTGTTAATCTGACAAATGTGATAACGGTATGTAATAATGGTAAAGTCCGATAGCTCTTTCGTTGTGCGGTGTAGCGCGATAATAGATGAAACAAGTATTTCAGGTCCAGAACTCTTTTGATTATATATAGTTGAGCCAAAGCTCAGATTCTTACCTTATTCAAATAGAATGCCTAAAAATGTCTGAGTTGTGTGCTTCAATTCAAAAAGTAGTCTTCGTATAAAGAAAACACCTTTAACCCAATTCGCTGTAAATGTAGCCGATGTGTTAATCTGACAAATGTGATAACGGTATGTAATAATGGTAAAGTCCGATAGCTCTTACGTTGTGCGGTGTAGCGCGATTAATCATCAAACAAGTATTTTAGGTCCAGAGCTCTTTTATTTATATATAGTTGAGCCAAAGCTCAGATTCTTACCTTATTCAAATAGAATGCCTTAAAATGTCTGAGTTGGGTGCTTCAATTCAAAAAGTAGTCTTCGTATAAAGAAAACACCTTGAACCCAATTCGCTGCAAATGTAGCCGATGTGTTAATCTGACAAATGTGATAACGGTATGTAATAATGGTAAAGTCCGATAGCTCTTACGTTGTGCGGTGTAGCGCGATAAATAGTCAAACAAGTATTTTAGGTCCAGAACTCTTTTATTTATATATAGTTGAGCCAAAGCTCAGATTCTTACCTTATTCAAATAGAATGCCTTAAAATGTCTGAGTTGGGTGCTTCAATTCAAAAAGTAGTCTTCGTAAAAAGAAAACACCTTGAACCCAATTCGCTGTAAATGTAGCCGATGTGTTAATCTGACAAAATGTGATAACGGTATGTAATAATGGTGAAGTCTGATAGCTCTTACGTTGTGCGGTGTAGCGCGATAAATGGTGAAACAAGTATTTTAGGTCCAGGACTCATTTATTTATATATAGTTGAGCCAAAGCTCAGATGCTTACCTTATTCAAATAGAATGCCTTAAAATGTCTGAGTTGGGTGCTTCAATTCAAAAAGTGGTCTTTGTATAAAAAAAACACCTTGAAACCAATTCTGTGCAAATGTAGCCGATGTGTTAGTCTGACAAATGTGATAACGGTATGTAATAATGGTGAAGTCTGATAGCTCTTACGTTGTGCGGTGTAGCGCGATAAATGGTCAAACAAGTATTTTAGATAAATGGTCAAACAAGTATTTTAGGTCCAGAACTCTTTTATTTATATATAGTTGAGCCAAAGCTCAGATGCTTACCTTATTCAAATAGAATGCCTTAAAATGTCTGAGTTGGGTGCTTCAATTCAAAAAGTGGTCTTTGTATAAAAAAAAACACCTTGAACCCAATTCTGTGCAAATGTAGCCGATGTGTTAATCTTACAAATGTGATAACGGTATGTAATAATAGTAAAGTCCGATTGCTCTAACGTTGTGCGGTGTAGCGCGATAAATGGTCAAACAAGTATTTTAGGTCCAGAACTCTTTTATTTATATATAGTTGAGCCAAAGCTCAGATGCTTACCTTATTCAAATAGAATGCCTTAAAATATCTGACTTAGGTCCTTTAATTCGAAAAGTAGTCTCCGTATAAAGAAAACACTTTGAACCCAATTCGGTGCAAATGTAGCCGATGTGTTAGTCTGACAAATGTGATAACGGTATGTAATAATGGTGAAGTCCGATAGCTCTTACGTTGTGCGGTGTAGCGCGATAAATGGTCAAACAAGTATTTTAGGTCCAGAACTCTTTTATTTATATATAGTTGAGCCAAAGCTCAGATGCTTACCTTATTCAAATAGAATGCCTTAAAATATCTGACTTAGGTCCTTTAATTCAAAAAGAAGTCTCCGTATAAAGAAAACAGCTTGAACCCAATTCGGTGTAAATGTAGCCGATGTGTTAATCTGACAATTGTGATAACGGTATGTAATAATGGTAAAGTCCGATGGCTCTTACGTTGTGCGGTGTAAGGCGATAATTGATCAAACAAGTATTTTAGGTCCAGAACTCTTTTATTTATATATAGTTGAGCCAAAGCTCAGATTCTTACCTTATTCAAATAGAATGCCTAAAAATGTCTGAGTTGTGTGCTTCAATTCAAAAAGTAGTCTTCGTATAAAGAAAACACCTTTAACCCAATTCGCTGTAAATGTAGCCGATGTGTTAATCTGACATATGCGATAACGGTATGTAATAATGGTAAAGTCTGATAGCTCTTTCGTTGTGCGGTGTAGCGCGATAAATGATCAAACAAGCATTTTAGGTCCAGAACTCTTTTATTTATATATAGTTGAGCCTAAGCTCAGATTCTTACCTTATTCAAATAGAATGCCTAAAAATGTCTGAGTTGTGTGCTTCAATTCAAAAAGTAGTCTTCGTATAAAGTAAACACGTTGAACCCAATTCGCTGCAAATGTAGCCGATGTGTTAATCTAACAAATGTGATAACGGTATGTAATAATGGTAAAGTCCGATAGCTCTTACGTTGTGCGGTGTAGCGCGATAAATAGTCAAACAAGTATTTTAGGTCCAGAACTCTTTTATTTATATATAGTTGAGCCTAAGCTCAGATTCTTACCTTATTCAAATAGAATACCTAAAAATGTCTGAGTTGTGTGCTTTAATTCAAAAAGAAGTCTCCGTATAAAGAAAACAGCTTGAACCCAATTCGGTGTAAATGTAGCCGATGTGTTAATCTGACAATTGTGATAACGGTATGTAATAATGGTAAAGTCCGATGGCTCTTACGTTGTGCGGTGTAACGCGATAATTGATCAAACAAGTATTTTAGGTCCAGAACTCTTTTATTTATATATAGTTGAGCCAAAGCTCAGATTCTTACCTTATTCAACTAGAATGCCTTAAAATGTCTGAGTTGGGTGCTTCAATTCAAAAAGTAGTCTTCGTATAAAGAAAACACCTCGAACCCAATTCGCTGCAAATGTAGCCGATGTGTTAATCTGACAAATGTGATAACGGTATGTAAGAATGGTAAAGTCCGATAGCTCTTACGTTGTGCGGTGTAGCGCGGTAAATAGTCAAACAAAAATTTTAGTTCCAGAACTCTTTTATATATATATAGTTTAGCCAAAGCTCAGATTCTTACCTTATTCAAATAGAATACCTTAAAATGTCTGACTTAGGTGCTTTAATTCAAAAAGAAGTCTTCGTATAAAGAAAACACCTTGAACCCAATTCGATGCAAATGAAGCCGATGTGTTAATCTGACAAATGTGATAACGGTATGTAATAATGGTAAAGTCCGATAGTTCTTACGTTGTGCGGTGTTGCGTGATAAATGATCAAACAAGTATTTTAGGTCCAGAACTTTTTTATTTAAATATAGTTGAGCCTAAGCTCAGATTCTTACCTTATTTAAATAAAATGCCTAAAAATGTCTGAGTTGTGTGCTTTAATTCAAAAAGTAGTCTTCGTATAAAGAAAACACCTTTAACCCAATTCGCTGTAAATGTAGCCGATGTGTTAATCTGACAAATGTGATAACGGTATGTAATAATGGTAAAGTCCGATAGCTCTTACGTTGTGCGGTGTAGCGCGATAAATCATCAAACAAGTATTTTAGGTCCAGAACTCTTTTATTTATATATAGTTGAGCCAAAGCTCAGATTCTTACCTTATTCAAATAGAATGCCTAAAAATGTCTGAGTTGTGTGCTTCAATTCAAAAAGTAGTCTTCGTATAAAGAAAACACCTTTAACCCAATTCGCTGTAAATGTAGCCGATGTGTTAATCTGACAAATGTGATAACGGTATGTAATAATGGTTAAGTCCGATAGCTCTACGTTGTGCGGTGTAGCGCGATAAATGATCAAACAAGCATTTTAGGTCCAGAACTCTTTTATTTATATATAGTTGAGCCAAAGCTCAGATTCTTACCTTATTCAAATAGAATGCCTAAAAATGTCTGAGTTGTGTGCTTCAATTCAAAAAGTAGTCTTCGTATAAAGAAAACACCTTTAACCCAATTCGCTGTAAATGTAGCCGATGTGTTAATCTGACAAATGTGATAACGGTATGTAATAATGGTGAAGTCTGATAGCTCTTACGTTGTGCGGTGTAGCGCGATAAATGGTGAAACAAGTATTTTAGGTCCAGGACTCATTTATTTATATATAGTTGAGCCAAAGCTCAGATGCTTACCTTATTCAAATAGAATGCCTTAAAATGTCTGAGTTGGGTGCTTCAATTCAAAAAGTGGTCTTTGTATAAAAAAAACACCTTGGAACCAATTCTGTGCAAATGTAGCCGATGTGTTAGTCTGACAAATGTGATAACGGTATGTAATAATGGTGAAGTCTGATAGCTCTTACGTTGTGCGGTGTAGCGCGATAAATGGTCAAACAAGTATTTTAGATAAATGGTCAAACAAGTATTTTAGGTCCAGAACTCTTTTATTTATATATAGTTGAGCCAAAGCTCAGATGCTTACCTTATTCAAATAGAATGCCTTAAAATGTCTGAGTTGGGTGCTTCAATTCAAAAAGTGGTCTTTGTATAAAAAAAACACCTTGAACCCAATTCTGTGCAAATGTAGCCGATGTGTTAATCTGACATATGCGATAACGGTATGTAATAATGGTAAAGTCCGATAGCTCTTACGTTGTGCGGTGTAGCGCGATAAATAGTCAAACAAGTATTTTAGGTCCAGAACTCTTTTATTTATATATAGTTGAGCCTAAGCTCAGATTCTTACCTTATTCAAATAGAATACCTAAAAATGTCTGAGTTGTGTGCTTTAATTCAAAAAGAAGTCTCCGTATAAAGAAAACAGCTTGAACCCAATTCGGTGTAAATGTAGCCGATGTGTTAATCTGACAATTGTGATAACGGTATGTAATAATGGTAAAGTCCGATGGCTCTTACGTTGTGCGGTGTAACGCGATAATTGATCAAACAAGTATTTTAGGACCAGAACTCTTTTATTTATATATAGTTGAGCCTAAGCTCAGATTCTTACCTTATTTAAATAAAATGCCTAAAAATGTCTGAGTTGTGTGCTTTAATTCAAAAAGTAGTCTTCGTATAAAGAAAACACCTTTAACCCAATTCGCTGTAAATGTAGCCGATGTGTTAATCTGACAAATGTGATAACGGTATGTAATAATGGTAAAGTCCGATAGCTCTTACGTTGTGCGGTGTAGCGCGATAAATCATCAAACAAGTATTTTAGGTCCAGAACTCTTTTATTTATATATAGTTGAGCCAAAGCTCAGATGCTTACCTTATTCAAATAGAATGCCTTAAAATATCTGACTTAGGTCCTTTAATTCGAAAAGTAGTCTCCGTATAAAGAAAACACTTTGAACCCAATTCGGTGCAAATGTAGCCGATGTGTTAGTCTGACAAATGTGATAACGGTATGTAATAATGGTGAAGTCCGATAGCTCTTACGTTGTGCGGTGTAGCGCGATAAATGGTCAAACAAGTATTTTAGGTCCAGAACTCTTTTATTTATATATAGTTGAGCCAAAGCTCAGATGCTTACCTTATTCAAATAGAATGCCTTAAAATATCTGACTTAGGTCCTTTAATTCAAAAAGAAGTCTCCGTATAAAGAAAACAGCTTGAACCCAATTCGGTGTAAATGTAGCCGATGTGTTAATCTGACAATTGTGATAACGGTATGTAATAATGGTAAAGTCCGATGGCTCTTACGTTGTGCGGTGTAAGGCGATAATTGATCAAACAAGTATTTTAGGTCCAGAACTCTTTTATTTATATATAGTTGAGCCAAAGCTCAGATTCTTACCTTATTCAAATAGAATGCCTAAAAATGTCTGAGTTGTGTGCTTCAATTCAAAAAGTAGTCTTCGTATAAAGAAAACACCTTTAACCCAATTCGCTGTAAATGTAGCCGATGTGTTAATCTGACATATGCGATAACGGTATGTAATAATGGTAAAGTCCGATAGCTCTTACGTTGTGCGGTGTAGCGCGATAAATAGTCAAACAAGTATTTTAGGTCCAGAACTCTTTTATTTATATATAGTTGAGCCTAAGCTCAGATTCTTACCTTATTCAAATAGAATACCTAAAAATGTCTGAGTTGTGTGCTTTAATTCAAAAAGAAGTCTCCGTATAAAGAAAACAGCTTGAACCCAATTCGGTGTAAATGTAGCCGATGTGTTAATCTGACAATTGTGATAACGGTATGTAATAATGGTAAAGTCCGATGGCTCTTACGTTGTGCGGTGTAACGCGATAATTGATCAAACAAGTATTTTAGGTCCAGAACTCTTTTATTTATATATAGTTGAGCCAAAGCTCAGATTCTTACCTTATTCAACTAGAATGCCTTAAAATGTCTGAGTTGGGTGCTTCAATTCAAAAAGTAGTCTTCGTATAAAGAAAACACCTCGAACCCAATTCGCTGCAAATGTAGCCGATGTGTTAATCTGACAAATGTGATAACGGTATGTAAGAATGGTAAAGTCCGATAGCTCTTACGTTGTGCGGTGTAGCGCGGTAAATAGTCAAACAAAAATTTTAGTTCCAGAACTCTTTTATATATATATAGTTTAGCCAAAGCTCAGATTCTTACCTTATTCAAAAAGAATACCTTAAAATGTCTGACTTAGGTGCTTTAATTCAAAAAGAAGTCTTCGTATAAAGAAAACACCTTGAACCCAATTCGATGCAAATGAAGCCGATGTGTTAATCTGACAAATGTGATAACGGTATGTAATAATGGTAAAGTCCGATAGTTCTTACGTTGTGCGGTGTTGCGTGATAAATGATCAAACAAGTATTTTAGGTCCAGAACTTTTTTATTTAAATATAGTTGAGCCTAAGCTCAGATTCTTACCTTATTTAAATAAAATGCCTAAAAATGTCTGAGTTGTGTGCTTTAATTCAAAAAGTAGTCTTCGTATAAAGAAAACACCTTTAACCCAATTCGCTGTAAATGTAGCCGATGTGTTAATCTGACAAATGTGATAACGGTATGTAATAATGGTAAAGTCCGATAGCTCTTACGTTGTGCGGTGTAGCGCGATAAATCATCAAACAAGTATTTTAGGTCCAGAACTCTTTTATTTATATATAGTTGAGCCAAAGCTCAGATTCTTACCTTATTCAAATAGAATGCCTAAAAATGTCTGAGTTGTGTGCTTCAATTCAAAAAGTAGTCTTCGTATAAAGAAAACACCTTTAACCCAATTCGCTGTAAATGTAGCCGATGTGTTAATCTGACAAATGTGATAACGGTATGTAATAATGGTAAAGTCCGATAGCTCTACGTTGTGCGGTGTAGCGCGATAAATGATCAAACAAGCATTTTAGGTCCAGAACTCTTTTATTTATATATAGTTGAGCCAAAGCTCAGATTCTTACCTTATTCAAATAGAATGCCTAAAAATGTCTGAGTTGTGTGCTTCAATTCAAAAAGTAGTCTTCGTATAAAGAAAACACCTTGAACCCAATTCGCTGCAAATGTAGCCGATGTGTTAATCTAACAAATGTGATAACGGTATGTAATAATGGTAAAGTCCGATAGCTCTTACGTTGTGCGGTGTAGCGCGATAAACAGTCAAACAAAAATTTTAGTTCCAGAACTCATTTATTTATATAAAGTTGAGCCAAAGCTCAGATTCTTACCTTATTCAAATAGAATACCTTAAAATGTCTGACTTAGGTGCTTTAATTCAAAAAGAAGTCTCCGTATAAAGAAAACACCTTGAACCCAATTCGGTGCAAATGTAGCCGATGTGTTAATCTGACAAATGTGATAACGGTATGTAATAATGGTAAAGTCCGATAGCTCTTTCGTTGTGCGGTGTAGCGCGATAATAGATGAAACAAGTATTTCAGGTCCAGAACTCTTTTGATTATATATAGTTGAGCCAAAGCTCAGATTCTTACCTTATTCAAATAGAATGCCTAAAAATGTCTGAGTTGTGTGCTTCAATTCAAAAAGTAGTCTTCGTATAAAGAAAACACCTTTTACCCAATTCGCTGTAAATGTAGCCGATGTGTTAATCTGACAAATGTGATAACGGTATGTAATAATGGTAAAGTCCGATAGCTCTTACGTTGTGCGGTGTAGCGCGATTAATCATCAAACAAGTATTTTAGGTCCAGAGCTCTTTTATTTATATATAGTTGAGCCAAAGCTCAGATTCTTACCTTATTCAAATAGAATGCCTTAAAATGTCTGAGTTGGGTGCTTCAATTCAAAAAGTAGTCTTCGTATAAAGAAAACACCTTGAACCCAATTCGCTGCAAATGTAGCCGATGTGTTAATCTGACAAATGTGATAACGGTATGTAATAATGGTAAAGTCCGATAGCTCTTACGTTGTGCGGTGTAGCGCGATAAATAGTCAAACAAGTATTTTAGGTCCAGAACTCTTTTATTTATATATAGTTGAGCCAAAGCTCAGATTCTTACCTTATTCAAATAGAATGCCTTAAAATGTCTGAGTTGGGTGCTTCAATTCAAAAAGTAGTCTTCGTAAAAAGAAAACACCTTGAACCCAATTCGCTGTAAATGTAGCCGATGTGTTAATCTGACAAAATGTGATAACGGTATGTAATAATGGTAAAGTCCGATAGCTCTACGTTGTGCGGTGTAGCGCGATAAATGATCAAACAAGCATTTTAGGTCCAGAACTCTTTTATTTATATATAGTTGAGCCAAAGCTCAGATTCTTACCTTATTCAAATAGAATGCCTAAAAATGTCTGAGTTGTGTGCTTCAATTCAAAAAGTAGTCTTCGTATAAAGAAAACACCTTGAACCCAATTCGCTGCAAATGTAGCCGATGTGTTAATCTAACAAATGTGATAACGGTATGTAATAATGGTAAAGTCCGATAGCTCTTACGTTGTGCGGTGTAGCGCGATAAACAGTCAAACAAAAATTTTAGTTCCAGAACTCATTTATTTATATAAAGTTGAGCCAAAGCTCAGATTCTTACCTTATTCAAATAGAATACCTTAAAATGTCTGACTTAGGTGCTTTAATTCAAAAAGAAGTCTCCGTATAAAGAAAACACCTTGAACCCAATTCGGTGCAAATGTAGCCGATGTGTTAATCTGACAAATGTGATAACGGTATGTAATAATGGTAAAGTCCGATAGCTCTTTCGTTGTGCGGTGTAGCGCGATAATAGATGAAACAAGTATTTCAGGTCCAGAACTCTTTTGATTATATATAGTTGAGCCAAAGCTCAGATTCTTACCTTATTCAAATAGAATGCCTAAAAATGTCTGAGTTGTGTGCTTCAATTCAAAAAGTAGTCTTCGTATAAAGAAAACACCTTTTACCCAATTCGCTGTAAATGTAGCCGATGTGTTAATCTGACAAATGTGATAACGGTATGTAATAATGGTAAAGTCCGATAGCTCTTACGTTGTGCGGTGTAGCGCGATTAATCATCAAACAAGTATTTTAGGTCCAGAGCTCTTTTATTTATATATAGTTGAGCCAAAGCTCAGATTCTTACCTTATTCAAATAGAATGCCTTAAAATGTCTGAGTTGGGTGCTTCAATTCAAAAAGTAGTCTTCGTATAAAGAAAACACCTTGAACCCAATTCGCTGCAAATGTAGCCGATGTGTTAATCTGACAAATGTGATAACGGTATGTAATAATGGTAAAGTCCGATAGCTCTTACGTTGTGCGGTGTAGCGCGATAAATAGTCAAACAAGTATTTTAGGTCCAGAACTCTTTTATTTATATATAGTTGAGCCAAAGCTCAGATTCTTACCTTATTCAAATAGAATGCCTTAAAATGTCTGAGTTGGGTGCTTCAATTCAAAAAGTAGTCTTCGTAAAAAGAAAACACCTTGAACCCAATTCGCTGTAAATGTAGCCGATGTGTTAATCTGACAAAATGTGATAACGGTATGTAATAATGGTGAAGTCTGATAGCTCTTACGTTGTGCGGTGTAGCGCGATAAATGGTGAAACAAGTATTTTAGGTCCAGGACTCATTTATTTATATATAGTTGAGCCAAAGCTCAGATGCTTACCTTATTCAAATAGAATGCCTTAAAATGTCTGAGTTGGGTGCTTCAATTCAAAAAGTGGTCTTTGTATAAAAAAAACACCTTGAAACCAATTCTGTGCAAATGTAGCCGATGTGTTAGTCTGACAAATGTGATAACGGTATGTAATAATGGTGAAGTCTGATAGCTCTTACGTTGTGCGGTGTAGCGCGATAAATGGTCAAACAAGTATTTTAGATAAATGGTCAAACAAGTATTTTAGGTCCAGAACTCTTTTATTTATATATAGTTGAGCCAAAGCTCAGATGCTTACCTTATTCAAATAGAATGCCTTAAAATGTCTGAGTTGGGTGCTTCAATTCAAAAAGTGGTCTTTGTATAAAAAAAACACCTTGAACCCAATTCTGTGCAAATGTAGCCGATGTGTTAATCTTACAAATGTGATAACGGTATGTAATAATAGTAAAGTCCGATTGCTCTAACGTTGTGCGGTGTAGCGCGATAAATGGTCAAACAAGTATTTTAGGTCCAGAACTCTTTTATTTATATATAGTTGAGCCAAAGCTCAGTTTTTTTTTTTTTTTTTTTTTTTTTTTTTTTTTTTTTTTTTTAGTTCCACAACTCATTTATTTATATATAGTTGAGCCAAAGCTCAGTTTTTTTTTTTTTTTTTTTTTTTTTTTTAGCTGCTCAGAAGTGATTGTAACAAACAGTTTACACTAGTTTTGGGGATTAATCAATTTCCTCATCATTGCAGCGTGGGGCGAAAAAACTATACACATTAAAGAATGAATAAACAGAGGGTCATTCGAAAGAAAAAAAAAAAAAAAAAAAAAAAAAAAAAAAAAAAAGCGCAGTGTTAATACAATCTAATGGTACACTAAAGCATATTTTGAATAACATAATTAATCATTGAATAGCACATTAACTATTAAAAGTAGAAATATGCATTAAATGCCAAGAAGTGATTGGATGAAGTCATACTAGTGATATCTGCAAGACGCACTCTACATACGATTGGGGAGGTTGTGTAACATACCGCGACTGGAGCTTTACGTGAGTAATTGGTGATAATCTTTCGATAATCCAAAATTTACTAATGTTTTTTTCGACGCCGTATTTGAATATGTTGGTTTGAATAAGCGAACGAATTCGTTTTTTTACAATCCATAATATTTTACGTTGAAATTTTTCATTATGCCAAATGTTTTTGTTTTCTTTGTCAAGTTTCCGTTTTTCATTTATTATTGTGATTTTATATGTGATAACCATTTTGGCTGCCAGTATGTCATTTTTATTTAAGTTTATGTTCGAAAAAATGAAGTCTTTTGTTAGAGTTGGCGGATTTTCTTGAATTTTATCTAGAAGTTCTTGCATTTCTTTTATTATTTGTTGGGCATTATCGCAATTAAAAATCACGTGATTAATGTTATCTGTTTGTTGTCGGCAGAATTTACATGATCGGATTTGTATTTTTCCGTCGTAGTAAGGATTAAAATTATTGGTTCGAAAGAAGTCTCCATATAAAAATGCGTTGTGGGCAATGCGGTAATTAGTGTCGCGTTCAATGTTTGTAAAGTAATGTTTACTGTTTCGCTGATTAAATGTTATAACATCCCATTTTAGTTCTCGATTCGCATGGGATTTTAATAGTAAGTTTTTTAATAGCACTGTATAAATAGGTTTAATTTTGCCGGAGACCAATTCGAAATCATGCCTTTGTAAAATACGTAAGGATGTTCTAATTTCTTGATGGATTTGATCAGGGTAAATTGTGTTTGGAGCCGAATTGCTATAGATACGTGTATTGAGATTTTTCATTGTAGGTCCAAAATTATAACGGAACCATTCTTCCCATAGATTTTCTATTTTCTCTAGTCTTGAGATGTGGTATATTCTGGTTGTTTTTGCGGCGAGAATTTTTATGTTAATTTGCGGGAAGAGTAGACCGCCATCCTCACGTTGGGCAATTAATTTGATTCGTTTAATTTTTTCAATCTTGCTTGGATACCACAAAAATCTATATAGTAAGTTTTGAATTTGGTTTATAAAGCATTTTGGGATCACAATGTGTTTACTTATTTGTAGGATTTGTGGCATAATAAGAGCGTTAATTAAAGTAACTCTTCCTTTTAGAGTAAGTTTTCTATGTTGATGTTTTTTCAACAAAAAATTGATTGTTTTTGTTGCTTTTTCCAGGTTACTTTGGGTGCAGTTTTCGCTAATGCTAAAATAAATTCCTAAAACTTTTATCGTTTTCTGTATGGCTTCGCCCGGAAATATTTCTAGCACCGTTCTTTCCATTTCTCTATCGTTGGTAATAATTTGGGTTTTATTCAAGTTAATTTGTTGTCCAGAGAAAGTTTCATATTTTTTTAATTCGTTCATTGCGTGAATTATTGAGCCAGGTTCCGTAATGAGTAGGGTCAGGTCATCTGCATATTGTTCTAGTTTACATTCTATTTTACCAATTTTGTACCCTTTTACGTTTACGTTCGCATTTATATTCTGTGTTAGGGTTTCCAATCCAATTAGAAATAAAAGCATGGAGCAGGGACATCCTTGCCTTATGCCTCTGTTTAGGTAGATGTCTTTCGTGAGTGCTCCATTTATTTCAATTTTGCTAATAATTTGCGTGTACAAAATCTTAATCCATTGTATTAATTGTTCTGGTATGTTAAGTTTTTTCAAGATTTTGAATATAAAGCGGTGATTTACCCGATCGAAAGCTTTTTCAAAATCTATTGCCATTACTGTAAGGGCACCGTTTGTTTGTTTCGCAGCGTTTATGGCAGCCGAGATATTGTACAGACAATGATCTATAGTTCTACCTTTAATTGCGCATTTTTGGTTGGGGCTAATTATTCTGTCAATTGCTAATTCCAAACGCTTACTGATAATTTTGCTTAGAATTTTGTAATCCGTATTTAGAAGGGCAATCGGTCTCCAATTTTTTAGATTTTTTTTGGGTCCCTTTTTGTATATTAATTTTATTATGGCTGTTCTCATTGATAGGGGCATTACTTTTTTAAGAAATATATTGTTATATAACTCTATCATGTCTTGTTTTATACAAGGCCACATTAGTTTATAAAACTTGGTGGTTATTCCATCTTCCCCTGGGGAACTATCGTTATTTAATTCTTGTATGGCGTTATGAATTTCTAATTCTCCGATGGGTGCAGTCATTAATTTTATCTCTGATTGATCAATCTTAATTGGCAGTATTCTCTCGAGGTAGGTGTCTTGATTTTCGATTATTTCGTCTTTACCCCATAGCTCGTTGTAAAAGGTGAAAATTGTGTCTACCGTCTCTTGCGGTGTTTTCGTTACTTGACCGTTTTTGTTAATTACCATATATATTGCGTCTCGCTTTTGTGCATCTGTTTCTAATCTAAAGAAATCTCTTGTTGGTTTTTCATCGTCCCCTATTACCCTAATTTTAGACCGAATAATTGCTCCTTTATTAATTTTTGCTTCGTAGAGATCTATATTTTGTTGAGTTTCAAGCTCACTAAGCGTCATGTCGATGGGACTTGTTTTTATTGTACCGTGCTCCAATTGTTTTACAGCGTTTATGTATCTTGTTTTTTCCCCCTTTTTGATTTGTTGCGAAGTAGTTTGGACTATATTTTTAAGCATATCTTTTCCCATTTCCCACCAATCCAGAACGTTAAGTATCCTGCGTTTCTGTGTTTTCCATATTTCCCACATGATTGTTAAATGTTCGCTCACGCTCTTATGTTGTAGTACCAAGTTATTCATTTTATATAACGAAGGTCCCCAACGCTTGTTATTTTCGATTAATATAGATATGATAGGACAGTTGTTATGATCCGAAATATAATTAAACTTATGCTCTATGTGGGTCAGGATCTCTAGTCCTTCTGGGTTTCCGTAAATTCTATCGATACGCGACGCCGTGTTGGCTGTAATACGGGTATATTCTAATCGGTCACCTCTATGGTATCGAAAAGCATCTTTTATGTTAAAGCGGTCTGCAAGTCGGCTCCATGTTTTTCTATCCATCTTATTTCTTTTATCAAAATATTTCATGTTATCTAGGGGTGAGAGGATCATGTTAAAGTCCCCCATAATGTAGATAGGGCCTGAATTTGCCTCCGGCAAATCGGATTCAATCTTATCGATTAGTTCTTTACGTGTACTTCTATGTTTTTCGCCCGGGGGTAAATATATGTTGAAAAGCTCGATAGTTTGGTTTCTTCTTTGCATTTTTATGCATTGAATACGGTTTTCGGCGAGTATTTTATGGGTTATCTGGTGCGTCGTTAACAAGTGAGTTTTTACAATTATGGCGGTTCCGTGTCGAAAGTGATGATCGGACGATGCGCAGGTTATTGTGTTCGTGTAAATAACCAACCCGAAATTTTCAAATAAACTAGATTCAATTTCATGGTTCAGCCTATGTGTTTCCTGCACGCATAGAATGTCAATATTATTATGTTTCATATAATTTACTACTTTAGATGTTTTTGCTTCTAATCCATTGATGTTTAATGTTCCAATAACTAGATTGTTCTCTTGTTTCACTGTTTTTTCCATTTTGTCCATGTCATCGTTGGTATTGCTTTGGGTACTTTGGTACTATGATGTTGACAACTGTGTCATGTTTCGGGTAGTTTTGCTCCATCATGTTCTTGTCGGGGGCGTTTTGGCGTGCGGTGGTTCACATGTTGGCTCAAGATTCTTGGCCATTCATAACGAGTGGGTGTTGGTGGATGGGTTAAGGACACTTCTAAAGATGATCTTGGTTCCATGTTCTCTACTTGTTCCTGGTCAATGGTTTCGCTTGTATTTTGGTTTGAATCTGTGGAGATTTCTTTGGTTCTTTGGGCCTTTTGTTGAACATCATCGGACTTTTTGTATTGAACTGGGTTTGTTTTGGATTTACTCTCATCTTGTGTTTTGCCTTTTAATGTCTTGTTCTTTTTCGGTGTATTCTTTGCTTGTGTCGTGCTCGTCATTTTTTGTTGTTGTTTTAAGATTGGGATTCCGCTCTCTATTTGGGCATTTTTGATTATGTTTTCTAGTTCCATCTCAGGGGCCGAATTTATGAATATCTCATCTCTTGAGTTTTCAAATAGCTCCAATACCCGGTAGTGATTTTCTGTTTGAATAGACCAGCTGCTTGCAATATTTTCTTGTGGTTGGTTTTTGCGTTTGACCACATGCCATTCCGGTTGTTCGGTTTGGGTGATCGGGGTTGATGTTTGAATTTCCTGGTGTAATATTCGTTGTGGTGTTGTTTTGTTTGATGACTGGGTGGCGAGGTTTCTGGTGGAGCCTTTGTTTGAGTGGAAGACTGCCCTTTTCCTTGGCGCAACCATACGACAATTACGTGTTGTATGGCCACTACACTCACAAATTGTACAAAATCCCTTTTTCGGGCATTTATTTTGGAGGTGGCCTCTATGTTTGCAATAGTTGCAAAGAGGCGCGTTTTCTTCTCCTGGGCGGGTTACAGTTACCCATCTGCCGCCAATCTTAATCACCGGTGGGATGTTTCCTTTATTGATTTTGGACATTCTTAGGTTGATCCATCCATTTTTAATCGACGGAAAATTTCGATGGTGACCAAATTGGTGAGATTTAATTTTACCCCAATTATGTTTGGCTATCAGGTCTTGAATCTTCTTCATTGGGACATCACATGGTATTGGGTGGAGGGTGATTGTTTCCAGTTCAGCCCTCGGAAGTTCTGCCCGAATTCTCATGGTAGATCCGTTTTCGGAAGTGAAGCTGATGTTATTGGTTTCAAAGTATTCAATTATGTCCGAAATTTGGGGGATTGATGTGCCTAATGCATCTTGTTTCAGGGTAAGAAGAAATGTACATTCTTTGTAGCTTTCCATTATTACTCCTTCGACAAAATCTGCGATGTGGAAAAGTGGAGCTCCTTCGGCAAAGAGTTCCATGAAGACTGATACACTCATTTGCTCTACCGTACCAGTAAGTTGGACCATGATTGTTCTCTCTAGTTTTATTTCAATTTCCGGGGTTTGTTGGGTTGTCATGTTTGTTTGTTATTGTTCGATTTTTACCGTTTCGCCGAAAATAATTATTTAAATTTATATATCAAGGAAATAACACAAATTTACCGGATTCAATGCAGGGGTGATGATCTACCAGTTGTGTTCTCGGTTGCCTCGACGTTCTTCGAAGTTAATGCGAAGAATCTGTGCAGAGACGTGGAGAGGATCTATGACGGTTGTTCGTCGGTATTGTTCCGATACTAAGTCGGTCGACGTCTTCTTTATTGTCGGAGTAAGTATATCCAACCGCAACGGCGATATCCACAGACTGGGTAGGTCGTCCGGTTTTGTGGAGGTGACCGTTCTTCCGGTGTCGAGGAGTTGTTGTTGTGGCGGTGTTGTGGAGTTGTTGGTGCTTCCGGTGTTGTAGAGCTGTTGGTGCTTCCGGTGTTGTAGAGCTGTATGGTGCTTCCGGTGTTGTAGATCGACTTGTCAAGGTGCAGAAAAACAGGAATATCAGCGAACGTCGTTTCTATTCGGTAAGAGAACCTGAGAGTAGAGTAGCCACAATACAGATTCTTACCTTATTCAAATAGAATGCCTTAAAATATCTGACTTAGGTCCTTTAATTCGAAAAGTAGTCTCCGTATAAAGAAAACACTTTGAACCCAATTCGGTGCAAATGTAGCCGATGTGTTAGTCTGACAAATGTGATAACGGTATGTAATAATGGTGAAGTCCGATAGCTCTTACGTTGTGCGGTGTAGCGCGATAAATGGTCAAACAAGTATTTTAGGTCCAGAACTCTTTTATTTATATATAGTTGAGCCAAAGCTCAGATGCTTACCTTATTCAAATAGAATGCCTTAAAATATCTGACTTAGGTCCTTTAATTCAAAAAGAAGTCTCCGTATAAAGAAAACAGCTTGAACCCAATTCGGTGTAAATGTAGCCGATGTGTTAATCTGACAATTGTGATAACGGTATGTAATAATGGGTATATTCACCTGTACATTTCTAATGGGCTATAAAATTTTTGCTTTCAAAATTGCTTTATAAGGCAAAATTTTGCCTCATATGCCAATATTTTGCTTCCGAGGCAACTAGCGTTTCTCTCGCGTGCAAAAAAAATTGCCATCAACATAATGCAAAATGCATGGCAAAAAATATTTTTACCTCCAACACTAGATGACGCCAGTAAGTAAAATGTTTCATACTCGAGGCAAAATTATCATCCAATGCAAAATTTATTTTTAAAGGCAATATTTATATTTGTCACAAAATATCGATTCAAAAGCAATTTTTTAATCCCAATGCCTTTTTGTCGGTTGAATAATTTTTGCTTTTAAAGCCAAAATTTTGATCTGAAAGCAAATTTTTTTAATTCCGATTTTTTTTGCATTTGGAAATATTGATTCTAAACCTAACATTACAAATACAAAGCAATTTAATTCAATAAAAAAAAATGCTCTTAAGATTTAAAGTTTTGATCTGAAAGCAAATGTTTGGATTACAAAGCATTTTTCGTTTCAAGACTTTTCGCATTTGAAGTCAAAATGTTGATTCGAAAGCAATAATTTTTGGTTCGAATGCATTTACTAGCTTGAATAAATTTTTGCGTTTGAAATCAATATTTAGATCTGGATACGATTGTTATTATTCCAAGAGGTTTATGCAACTACAAATAAAGTATGAAGATGTTTGGAATCGGTTTTTAATTATAACGTGTCAAGTAGTATAAAAAACTATTTTGTTTCAAATAAAGTGTCATCTTCGAGTCGCATAGGTTTCATTTTCCGTACGTCGGGAATCTCGTTAATGTACAACTTCGTTATTGTGGAAACGGCTTTTTATATCATATTTTTTTGGAGTTAAGCTTTTTAAATTGAAATATTTCAAGGTTGTCGTAAGCATCTTTAAAATAGGAATTGATCCATACATCATATTGCGACTAGAATAACGCACGTTATTCCATTGTATCAATTTAACTATACGCGTTTCTGCAAGATGAAATTATAGTCAGTGGATAAAGCTTTCCTGCTGTCAGTCTTCAGAGTGAAACTGCTTCGATTTAACTTAGCTTCAGGTTGTCGCTTGCCGAATAAAAATAGAAATTGTGTTATGGCTTATTTGTTAATCTCGAGCAGGATTAACAAAAATTATATCAATTCAACTACGTAAGCGACATGAATTTCGTATTACTGGCATGCGACAGTGGAGTTAATGTAGCTATTGAGTTCATTGATTTTAGGAATTAATGTGCGTCGATTTATCGTTGTCCTGAACAGAATATATGTACGAGTGGACTTTTTTACCTTAATCGTTACATTCGGGTGAGAAAATAAACATTAACTTGGTTTCAATTCGCAAACGGAAGAATCGCGTAAAGTGCTCGGCGCGGCCCTGCCCGCCCGTCCGTGCTTAAAAATGGTTTTAGATTACTTGTAGTGCATATCGTTTATTTAAGGTCAAAACACAATTTGTTTATTTAAGGTCAAAACACATTTGTATAAAGAAAGCATATTTACATTTAAATTCAAAAGAATCATGGACTCTAATCATTTTATTGCGTGAAATTTTGTTTTGCCTCTGAAATCAAAGTTTTTGATCTGAAAGCAAATGTTTGGATTACAAAGCATTTTTCGTTTCAAGACTTTTCGCATTTGAAGTCAAAATGTTGATTCGAAAGCAATAATTTTTGGTTCGAATGCATTTTTACTAGCTTGAATCAATTTTTGCGTTTGAAATCAATATTTTGATCTGGATACGATTGTTATTATTCCAAGAGGTTTATGCAACTACAAATAAAGTATGAAGATGTTTGGAATTGGTTTTTAATTATAACGTGTCAAGTAGTATAAAAAAACTATTTTGTTTCAAATAAAGTGTCATCTTCGAGTCGCATGGGTTTCATTTTCCGTACATCGGAATCTCGTTAATGTACAGCCTCGTTATTATGGAAACGGCATTTTATATCATTTTTTATGGAGTTAAGCTTTTTAAATTGAAATATTTCAAGGTTCTCGTAAGCATCTTTAAAATAGGAATTGATCCATACATCATATTGCGGCTAGAATAACGCACGTTATTCCATTGTATCAATTTAACTATACGCGTTTCTGCAAGATGAAATTATAGTCAGTGGATAAAGCTTTCCTGTCAGTCTTCAGAGAAAAACTGCTTCGATTTAACTTAGCTTCAGGTTGTCGCTTGCCGAATAAAAATACAAATTGTGTTATGGCTTATTTGTTAATTTCGGGCAAGATTAACAAAAATTATATCAATTCAACTACGTAAGCGACATGAATTTCGTATTACTGGCATGCGACAGTGGAGTTAATGTAGCTATTGAGTTCATTGGTTTTAGGAATTAATGTGCGTCGATTTATCGTTGTCCTGAACAGAATATATGTACGAGTGGACTTTTTTACCTTAATCGTTACATTCGGGTGAGAAAATAAACATTAACTTGGTTTCAATTCGCAAACGGAAGAATCGCGTAAAGTGCTCGGCGCGGCCCTGCCCGCCCGTCCGTGCTTAAAAATGGTTTTAGATTACTTGTAGTGCATATCGTTTATTTAAGGTCAAAACACAATTTGTTTATTTAAGGTCAAAACACATTTGTATAAAGAAAACATATTTACATTTAAATTCAAAAGAATTAAAGACTCTAATCATTTTATTGCGTGAAATTTTGTTTTGCCTCTGAAATCAAAGTTTTTGATCCGAAAGCAAATGTTTGGATTACAAAGCATTTTTCGTTTTAAGACTTTTCGCATTTGAAGTCAAAATGTTGATTCGAAAGCAATAATTTTTGGTTCGAATGCATTTACTAGCTTGAATCAATTTTTGCGTTTGAAATCAATATTTTGATCTGGATACGATTGTTATTATTCCAAGAGGTTTATGCAACTACAAATAAAGTATGAAGATGTTTGGAATCGGTTTTTAATTATAACGTGTCAAGTAGTATAAAAAAACTATTTTGTTTCAAATAAAGTGTCATCTTCGAGTCGCATGGGTTTCATTTTCCGTACGTCGGGAATCTCGTTAATGTACAGCCTCGTTATTATGGAAACGGCTTTTTATATCATTTTTTTATGGAGTTAAGCTTTTTAAATTGAAATATTTCAAGGTTCTCGTAAGCATCTTTAAAATAGGAATTGATCCATACATCATATTGCGGCTAGAATAACGCACGTTATTCCATTGTATCAATTTAACTATACGCGTTTCTGCAAGATGAAATTATAGTCAGTGGATAAAGCTTTCCTGCTGTCAGTCTTCAGAGTGAAACTGCTTCGATTTAACTTAGCTTCAGGTTGTCGCTTGCCGAATAAAAATACAAATTGTGTTATGGCTTATTTGTTAATTTCGGGCAAGATTAACAAAAATTATGTCAATTCAACTACGTAAGCGACATGAATTTCGTATTACTGGCATGCGACAGTGGAGTTAATGTAGCTATTGAGTTCATTGATTTTAGGAATTAATGTGCGTCGATTTATCGTTGTCCTGAACAGAATATATGTACGAGTGGACTTTTTTACCTTAATCGTTACATTCGGGTGAGAAAGTAAACGTTAACTTGGTTTCAATTCGCAAACGGAAGAATCGCGTAAAGTGCTCGGCGCGGCCCTGCCCGCCCGTCTGTGCTTAAAAATGGTTTTAGATTACTTGTAGTGCATATCGTTTATTTAAGGTCAAAACACAATTTGTTTATTTAAGGTCAAAACACATTTGTATAAAGAAAACATATTTACATTTAAATTCAAAAGAATCAAGGACTTTAATCATTTTATTGCGTGAAATTTTGTTTTGCCTCTGAAATCAAAGGTTTTGATCTGAAAGCAAAGGTTTGGATTACAAAGCATTTTTCGTTTCAAGACTTTTTGCATTTGAAGTCAAAATGTTGATTCGAAAGCAATAATTTTTGGTTCGAATGCATTTACTAGCTTGAATCAATTTTTGCGTTTGAAATCAATATTTTGATCTGGATACGATTGTTATTATTCCAAGAGGTTTATGCAACTACAAATAAAGTATGAAGATATTTGGAATCGGTTTTTAATTATAACGTGTTAAGTAGTATAAAAAAACTATTTTGTTTCAAATAAAGTGTCATCTTCGAGTCGCATGGGTTTCATTTTCCGTACGTCGGGAATCTCGTTAATGTACAGCCTCGTTATTATGGAAACGGCTTTTTATATCATTTTTTTCGCGTTTCCGCAAGGTGAAATTATAGTTAGTGGATAAAGCTTTCTTGTCAGTCTTCTGAGAAAAACTGCTTCGATTTAACTTGGCTTCAGGTGTCGCTTGACAAACAAATAAATAAACTTCTATGAATATATAAACCTTTAGGCAGCACTGTTTATGTTCTAGAATATTTACTTTATGTCGTCAGAATGGCATTCATTGTTTTTGTTCGGTTTTTCATTTTTTAGTAGTTGCGCAATATAGTTAGCTACAATTTGATGGATGTTAGAGATTTGTACACGGCTTTGTAAAGTTTAGTATTTGCATATCATTTCGCGTTATGTTGAAAGCTCAGTCTAAAGAATTGAAGATAAACCCACGGTAAGTTAAGTTGACTGCTTTTTGTTAAAGGATGCTTGATTTTCGTATTTTTTTCTTTAATTTATTAAAGGCACATTAAATAGTACAGATGGCTAGGCCATCAACACAATTTACGACTTAATGATCAATTAATTTGTGAATATTTTAGTTTTTCCGACTCTGAAAGTGAGAATTTTGATACGGACACTGTTCCTACCAGGTACAAATTATGGTTATGCCGCAAATCTTAAGTATAACCTCTTTAAATATTGTTTTAGCATTTAAGTTAAAATATGTTTAGCCTATATACCTACTAAATAATGATTTCTTTGTTTTTTCGTATAACTTAAACTTCAGATTATATTTAACAGGTGAAATGCACCCTGATCCTACTATTCTTTAGAATTTTGCTATCGCCATCGCAGATGGCAGATCATAACGCTTTTACTGTTTATTAAAAAATATATAATGTAGAGGAAGAAGAGATTTGGTAGGCTAATGTATATGTATATTTATTTCTCTTAGTTGTACTAAAGTTCAAGATTGGTTTGCCAAGAATGATCAAGAAAAAAACATTTTTAGGTAAAACGGACCCCTTTAAATATCGCAGTACACCAGTGCCTCCAGTGCAATAAAGCCTGTGAAACTAATGTATCGCCACGTTTACATTGTTTTGAGCTGAACGACATAATAAATGTTTATGACATCACAACACAACACATATAAAAACTGTACAAGCATTTATTTATTAATTGAATAGTACACAACTATACATATATGTACTCACGAACAAAACATTGAATAGTACACAACTATACATATATGTACTCACGAACAAAACATAAAACTAATAAATTACAAAATATCTGCCCCTTCTTCTGTATGTCAGTTCCCAGGTAGGTTCCTATAATTAATTTTACCAACGTGGCAGCCTCGGTTGTCGTCAACCTCACCGTCACTTATTGTGAGGTCGACGACAACCGTTATAAAACGGGTGCCTTGTTGCATGCATCTCGTGGTCGCTTGCGAGCTGCCACGTTGGTAAAATTAATTATAGGAACCTACCTGGGAACTGACATACAGAAGAAGGGGCAGATATTTTGTAATTTATTAGTTTTATGTTTTGTTCGTGAGTACGTATATGTATAGTTGTGTACTATTCAATTAATAAATAAATGCTTGTACAGTTTTTATATGTGTTGTGTTGTGATGTCATAAACATTTATTATGTCGTTCAGCTCAAAACAATGTAAACGTGGCGATACATTAGTTTCACAGGCTTTATTGCACTGGAGGCACTGGTGTACTGCGGTATTTAAAGGGGTCCGGTAAAACTGCTTGTCTATTATTTTAATGTTATGTAAAATCCGGGGCTTGTGTACTGTAATTGCTGATCATTGATTTTACTTTTGGAAATTTACTGTTAGCTACCGGCCTACTGCTGTTTAAAGAATAATGATAATGGTATATGTATTTGTATTTATATATATATGATAAAGATGGCATTAGATATCTTGGTTGTTTAAGGAAGCAATATAAGTTTGTAACAGACTTTGCTTTTCTATATTTTATAGTTTGATTTCTTCATCTGATGAATTGGAACCTTTGGATGCCAGGTATGTGAAGTTTATGTAATTCTGGAATATAGTAAAGTGGGGTAATAAATAACAATGGGGTACTTGGGGTCACTGGCATCGATTTATATGGTGCAGGGTATGCAGGCCTACCCTGAGAATTTTGCAGGTTTTTTTTACCCCAAATTTCCTTATGGGAAGGGGTAAAAAAACAACTTTGTTTTTTTTCTGTTTTTGTTTTTTCTACCCCAACCAATATTAACTTTGTGGTAAAATTAATTTTAAAGTTATGTATGTAAATTATTTTAATTTAATTAATGATTTAATTGATTTTAAAGGTAATTAAGTATCAAAAACAGATGTTTTAGAGCTTTGCCTACATTTTCTGATGATATAATTTAAGTTTTTGGTTAAGACTGTTTAGTTACTGGTCATTTTTATGATTATGTTGCTGAATTTAGTTTAGATAAAGTCAATATGTCATTTAGATTTTCAACAGCCTTTATAATTTAAGTAAATCAAGTGTAATGCTCTGGTTATTTCTTGTGCTTTGTATAGGTTATTTAACTTATGGGCTTTATTTTTAGTCTAATAAATGTTATTTGCGGGTAAGCTTATGTTTAAAAGGAAGTACTGAAGTAAAAATAATAAATTATAAAGGAAAATAAAAGCATTAGAACAAGGCTGTTAAAAGTATGTATATTTTGCTTTGGGGAAAAAAGAGGAAAAGTTGAGGTTTCTGAGAAAATATAGACTGCATAATACTTAAGTTGTATGACTAATATTTGTATTATTTCTTTGTACTTCCATTGTTAATTTTTTTGTACTTCCATTGTTAATTTTTTTGTACTTCCATTGTTAATTTTTTTTTCTTTAGAAGTAAAGTTGCTTTTGAAACCATTGTTTTTTATTGCCCCGCAAATGTTTTTCTTACCCCAAAGCGTGGGGAATAAAAAACAACACAAAATTTGGAATAAAATTTTAAGTAATCATAGAAATCCTACAATCTTTTTTGGCCTTCAAGAGTTCAAGGTATGATGAATACTTCCTCCAGACTAAAAATATTTTTTTTAGTTTATTACTTGGGGAGAAAATTGAATGTTTATGTTTTCTGTTTTTTATTACTCCACTTGACTATATATGTTAATTAAACATATAAAGGCTTTAAAAATTTGCGTCTTAAATAGGGCTGTGGGTTTTCCCATTTTTTTAATGCTGCCCACTGCAGGCCCTGTAATTCTAATAAAAGTGTCTTGTTTGTCGCTTTTCTTTCTTGTATTTATGGGTCTTCAAAGTAAAAATAATGCTTTCCTGTTTGTATTCAAACCTGTATTATCGTGCCTGCCGGTTAAATAATGAACGTGTGAATTGCTATTATGACGCAAATAATGAACGTGTAATTTGCTATTATGTCACAATTAAATGCCAGGCTTTAACAATCGAAATTGATGACATAATCGCCGTTGTAGGGCACGATCAAAGCCATCAACATCGCTACGCTGTCTGTCTTATCGCGAAACCCCAATCAACGAATGCTGACACGCACTTTCATGTAAATAAGACATAAGTTATGTATGTCAGTAAGTTATGTATGACGGATGACGTAATAATCCCGGTAACAACTTAAACTTTCTGTTAGCTGTTTACGGAATAGCTTCGGTTAAAAAACTTTTTCACAGCCCTAGTTTTAATATATTTCTCGCCCTCCGTAAACGACGTTACGTTACATGGCCGCGAAATCGCTTATTCAATCACTTTACAATAGTTTATTACCTGATTTTGTTCAGTGCTACTTACTTATGCTTAGTTTACCATTGTGGATTAGTTTACCATTGTTAGCGCTGTAATGTAATGTAAAGCATTAAAATCATGTGTTGGCGCGAGTGGTTAAACTCGCGTATACCGTATTTTCTGTGAAATGGATGAGTTCATATTCATAATAAACATGGCCTCTTCTGCCATTTAAAAAATTAGGGCCTATGGTTGTTCTTGTTGTAATTGTGCTTGGGCTACACTCGAGTGAAGAATTTAAGCTTCATATCTTATATAGTTATCTTGGAAATTATCAAAGTTATTTTTTAATGCAGTACAAACATGTTTAGTCATTAGTTTTGCTCGATAGCTGATTATTGTTACATTTTAGAATTTATGAATATGATGAAAGACACCGTTTAATGAAACGAAAAAGATGTGATGATTCAATCTGCAGGTGCAGTTTTTTAATATATATAAATTAATTATTAATATATATATAATATATATATATTTATTTTTCCCCTAGGCATGTAAAAAACAAAAATTCGGCCGATACCGGGTTTGCAGTTCCATACTTTTCCGGCACTTTTCCCCGCGCATGCGTTCTGACGTCAAATGTTGCTGCTCTATCTATAACCCCGCCTTCGTGTGCCGCTTTTACCACGTACGAGGCTTTTGGATATAAACCAACGATTTTTGTGCGGTCCTTATCGTAGCGTAGAATTTAATTAAAACGCATCAATCATGTTTCATCTTTTCCTGATGAAAGTCTGATTGCCGCGACAATTTGGCAACACACAGGTAACAGTCACAGCGCTAAAAGTTTGGCGGTAAAAATAAAGTTTTGCTTATAAATAGGCTTTTTTAAATAAATACGGCATAGTGTTATTTATAATACCCGCGACAAACCTTGTCCGGTCAACGTTGTAATTATTACCAGAAGCTAGTTTAAGCAAGGAATACTATGCTATCGGATTGCTTTCTTTGGTTTATTAAAACTGTATAACTAATCGGCAATTAACAACCACAGTTAAAAAAAACTTACACGTTACCACGGGCAACGAATTTTCTTTTTGAGAATTACCAGAAATTTAGGAGTGCTTTAAGATTATCTGTGTTAAGTGTTTATTGTTATATTTCGTAATACACTGATCTACACTCTCCGAACATACAGGAGTTTAAATATTGGTTCGTATTGTTATGTATTACATTACTTAGTCACAATCCCTATTATGGCGCAATCAAATAACGTAAATGTATTACGACATAGCTAGTTATTTTGTCACAATTGCCATTGTCTCCTCATAAATGCCGGATTTATGACAATATAAAGCTGTTTGTTACGTCAGAACTGCAGGAATAGTTAATTACGTATATGTTAACATGAAACGAAATGTTACACGGCCATCGAAGTAAATAAATTCCGGGTATAGTTTGTTGATTGTGGTACTGGCAGACGCGCCGATTTCCTAAATGTTTGGGTTATGAGGAGCGCAACAGCACGTTGACTATGACATATCTGCCAATAAATATGTGCCGGACATTTGTATTTCTTTCCGCTGGCTATTTGCAACCTAAACTTGGCACTGCCTTTTCTACAGTTGCGTGTAGAATAATTATTTTTGCCCGTTAAACAGACGATAATAAACAACCTATATATATGCCAGAAGTAGCGCTACTCAGCCAAGCAGAATGTTCTTTACGAAATAATTGGAATTCACTTTTCACACATGTAATCATTGCATATTTGCATTAATAAGGATTGTTTTAGGTTTAGCTGAAGCGTTAGAAACTTCGCAACGTGGCACACACTGCAAATATTTCGAGTTATGCGCCACATACCAAGGATCGGCGCCAATGAGTACTAGTATTAGTTTACTGCTTTTAAGCTGTTTGTGACATTCCTGTTTATTCGTGCAACTAAGAACTAACTATACAATATTTTCAGTGTCAGCACTTTGTCAAGTCGAGATGGCTCAAGTTCAAAGTACAACAGAGGTGGACATCATGATGAAGAAACAAGTGGAGATAGCTCAAGTTCAAGGTACAACAGAAGAAGTCATGATAAAGAAACAAGTGGAGATAGCTCAAGTTCAAGGTATAACAGAAGAAGTCATGATAAAGAAACAAGTGGAGATAGCTCAAGTTCAAAGTACAAAAGAAGAAGACATGATAAAGAAACAAGTGGAGATAGCTCAAGTTCAAAGTACAAAAGAAGAAGTCATGATAAAGAAAGAAGTGGAGATAGCTCAAGTTCAAAGTACAAAAGAAGAAGACATGATAAAGAAAGAAGTCGAGATAGCTCAAGTTCAAAGTACAACAGAAATAGACATGATAAAGAAAGAAGTAGGGATAGCTCAAGTTTAAAGTACAACAGAAATAGACATTATGATAAAGAAAGAAATCGAGATAGCTCAAGTTCAAAGTACAACAGAAGAAGACATGATAAAGAAAGAAATCGAGATAGCTCAAGTTCAAAGTACAACAGAAGAAGATATGATAAAGAAAGAAGTGGAGATAGCTCAAGTTCAAAGTACCAAAGAAGAAGACATGATAAAGAAAGAAGTCGAGATAGCTCAAGTTCAATGTACAACAGAAGAAGACATGATAAAGAAAGAAGTGGAGATAGCTCAAGTTCAAAGTACAAAAGAAGAAGACATGATAAAGAAAGAAGTGGAGATAGCTCAAGTTCAAAGTACAAAAGAAGAAGACATGATAAAGAAAGAAGTCGAGATAGCTCAAGTTCAAAGTACAACAAAAGAAGACATGATAAAGAAACAAGTGGAGATAGCTCAAGTTCCAAGTACAACAGAAGAAGACATGATAAAGAAAGAAGTCGAGATAGTTCAAGTTCAAGGTACAACAGAAGAAGTCATGATAAAGAAAATTTCTATTCGGAAAATGCCTGTAAAAAGACATGTAAGTGTTTTTTGTTTACATCTTGCTTATTTTGTGTTGATTTAAATTTACTGCTGGTTCTGTCAGCTGTCAGCGCTTATAAAAATTTCTATTGTAGCTGGCAAGCGCAGTATTTTTGTAGCTTATTTATCTCCGGGAAATCACTCCCAAAGCAATGAAACATACATTTTATAATTTCATTGTATTTACTGGTTTTTGACCACTTGAGTATGGTTTGTCAAAACTCTGGATATTTAGTTTTTCTCAGTTGCAAATTATTGATTGGTTACACCAACCGTACTAAAACCACAAAATGTAACAGAACATTTTAATAGCTTTGTACTACCAAAGTAGGCCAGTTAAAATAATTGATTATAATTGTATTTTGTGCTTTAACTTTGTGGATGCAGCACTTTGTTCATGATCTTGTTTTGTATAGTGATGTTTTATATTAAAATGTTTTCAGATACAAGAAAATGGAGACCTTGTCACTTATGCTCACGCTGGTACAAAAATGTTGGGTACCATCACGGAAAATACCATCCGGGTGTTGACAAAAATGATTTTTTTTATGGTAACAAAGCAAAAGTCTTGGGAATCGGCAAATACAAAAATTTCAAAGGTTTTGAATGTCCTTGGTGCAAGAGAGTACTACTGAACCTTGACAAACATGTGGAGCGGGTACATAAGGATCAAGATATGTACAGTCCTGAGTTCTTAAATGCAAAGAAGCACTTAGCATGTGGTGGGAAATCTCTGTCTTATTGCATTCAACAATACCAAATATATTTATCTGAAACTGGGGTTGGGAAGCGACAACAAACTAGTCTTTCGGTTGCCAAGAGCTACGGAAACCAGGTGAGAGCGCTTATACCTGATATTGAAACTCTTCAAAAGCCCCTAAAAGTGTACAACAACCTTAAAGGAAAGATAACTGGCGAAGGAAAAGATTCAACAAGATATGCTTACATAGCAACGTTGCTTAATTTCATTAAGTTCTATAAAGTTCATGAATATCGGTTAGTTGATCCGAAAAAGATTGATTTATTATATATGGAAGCCAAAGATTGGGAGGCAAGACAAAAAAAAATAAAGAAGAAGCGTGAGTTTATTGTAAAGGAAAAGTCTAGAAAAAAAATTGCTGGCATTCAGAACGCATACGAAGCAATACTTATTTATGAAAATTCAACAGAATGCAGAAGAGTTAGAAGCTTAGTAAATAATTCCAAAATTATCAAAAAGAATCTTGAACTACTTTATGCCAACTTGTTCTGTCGTGTTATTTGCAAACTGGGTTGTAGACCAAGTGTCTTTACTGGGATGACAATATCAGAACTCAATCAGCATGAAAAGACAGCCGATAACAATTACTCTATTTTAGTTAAAAAACAGAAGGATGTTCAACCTGCATGCCTGGTTGTTAACGAAATGGAGTTCAAGGATATTAAAAGAATTTCAAAAGTGGCATGGCAATACACAGAGCAAAAACCTTCTTTAGAGAGTGTGGTGTTTCCATCATTGGTAGGAAATGGGTGTTCCCTGAGCAGTCCTGAATTTAGCCGGTTATTTAAATTAGCATCCAGTGTAGTGTTTAATCACACATCATTAACTGCTACAGACATCCGCAAAATTATTCAGACTTTAGTGAGAGACGAGCCTTTAAACGTTCAAGTTGCTGTTGCAAAAGCGTCTGGGCATTCTGTTCAAGTTGCTGATCAAGTGTACAATGTTAGCCATCCTCATGAATCCGTAGAAAAAGCGAGGAGGTTATTGGAGGAAAGGGCAGTTGTTAAGGGTAGGCTTTATTATTGGTTTGTTTATTTTTCTTTCTGGAAATTTTATTTCAAATAGTTAGTATGGAAATATGGTAGCACCGTAGTTAGCGCGTCTGCCTCAAACCCAGAGGTAATGGGTTTAAGGCTCCATGTTGCTACCATTGTGGGCATGTGTGTTTTGGGAAAGAAAAAGAATCTTAATGGCAATTGCCCCAGGTCAGTGGTTAATGGGTTATCCAAATTGTCAGCCACATTTAAAAAAATTACAAAAATGATAATAACTCATACAGGTATGTTAGAACTCTTTTTGCAACGACTGTTGTTGCCACCTGAAAATAAATAACTCACTTTCATGGGTTGTTATGACTAATGACTATGTTAGGTTATACTTGAGTAAACCTTTTTGGTGATAACAGCACTAAAAATGTTACACAAATTTGTGAGTGGTTGTACTTGTCAACCCCTGCTCTCTGGGTTTTCTTTAATTTATATTTTCACAGTTTCAGATGGTAAAACCTCAGAGCTTCTGGTTCAGGAAGAAGATCTCGGCTTAACAGACAAAACGCTACCATTGATAGATGATACAAATAATGAAAGTATGTTTTTTGTAAATTTGCTAATTGTATAATTCTTTTTATACTTATTTTTAAGCCATCTATTATTAGTACAGTTTGTAACTTTTTAAGGTGAAATAGTATGGATTTCAAAGTTATGCATAGGTATGATAAAAGAAGGAAAGAATTGTTGGATTGAGACTCATTCAGTTGATATTTTTATTGTTGTTTGAGTTATAAACTTGAGTGGTTGACAATTTTGTTTCATATATAAAGGCTACTATAGAAATCTAAAACCACCAGAGTGAGTGACCAGACCGTGTCCTAATGTCCTATAACTTGTAAAATGTTGATTTTGCTCCAATAATTAATGTGTTACTGAACTTGCCTAGTTCTAGGTGTAAATGGTTGTACTTGTCAACCCCTGCTCTCTGGGTTGTCTTTAATTTATATCTCCACAGTTTCAGATGATAAAACCTCAGAGCTTCTGGTTCAGGAAGAAGATCTCGGCTTAACAGACAAAACGCTACCATTGATAGATGATACAAATAATGAAAGTATGTTTTTTGTAAATTTGCTAATTGTTATATTCCTTATGCAATATGCATATATTATAGCAATAACGCAGTAAAACAAGGTTTTGGTAATTTTTTTCCTTGTGTGCAGTTGAATTCATTCGCGTGAGATTTGAGGATGACGGGGAGTTTGTTATATTATATCGAACAAAAGATGTGAGGCGTATAGGTTCAAGAGTAGGAGTCAGGTTCCTCAGTGAAATAAAAACTGGAGACAAGTGTAAGGCACGTTGGCCTGGTGACAAACAATTCTATTTGGCCACAAGGGTTAATATGAAAGAAGGTATTTTTGTAAATTAAATTTCATTTTAACTTATATTGTTAATAAACATAGCTTTAGTAAATGCATAAACTATATATACATCAAAATTATTATTTAATGTCGGACTGAGCTACAATTTAAAAAATTTAGCTTAAAACTGCTCATATTTATGTCATCAGGTGCCTCAAACTTCGAAGGGCAGTCAGACTCTGAGCTTCCAAACTCCCCAATGAACTCACCTAAAAAACTTAGGAAGTTAGCCTGTAAAAGTGAGTGCATTGGTCTTAAATCTGTCTTTTACAATCTGTTTTTTAAACATATTTAAGGCTTTCATATTTGCTAAAACCAACGGTATTGTACATAAGAAATATACCAGCTTATTTTTAATTGAATGCTTCTTTATTTAAGCTAACTTTTTTATATACCCAGAGTCCCTTCTTGGTTCCCATACCCCGTAGTGGAAGATATTGTAAGATGGAGGGTTACTTCTCTTCTGTTCAGACGCTTTTCTCTGTGTGTATTGAGGATGTTATCTAAAATTGTTTCAAAAAATTATTTTTTTTCACTATTTTATTGTTTAAAGTCGGTGTGTGTTGGGGTTAGGGGTTAAAGTCGGATTTTATTGTTTAAAGTTGGTGTGTATTCAATATTTTATGGTTTAAAGTTGGTGTGTATTCGATATTTTATGGTTTAAAGTCGGTGTGTATTCGATATTTTATGGTTTAAAGTTGGTGTGTATTTGATATTTTATGGTTTAAAGTCGGTGTGTATTTGATATTTTATGGTTGAAAGTCGGTGTGTATTTGATATTTTATGGTTTAAAGTCGGTGTGTATTCGATATTTTATGGTTTGTAGTCGGTGTGTATTCGATATTTTATGGTTTAAAGTCGGTGTGTATTCAATATTTTATGGTTTAAAGTCGGTGTGTATTCGATATTTTATGGTTTAAAGTTGGTGTGTATTCGATATTTTATGGTTTAAAGTCGGTGTGTATTCGATATTTTATGGTTTAAAGTTGGTGTGTATTCGATATTTTATGGTTTAAAGTCGGTGTGTATTCGATATTTTATGGTTTAAAGTCGGTGTGTATTCGATATTTTATGGTTTAAAGTCGGTGTGTATTCGATATTTTATGGTTTAAAGTCGGTGTGTATTCGATATTTTATGGTTTAAAGTTGGTGTGTATTCAATATTTTATGGTTTAAAGTTGGTGTGTATTTGATATTTTATGGTTTAAAGTTGGTGTGTATTCGATATTTTATGGTTTAAAGTCGGTGTGTATTCGATATTTTATGGTTTAAAGTCGGTGTGTATTCGATATTTTATGGTTTAAAGTCGGTGTGTATTTGATATTTTATGGTTTAAAGTTGGTGTGTATTCGATATTTTATGGTTTAAAGTCGGTGTGTATTCGATATTTTATGGTTTAAAGTCGGTGTGTATTCGATATTTTATGGTTTAAAGTCGGTGTGTATTTGATATTTTATGGTTTAAAGTTGGTGTGTGTTCGATATTTTATGGTTTAAAGTTGGTGTGTATTCGATATTTTATGGTTTAAAGTCGGTGTGTATTCGATATTTTATGGTTTAAAGTCGGTGTGTATTCGATATTTTATGGTTTAAAGTTGGTGTGTATTCGATATTTTATGGTTTAAAGTTGGTTTGTATTTGATATTTTATGGTTTAAAGTTGGTGTGTATTCGATATTTTGTGGTTTAAAGTTGGTTTGTATTTGATATTTTATGGTTTAAAGTTGGTGTGTATGCGTGACGTTATTTACAATTGTTTCACAAAATTTTTTTGGAATCTGCATTTAGCCGAGCGTTTAATAACTGCATATGTTTTATGGTTTAATAATAACCGACCATGTAAGATTGTGACACTATTATACCTAGCAATCATTTAATCGTGTAAATACACTTGAACCTGTAAGAATATTGTGGTTATTCTTATTCTCAGTCAGTGGCGCACCAAGACGAAAGGAGGGGGGTCACTTCGTCGCCATGTTACATATTCTCGTCGTTTGTAACGGGAGCCAGTTCGCGATCGTAAAAGGAGGGTTTATTCGTCTTGCTCCCCCTGGTTGCGCCACTGTTCCCAGATACAAAACCTGTATAACGCACCACCTAGTGCTAAATTTGGTTCAATAAGCACCTAACAATTAAACTCTTAAAAGTATTAAAATCTTCATCGTTCTCTGTTATATGTCGTTTCTGGCATATTGATTGCCATAAAACATTTTTGTAAGATGTAGATCTCTACCTCCATGTACTGGTCATAATTTTTGATAGTAAATTGAAATCAAAAATTTTGCTTTATGGTTGAAGGCAAAAGATTTTATCCCCCCAAAAAACAGGAGGCAAAAAGTAATCATCTTAAATCGATTTTTTGCCTCTGAACATAATATAGGTAAAGTCCGATAGCTCTTACGTTGTGCGGTGTAGCGCGATAAATAGTCAAACAAGTATTTTAGGTCCAGAACTCTTTTATTTATATATAGTTGAGCCTAAGCTCAGATTCTTACCTTATTCAAATAGAATACCTAAAAATGTCTGAGTTGTGTGCTTTAATTCAAAAAGAAGTCTCCGTATAAAGAAAACAGCTTGAACCCAATTCGGTGTAAATGTAGCCGATGTGTTAATCTGACAATTGTGATAACGGTATGTAATAATGGTAAAGTCCGATGGCTCTTACGTTGTGCGGTGTAACGCGATAATTGATCAAACAAGTATTTTAGGTCCAGAACTCTTTTATTTATATATAGTTGAGCCAAAGCTCAGATTCTTACCTTATTCAACTAGAATGCCTTAAAATGTCTGAGTTGGGTGCTTCAATTCAAAAAGTAGTCTTCGTATAAAGAAAACACCTCGAACCCAATTCGCTGCAAATGTAGCCGATGTGTTAATCTGACAAATGTGATAACGGTATGTAAGAATGGTAAAGTCCGATAGCTCTTACGTTGTGCGGTGTAGCGCGGTAAATAGTCAAACAAAAATTTTAGTTCCAGAACTCTTTTATATATATATAGTTTAGCCAAAGCTCAGATTCTTACCTTATTCAAATAGAATACCTTAAAATGTCTGACTTAGGTGCTTTAATTCAAAAAGAAGTCTTCGTATAAAGAAAACACCTTGAACCCAATTCGATGCAAATGAAGCCGATGTGTTAATCTGACAAATGTGATAACGGTATGTAATAATGGTAAAGTCCGATAGTTCTTACATTGTGCGGTGTTGCGTGATAAATGATCAAACAAGTATTTTAGGTCCAGAACTTTTTTATTTAAATATAGTTGAGCCTAAGCTCAGATTCTTACCTTATTTAAATAAAATGCCTAAAAATGTCTGAGTTGTGTGCTTTAATTCAAAAAGTAGTCTTCGTATAAAGAAAACACCTTTAACCCAATTCGCTGTAAATGTAGCCGATGTGTTAATCTGACAAATGTGATAACGGTATGTAATAATGGTAAAGTCCGATAGCTCTTACGTTGTGCGGTGTAGCGCGATAAATCATCAAACAAGTATTTTAGGTCCAGAACTCTTTTATTTATATATAGTTGAGCCAAAGCTCAGATTCTTACCTTATTCAAATAGAATGCCTAAAAATGTCTGAGTTGTGTGCTTCAATTCAAAAAGTAGTCTTCGTATAAAGAAAACACCTTTAACCCAATTCGCTGTAAATGTAGCCGATGTGTTAATCTGACAAATGTGATAACGGTATGTAATAATGGTAAAGTCCGATAGCTCTACGTTGTGCGGTGTAGCGCGATAAATGATCAAACAAGCATTTTAGGTCCAGAACTCTTTTATTTATATATAGTTGAGCCAAAGCTCAGATTCTTACCTTATTCAAATAGAATGCCTAAAAATGTCTGAGTTGTGTGCTTCAATTCAAAAAGTAGTCTTCGTATAAAGAAAACACCTTGAACCCAATTCGCTGCAAATGTAGCCGATGTGTTAATCTAACAAATGTGATAACGGTATGTAATAATGGTAAAGTCCGATAGCTCTTACGTTGTGCGGTGTAGCGCGATAAACAGTCAAACAAAAATTTTAGTTCCAGAACTCATTTATTTATATAAAGTTGAGCCAAAGCTCAGATTCTTACCTTATTCAAATAGAATACCTTAAAATGTCTGACTTAGGTGCTTTAATTCAAAAAGAAGTCTCCGTATAAAGAAAACACCTTGAACCCAATTCGGTGCAAATGTAGCCGATGTGTTAATCTGACAAATGTGATAACGGTATGTAATAATGGTAAAGTCCGATAGCTCTTTCGTTGTGCGGTGTAGCGCGATAATAGATGAAACAAGTATTTCAGGTCCAGAACTCTTTTGATTATATATAGTTGAGCCAAAGCTCAGATTCTTACCTTATTCAAATAGAATGCCTAAAAATGTCTGAGTTGTGTGCTTCAATTCAAAAAGTAGTCTTCGTATAAAGAAAACACCTTTAACCCAATTCGCTGTAAATGTAGCCGATGTGTTAATCTGACAAATGTGATAACGGTATGTAATAATGGTAAAGTCCGATAGCTCTTACGTTGTGCGGTGTAGCGCGATTAATCATCAAACAAGTATTTTAGGTCCAGAGCTCTTTTATTTATATATAGTTGAGCCAAAGCTCAGATTCTTACCTTATTCAAATAGAATGCCTTAAAATGTCTGAGTTGGGTGCTTCAATTCAAAAAGTAGTCTTCGTATAAAGAAAACACCTTGAACCCAATTCGCTGCAAATGTAGCCGATGTGTTAATCTGACAAATGTGATAACGGTATGTAATAATGGTAAAGTCCGATAGCTCTTACGTTGTGCGGTGTAGCGCGATAAATAGTCAAACAAGTATTTTAGGTCCAGAACTCTTTTATTTATATATAGTTGAGCCAAAGCTTAGATTCTTACCTTATTCAAATAGAATGCCTTAAAATGTCTGAGTTGGGTGCTTCAATTCAAAAAGTAGTCTTCGTAAAAAGAAAACACCTTGAACCCAATTCGCTGTAAATGTAGCCGATGTGTTAATCTGACAAAATGTGATAACGGTATGTAATAATGGTGAAGTCTGATAGCTCTTACGTTGTGCGGTGTAGCGCGATAAATGGTGAAACAAGTATTTTAGGTCCAGGACTCATTTATTTATATATAGTTGAGCCAAAGCTCAGATGCTTACCTTATTCAAATAGAATGCCTTAAAATGTCTGAGTTGGGTGCTTCAATTCAAAAAGTGGTCTTTGTATAAAAAAAACACCTTGAAACCAATTCTGTGCAAATGTAGCCGATGTGTTAGTCTGACAAATGTGATAACGGTATGTAATAATGGTGAAGTCTGATAGCTCTTACGTTGTGCGGTGTAGCGCGATAAATGGTCAAACAAGTATTTTAGATAAATGGTCAAACAAGTATTTTAGGTCCAGAACTCTTTTATTTATATATAGTTGAGCCAAAGCTCAGATGCTTACCTTATTCAAATAGAAAGCCTTAAAATGTCTGAGTTGGGTGCTTCAATTCAAAAAGTGGTCTTTGTATAAAAAAAACACCTTGAACCCAATTCTGTGCAAATGTAGCCGATGTGTTAATCTTACAAATGTGATAACGGTATGTAATAATAGTAAAGTCCGATAGTTCTTACGTTGTGCGGTGTTGCGTGATAAATGATCAAACAAGTATTTTAGGTCCAGAACTTTTTTATTTAAATATAGTTGAGCCTAAGCTCAGATTCTTACCTTATTTAAATAAAATGCCTAAAAATGTCTGAGTTGTGTGCTTTAATTCAAAAAGTAGTCTTCGTATAAAGAAAACACCTTTAACCCAATTCGCTGTAAATGTAGCCGATGTGTTAATCTGACAAATGTGATAACGGTATGTAATAATGGTAAAGTCCGATAGCTCTTACGTTGTGCGGTGTAGCGCGATAAATCATCAAACAAGTATTTTAGGTCCAGAACTCTTTTATTTATATATAGTTGAGCCAAAGCTCAGATTCTTACCTTATTCAAATAGAATGCCTAAAAATGTCTGAGTTGTGTGCTTCAATTCAAAAAGTAGTCTTCGTATAAAGAAAACACCTTTAACCCAATTCGCTGTAAATGTAGCCGATGTGTTAATCTGACAAATGTGATAACGGTATGTAATAATGGTAAAGTCCGATAGCTCTACGTTGTGCGGTGTAGCGCGATAAATGATCAAACAAGCATTTTAGGTCCAGAACTCTTTTATTTATATATAGTTGAGCCAAAGCTCAGATTCTTACCTTATTCAAATAGAATGCCTAAAAATGTCTGAGTTGTGTGCTTCAATTCAAAAAGTAGTCTTCGTATAAAGAAAACACCTTGAACCCAATTCGCTGCAAATGTAGCCGATGTGTTAATCTAACAAATGTGATAACGGTATGTAATAATGGTAAAGTCCGATAGCTCTTACGTTGTGCGGTGTAGCGCGATAAACAGTCAAACAAAAATTTTAGTTCCAGAACTCATTTATTTATATAAAGTTGAGCCAAAGCTCAGATTCTTACCTTATTCAAATAGAATACCTTAAAATGTCTGACTTAGGTGCTTTAATTCAAAAAGAAGTCTCCGTATAAAGAAAACACCTTGAACCCAATTCGGTGCAAATGTAGCCGATGTGTTAATCTGACAAATGTGATAACGGTATGTAATAATGGTAAAGTCCGATAGCTCTTTCGTTGTGCGGTGTAGCGCGATAATAGATGAAACAAGTATTTCAGGTCCAGAACTCTTTTGATTATATATAGTTGAGCCAAAGCTCAGATTCTTACCTTATTCAAATAGAATGCCTAAAAATGTCTGAGTTGTGTGCTTCAATTCAAAAAGTAGTCTTCGTATAAAGAAAACACCTTTAACCCAATTCGCTGTAAATGTAGCCGATGTGTTAATCTGACAAATGTGATAACGGTATGTAATAATGGTAAAGTCCGATAGCTCTTACGTTGTGCGGTGTAGCGCGATTAATCATCAAACAAGTATTTTAGGTCCAGAGCTCTTTTATTTATATATAGTTGAGCCAAAGCTCAGATTCTTACCTTATTCAAATAGAATGCCTTAAAATGTCTGAGTTGGGTGCTTCAATTCAAAAAGTAGTCTTCGTATAAAGAAAACACCTTGAACCCAATTCGCTGCAAATGTAGCCGATGTGTTAATCTGACAAATGTGATAACGGTATGTAATAATGGTAAAGTCCGATAGCTCTTACGTTGTGCGGTGTAGCGCGATAAATAGTCAAACAAGTATTTTAGGTCCAGAACTCTTTTATTTATATATAGTTGAGCCAAAGCTCAGATTCTTACCTTATTCAAATAGAATGCCTTAAAATGTCTGAGTTGGGTGCTTCAATTCAAAAAGTAGTCTTCGTAAAAAGAAAACACCTTGAACCCAATTCGCTGTAAATGTAGCCGATGTGTTAATCTGACAAAATGTGATAACGGTATGTAATAATGGTGAAGTCTGATAGCTCTTACGTTGTGCGGTGTAGCGCGATAAATGGTGAAACAAGTATTTTAGGTCCAGGACTCATTTATTTATATATAGTTGAGCCAAAGCTCAGATGCTTACCTTATTCAAATAGAATGCCTTAAAATGTCTGAGTTGGGTGCTTCAATTCAAAAAGTGGTCTTTGTATAAAAAAAACACCTTGAAACCAATTCTGTGCAAATGTAGCCGATGTGTTAGTCTGACAAATGTGATAACGGTATGTAATAATGGTGAAGTCTGATAGCTCTTACGTTGTGCGGTGTAGCGCGATAAATGGTCAAACAAGTATTTTAGATAAATGGTCAAACAAGTATTTTAGGTCCAGAACTCTTTTATTTATATATAGTTGAGCCAAAGCGCAGATGCTTACCTTATTCAAATAGAATGCCTTAAAATGTCTGAGTTGGGTGCTTCAATTCAAAAAGTGGTCTTTGTATAAAAAAAACACCTTGAACCCAATTCTGTGCAAATGTAGCCGATGTGTTAATCTTACAAATGTGATAACGGTATGTAATAATAGTAAAGTCCGATTGCTCTAACGTTGTGCGGTGTAGCGCGATAAATGGTCAAACAAGTATTTTAGGTCCAGAACTCTTTTATTTATATATAGTTGAGCCAAAGCTCAGATGCTTACCTTATTCAAATAGAATGCCTTAAAATATCTGACTTAGGTCCTTTAATTCGAAAAGTAGTCTCCGTATAAAGAAAACACTTTGAACCCAATTCGGTGCAAATGTAGCCGATGTGTTAGTCTGACAAATGTGATAACGGTATGTAATAATGGTGAAGTCCGATAGCTCTTACGTTGTGCGGTGTAGCGCGATAAATGGTCAAACAAGTATTTTAGGTCCAGAACTCTTTTATTTATATATAGTTGAGCCAAAGCTCAGATGCTTACCTTATTCAAATAGAATGCCTTAAAATATCTGACTTAGGTCCTTTAATTCAAAAAGAAGTCTCCGTATAAAGAAAACAGCTTGAACCCAATTCGGTGTAAATGTAGCCGATGTGTTAATCTGACAATTGTGATAACGGTATGTAATAATGGTAAAGTCCGATGGCTCTTACGTTGTGCGGTGTAAGGCGATAATTGATCAAACAAGTATTTTAGGTCCAGAACTCTTTTATTTATATATAGTTGAGCCAAAGCTCAGATTCTTACCTTATTCAAATAGAATGCCTAAAAATGTCTGAGTTGTGTGCTTCAATTCAAAAAGTAGTCTTCGTATAAAGAAAACACCTTTAACCCAATTCGCTGTAAATGTAGCCGATGTGTTAATCTGACAAATGTGATAACGGTATGTAATAATGGTAAAGTCCGATAGCTCTACGTTGTGCGGTGTAGCGCGATAAATGATCAAACAAGCATTTTAGGTCCAGAACTCTTTTATTTATATATAGTTGAGCCAAAGCTCAGATTCTTACCTTATTCAAATAGAATGCCTAAAAATGTCTGAGTTGTGTGCTTCAATTCAAAAAGTAGTCTTCGTATAAAGAAAACACCTTGAACCCAATTCGCTGCAAATGTAGCCGATGTGTTAATCTAACAAATGTGATAACGGTATGTAATAATGGTAAAGTCCGATAGCTCTTACGTTGTGCGGTGTAGCGCGATAAACAGTCAAACAAAAATTTTAGTTCCAGAACTCATTTATTTATATAAAGTTGAGCCAAAGCTCAGATTCTTACCTTATTCAAATAGAATACCTTAAAATGTCTGACTTAGGTGCTTTAATTCAAAAAGAAGTCTCCGTATAAAGAAAACACCTTGAACCCAATTCGGTGCAAATGTAGCCGATGTGTTAATCTGACAAATGTGATAACGGTATGTAATAATGGTAAAGTCCGATAGCTCTTTCGTTGTGCGGTGTAGCGCGATAATAGATGAAACAAGTATTTCAGGTCCAGAACTCTTTTGATTATATATAGTTGAGCCAAAGCTCAGATTCTTACCTTATTCAAATAGAATGCCTAAAAATGTCTGAGTTGTGTGCTTCAATTCAAAAAGTAGTCTTCGTATAAAGAAAACACCTTTTACCCAATTCGCTGTAAATGTAGCCGATGTGTTAATCTGACAAATGTGATAACGGTATGTAATAATGGTAAAGTCCGATAGCTCTTACGTTGTGCGGTGTAGCGCGATTAATCATCAAACAAGTATTTTAGGTCCAGAGCTCTTTTATTTATATATAGTTGAGCCAAAGCTCAGATTCTTACCTTATTCAAATAGAATGCCTTAAAATGTCTGAGTTGGGTGCTTCAATTCAAAAAGTAGTCTTCGTATAAAGAAAACACCTTGAACCCAATTCGCTGCAAATGTAGCCGATGTGTTAATCTGACAAATGTGATAACGGTATGTAATAATGGTAAAGTCCGATAGCTCTTACGTTGTGCGGTGTAGCGCGATAAATAGTCAAACAAGTATTTTAGGTCCAGAACTCTTTTATTTATATATAGTTGAGCCAAAGCTCAGATTCTTACCTTATTCAAATAGAATGCCTTAAAATGTCTGAGTTGGGTGCTTCAATTCAAAAAGTAGTCTTCGTAAAAAGAAAACACCTTGAACCCAATTCGCTGTAAATGTAGCCGATGTGTTAATCTGACAAAATGTGATAACGGTATGTAATAATGGTAAAGTCCGATAGCTCTACGTTGTGCGGTGTAGCGCGATAAATGATCAAACAAGCATTTTAGGTCCAGAACTCTTTTATTTATATATAGTTGAGCCAAAGCTCAGATTCTTACCTTATTCAAATAGAATGCCTAAAAATGTCTGAGTTGTGTGCTTCAATTCAAAAAGTAGTCTTCGTATAAAGAAAACACCTTGAACCCAATTCGCTGCAAATGTAGCCGATGTGTTAATCTAACAAATGTGATAACGGTATGTAATAATGGTAAAGTCCGATAGCTCTTACGTTGTGCGGTGTAGCGCGATAAACAGTCAAACAAAAATTTTAGTTCCAGAACTCATTTATTTATATAAAGTTGAGCCAAAGCTCAGATTCTTACCTTATTCAAATAGAATACCTTAAAATGTCTGACTTAGGTGCTTTAATTCAAAAAGAAGTCTCCGTATAAAGAAAACACCTTGAACCCAATTCGGTGCAAATGTAGCCGATGTGTTAATCTGACAAATGTGATAACGGTATGTAATAATGGTAAAGTCCGATAGCTCTTTCGTTGTGCGGTGTAGCGCGATAATAGATGAAACAAGTATTTCAGGTCCAGAACTCTTTTGATTATATATAGTTGAGCCAAAGCTCAGATTCTTACCTTATTCAAATAGAATGCCTAAAAATGTCTGAGTTGTGTGCTTCAATTCAAAAAGTAGTCTTCGTATAAAGAAAACACCTTTAACCCAATTCGCTGTAAATGTAGCCGATGTGTTAATCTGACAAATGTGATAACGGTATGTAATAATGGTAAAGTCCGATAGCTCTTACGTTGTGCGGTGTAGCGCGATTAATCATCAAACAAGTATTTTAGGTCCAGAGCTCTTTTATTTATATATAGTTGAGCCAAAGCTCAGATTCTTACCTTATTCAAATAGAATGCCTTAAAATGTCTGAGTTGGGTGCTTCAATTCAAAAAGTAGTCTTTGTATAAAGAAAACACCTTGAACCCAATTCGCTGCAAATGTAGCCGATGTGTTAATCTGACAAATGTGATAACGGTATGTAATAATGGTAAAGTCCGATAGCTCTTACGTTGTGCGGTGTAGCGCGATAAATAGTCAAACAAGTATTTTAGGTCCAGAACTCTTTTATTTATATATAGTTGAGCCAAAGCTCAGATTCTTACCTTATTCAAATAGAATGCCTTAAAATGTCTGAGTTGGGTGCTTCAATTCAAAAAGTAGTCTTCGTAAAAAGAAAACACCTTGAACCCAATTCGCTGTAAATGTAGCCGATGTGTTAATCTGACAAAATGTGATAACGGTATGTAATAATGGTGAAGTCTGATAGCTCTTACGTTGTGCGGTGTAGCGCGATAAATGGTGAAACAAGTATTTTAGGTCCAGGACTCATTTATTTATATATAGTTGAGCCAAAGCTCAGATGCTTACCTTATTCAAATAGAATGCCTTAAAATGTCTGAGTTGGGTGCTTCAATTCAAAAAGTGGTCTTTGTATAAAAAAAACACCTTGAAACCAATTCTGTGCAAATGTAGCCGATGTGTTAGTCTGACAATTGTGATAACGGTATGTAATAATGGTAAAGTCCGATGGCTCTTACGTTGTGCGGTGTAAGGCGATAATTGATCAAACAAGTATTTTAGGTCCAGAACTCTTTTATTTATATATAGTTGAGCCAAAGCTCAGATTCTTACCTTATTCAAATAGAATGCCTAAAAATGTCTGAGTTGTGTGCTTCAATTCAAAAAGTAGTCTTCGTATAAAGAAAACACCTTTAACCCAATTCGCTGTAAATGTAGCCGATGTGTTAATCTGACATATGCGATAACGGTATGTAATAATGGTAAAGTCCGATAGCTCTTACGTTGTGCGGTGTAGGGCGATAAATAGTCAAACAAGTATTTTAGGTCCAGAACTCTTTTATTTATATATAGTTGAGCCTAAGCTCAGATTCTTACCTTATTCAAATAGAATACCTAAAAATGTCTGAGTTGTGTGCTTTAATTCAAAAAGAAGTCTCCGTATAAAGAAAACAGCTTGAACCCAATTCGGTGTAAATGTAGCCGATGTGTTAATCTGACAATTGTGATAACGGTATGTAATAATGGTAAAGTCCGATGGCTCTTACGTTGTGCGGTGTAACGCGATAATTGATCAAACAAGTATTTTAGGTCCAGAACTCTTTTATTTATATATAGTTGAGCCAAAGCTCAGATTCTTACCTTATTCAAATAGAATGCCTTAAAATGTCTGAGTTGGGTGCTTCAATTCAAAAAGTAGTCTTCGTAAAAAGAAAACACCTTGAACCCAATTCGCTGTAAATGTAGCCGATGTGTTAATCTGACAAAATGTGATAACGGTATGTAATAATGGTGAAGTCTGATAGCTCTTACGTTGTGCGGTGTAGCGCGATAAATGGTGAAACAAGTATTTTAGGTCCAGGACTCATTTATTTATATATAGTTGAGCCAAAGCTCAGATGCTTACCTTATTCAAATAGAATGCCTTAAAATGTCTGAGTTGGGTGCTTCAATTCAAAAAGTGGTCTTTGTATAAAAAAAACACCTTGAAACCAATTCTGTGCAAATGTAGCCGATGTGTTAGTCTGACAAATGTGATAACGGTATGTAATAATGGTGAAGTCTGATAGCTCTTACGTTGTGCGGTGTAGCGCGATAAATGGTCAAACAAGTATTTTAGATAAATGGTCAAACAAGTATTTTAGGTCCAGAACTCTTTTATTTATATATAGTTGAGCCAAAGCGCAGATGCTTACCTTATTCAAATAGAATGCCTTAAAATGTCTGAGTTGGGTGCTTCAATTCAAAAAGTGGTCTTTGTATAAAAAAAACACCTTGAACCCAATTCTGTGCAAATGTAGCCGATGTGTTAATCTTACAAATGTGATAACGGTATGTAATAATAGTAAAGTCCGATTGCTCTAACGTTGTGCGGTGTAGCGCGATAAATGGTCAAACAAGTATTTTAGGTCCAGAACTCTTTTATTTATATATAGTTGAGCCAAAGCTCAGATGCTTACCTTATTCAAATAGAATGCCTTAAAATATCTGACTTAGGTCCTTTAATTCGAAAAGTAGTCTCCGTATAAAGAAAACACTTTGAACCCAATTCGGTGCAAATGTAGCCGATGTGTTAGTCTGACAAATGTGATAACGGTATGTAATAATGGTGAAGTCCGATAGCTCTTACGTTGTGCGGTGTAGCGCGATAAATGGTCAAACAAGTATTTTAGGTCCAGAACTCTTTTATTTATATATAGTTGAGCCAAAGCTCAGATGCTTACCTTATTCAAATAGAATGCCTTAAAATATCTGACTTAGGTCCTTTAATTCAAAAAGAAGTCTCCGTATAAAGAAAACAGCTTGAACCCAATTCGGTGTAAATGTAGCCGATGTGTTAATCTGACAATTGTGATAACGGTATGTAATAATGGTAAAGTCCGATGGCTCTTACGTTGTGCGGTGTAAGGCGATAATTGATCAAACAAGTATTTTAGGTCCAGAACTCTTTTATTTATATATAGTTGAGCCAAAGCTCAGATTCTTACCTTATTCAAATAGAATGCCTAAAAATGTCTGAGTTGTGTGCTTCAATTCAAAAAGTAGTCTTCGTATAAAGAAAACACCTTTAACCCAATTCGCTGTAAATGTAGCCGATGTGTTAATCTGACAAATGTGATAACGGTATGTAATAATGGTAAAGTCCGATAGCTCTACGTTGTGCGGTGTAGCGCGATAAATGATCAAACAAGCATTTTAGGTCCAGAACTCTTTTATTTATATATAGTTGAGCCAAAGCTCAGATTCTTACCTTATTCAAATAGAATGCCTAAAAATGTCTGAGTTGTGTGCTTCAATTCAAAAAGTAGTCTTCGTATAAAGAAAACACCTTGAACCCAATTCGCTGCAAATGTAGCCGATGTGTTAATCTAACAAATGTGATAACGGTATGTAATAATGGTAAAGTCCGATAGCTCTTACGTTGTGCGGTGTAGCGCGATAAACAGTCAAACAAAAATTTTAGTTCCAGAACTCATTTATTTATATAAAGTTGAGCCAAAGCTCAGATTCTTACCTTATTCAAATAGAATACCTTAAAATGTCTGACTTAGGTGCTTTAATTCAAAAAGAAGTCTCGTATAAAGAAAACACCTTGAACCCAATTCGGTGCAAATGTAGCCGATGTGTTAATCTGACAAATGTGATAACGGTATGTAATAATGGTAAAGTCCGATAGCTCTTTCGTTGTGCGGTGTAGCGCGATAATAGATGAAACAAGTATTTCAGGTCCAGAACTCTTTTGATTATATATAGTTGAGCCAAAGCTCAGATTCTTACCTTATTCAAATAGAATGCCTAAAAATGTCTGAGTTGTGTGCTTCAATTCAAAAAGTAGTCTTCGTATAAAGAAAACACCTTTTACCCAATTCGCTGTAAATGTAGCCGATGTGTTAATCTGACAAATGTGATAACGGTATGTAATAATGGTAAAGTCCGATAGCTCTTACGTTGTGCGGTGTAGCGCGATTAATCATCAAACAAGTATTTTAGGTCCAGAGCTCTTTTATTTATATATAGTTGAGCCAAAGCTCAGATTCTTACCTTATTCAAATAGAATGCCTTAAAATGTCTGAGTTGGGTGCTTCAATTCAAAAAGTAGTCTTCGTATAAAGAAAACACCTTGAACCCAATTCGCTGCAAATGTAGCCGATGTGTTAATCTGACAAATGTGATAACGGTATGTAATAATGGTAAAGTCCGATAGCTCTTACGTTGTGCGGTGTAGCGCGATAAATAGTCAAACAAGTATTTTAGGTCCAGAACTCTTTTATTTATATATAGTTGAGCCAAAGCTCAGATTCTTACCTTATTCAAATAGAATGCCTTAAAATGTCTGAGTTGGTGCTTCAATTCAAAAAGTAGTCTTCGTAAAAAGAAAACACCTTGAACCCAATTCGCTGTAAATGTAGCCGATGTGTTAATCTGACAAAATGTGATAACGGTATGTAATAATGGTAAAGTCCGATAGCTCTACGTTGTGCGGTGTAGCGCGATAAATGATCAAACAAGCATTTTAGGTCCAGAACTCTTTTATTTATATATAGTTGAGCCAAAGCTCAGATTCTTACCTTATTCAAATAGAATGCCTAAAAATGTCTGAGTTGTGTGCTTCAATTCAAAAAGTAGTCTTCGTATAAAGAAAACACCTTGAACCCAATTCGCTGCAAATGTAGCCGATGTGTTAATCTAACAAATGTGATAACGGTATGTAATAATGGTAAAGTCCGATAGCTCTTACGTTGTGCGGTGTAGCGCGATAAACAGTCAAACAAAAATTTTAGTTCCAGAACTCATTTATTTATATAAAGTTGAGCCAAAGCTCAGATTCTTACCTTATTCAAATAGAATACCTTAAAATGTCTGACTTAGGTGCTTTAATTCAAAAAGAAGTCTCCGTATAAAGAAAACACCTTGAACCCAATTCGGTGCAAATGTAGCCGATGTGTTAATCTGACAAATGTGATAACGGTATGTAATAATGGTAAAGTCCGATAGCTCTTTCGTTGTGCGGTGTAGCGCGATAATAGATGAAACAAGTATTTCAGGTCCAGAACTCTTTTGATTATATATAGTTGAGCCAAAGCTCAGATTCTTACCTTATTCAAATAGAATGCCTAAAAATGTCTGAGTTGTGTGCTTCAATTCAAAAAGTAGTCTTCGTATAAAGAAAACACCTTTAACCCAATTCGCTGTAAATGTAGCCGATGTGTTAATCTGACAAATGTGATAACGGTATGTAATAATGGTAAAGTCCGATAGCTCTTACGTTGTGCGGTGTAGCGCGATTAATCATCAAACAAGTATTTTAGGTCCAGAGCTCTTTTATTTATATATAGTTGAGCCAAAGCTCAGATTCTTACCTTATTCAAATAGAATGCCTTAAAATGTCTGAGTTGGGTGCTTCAATTCAAAAAGTAGTCTTCGTATAAAGAAAACACCTTGAACCCAATTCGCTGCAAATGTAGCCGATGTGTTAATCTGACAAATGTGATAACGGTATGTAATAATGGTAAAGTCCGATAGCTCTTACGTTGTGCGGTGTAGCGCGATAAATAGTCAAACAAGTATTTTAGGTCCAGAACTCTTTTATTTATATATAGTTGAGCCAAAGCTCAGATTCTTACCTTATTCAAATAGAATGCCTTAAAATGTCTGAGTTGGGTGCTTCAATTCAAAAAGTAGTCTTCGTAAAAAGAAAACACCTTGAACCCAATTCGCTGTAAATGTAGCCGATGTGTTAATCTGACAAAATGTGATAACGGTATGTAATAATGGTGAAGTCTGATAGCTCTTACGTTGTGCGGTGTAGCGCGATAAATGGTGAAACAAGTATTTTAGGTCCAGGACTCATTTATTTATATATAGTTGAGCCAAAGCTCAGATGCTTACCTTATTCAAATAGAATGCCTTAAAATGTCTGAGTTGGGTGCTTCAATTCAAAAAGTGGTCTTTGTATAAAAAAACACCTTGAAACCAATTCTGTGCAAATGTAGCCGATGTGTTAGTCTGACAAATGTGATAACGGTATGTAATAATGGTGAAGTCTGATAGCTCTTACGTTGTGCGGTGTAGCGCGATAAATGGTCAAACAAGTATTTTAGATAAATGGTCAAACAAGTATTTTAGGTCCAGAACTCTTTTATTTATATATAGTTGAGCCAAAGCTCAGATGCTTACCTTATTCAAATAGAATGCCTTAAAATGTCTGAGTTGGGTGCTTCAATTCAAAAAGTGGTCTTTGTATAAAAAAAACACCTTGAACCCAATTCTGTGCAAATGTAGCCGATGTGTTAATCTTACAAATGTGATAACGGTATGTAATAATAGTAAAGTCCGATTGCTCTAACGTTGTGCGGTGTAGCGCGATAAATGGTCAAACAAGTATTTTAGGTCCAGAACTCTTTTATTTATATATAGTTGAGCCAAAGCTCAGATGCTTACCTTATTCAAATAGAATGCCTTAAAATATCTGACTTAGGTCCTTTAATTCGAAAAGTAGTCTCCGTATAAAGAAAACACTTTGAACCCAATTCGGTGCAAATGTAGCCGATGTGTTAGTCTGACAAATGTGATAACGGTATGTAATAATGGTGAAGTCCGATAGCTCTTACGTTGTGCGGTGTAGCGCGATAAATGGTCAAACAAGTATTTTAGGTCCAGAACTCTTTTATTTATATATAGTTGAGCCAAAGCTCAGATGCTTACCTTATTCAAATAGAATGCCTTAAAATATCTGACTTAGGTCCTTTAATTCAAAAAGAAGTCTCCGTATAAAGAAAACAGCTTGAACCCAATTCGGTGTAAATGTAGCCGATGTGTTAATCTGACAATTGTGATAACGGTATGTAATAATGGTAAAGTCCGATGGCTCTTACGTTGTGCGGTGTAAGGCGATAATTGATCAAACAAGTATTTTAGGTCCAGAACTCTTTTATTTATATATAGTTGAGCCAAAGCTCAGATTCTTACCTTATTCAAATAGAATGCCTAAAAATGTCTGAGTTGTGTGCTTCAATTCAAAAAGTAGTCTTCGTATAAAGAAAACACCTTTAACCCAATTCGCTGTAAATGTAGCCGATGTGTTAATCTGACATATGCGATAACGGTATGTAATAATGGTAAAGTCCGATAGCTCTTACGTTGTGCGGTGTAGCGCGATAAATAGTCAAACAAGTATTTTAGGTCCAGAACTCTTTTATTTATATATAGTTGAGCCTAAGCTCAGATTCTTACCTTATTCAAATAGAATACCTAAAAATGTCTGAGTTGTGTGCTTTAATTCAAAAAGAAGTCTCCGTATAAAGAAAACAGCTTGAACCCAATTCGGTGTAAATGTAGCCGATGTGTTAATCTGACAATTGTGATAACGGTATGTAATAATGGTAAAGTCCGATGGCTCTTACGTTGTGCGGTGTAACGCGATAATTGATCAAACAAGTATTTTAGGTCCAGAACTCTTTTATTTATATATAGTTGAGCCAAAGCTCAGATTCTTACCTTATTCAACTAGAATGCCTTAAAATGTCTGAGTTGGGTGCTTCAATTCAAAAAGTAGTCTTCGTATAAAGAAAACACCTCGAACCCAATTCGCTGCAAATGTAGCCGATGTGTTAATCTGACAAATGTGATAACGGTATGTAAGAATGGTAAAGTCCGATAGCTCTTACGTTGTGCGGTGTAGCGCGGTAAATAGTCAAACAAAAATTTTAGTTCCAGAACTCTTTTATATATATATAGTTTAGCCAAAGCTCAGATTCTTACCTTATTCAAATAGAATACCTTAAAATGTCTGACTTAGGTGCTTTAATTCAAAAAGAAGTCTTCGTATAAAGAAAACACCTTGAACCCAATTCGATGCAAATGAAGCCGATGTGTTAATCTGACAAATGTGATAACGGTATGTAATAATGGTAAAGTCCGATAGTTCTTACGTTGTGCGGTGTTGCGTGATAAATGATCAAACAAGTATTTTAGGTCCAGAACTTTTTTATTTAAATATAGTTGAGCCTAAGCTCAGATTCTTACCTTATTTAAATAAAATGCCTAAAAATGTCTGAGTTGTGTGCTTTAATTCAAAAAGTAGTCTTCGTATAAAGAAAACACCTTTAACCCAATTCGCTGTAAATGTAGCCGATGTGTTAATCTGACAAATGTGATAACGGTATGTAATAATGGTAAAGTCCGATAGCTCTTACGTTGTGCGGTGTAGCGCGATAAATCATCAAACAAGTATTTTAGGTCCAGAACTCTTTTATTTATATATAGTTGAGCCAAAGCTCAGATTCTTACCTTATTCAAATAGAATGCCTAAAAATGTCTGAGTTGTGTGCTTCAATTCAAAAAGTAGTCTTCGTATAAAGAAAACACCTTTAACCCAATTCGCTGTAAATGTAGCCGATGTGTTAATCTGACAAATGTGATAACGGTATGTAATAATGGTAAAGTCCGATAGCTCTACGTTGTGCGGTGTAGCGCGATAAATGATCAAACAAGCATTTTAGGTCCAGAACTCTTTTATTTATATATAGTTGAGCCAAAGCTCAGATTCTTACCTTATTCAAATAGAATGCCTAAAAATGTCTGAGTTGTGTGCTTCAATTCAAAAAGTAGTCTTCGTATAAAGAAAACACCTTGAACCCAATTCGCTGCAAATGTAGCCGATGTGTTAATCTAACAAATGTGATAACGGTATGTAATAATGGTAAAGTCCGATAGCTCTTACGTTGTGCGGTGTAGCGCGATAAACAGTCAAACAAAAATTTTAGTTCCAGAACTCATTTATTTATATAAAGTTGAGCCAAAGCTCAGATTCTTACCTTATTCAAATAGAATACCTTAAAATGTCTGACTTAGGTGCTTTAATTCAAAAAGAAGTCTCCGTATAAAGAAAACACCTTGAACCCAATTCGGTGCAAATGTAGCCGATGTGTTAATCTGACAAATGTGATAACGGTATGTAATAATGGTAAAGTCCGATAGCTCTTTCGTTGTGCGGTGTAGCGCGATAATAGATCAAACAAGTATTTTAGGTCCAGAACTCTTTTATTTATATATAGTTGAGCCAAAGCTCAGATTCTTACCTTATTCAACTAGAATGCCTTAAAATGTCTGAGTTGGGTGCTTCAATTCAAAAAGTAGTCTTCGTATAAAGAAAACACCTCGAACCCAATTCGCTGCAAATGTAGCCGATGTGTTAATCTGACAAATGTGATAACGGTATGTAAGAATGGTAAAGTCCGATAGCTCTTACGTTGTGCGGTGTAGCGCGGTAAATAGTCAAACAAAAATTTTAGTTCGAGAACTCTTTTATATATATATAGTTTAGCCAAAGCTCAGATTCTTACCTTATTCAAATAGAATACCTTAAAATGTCTGACTTAGGTGCTTTAATTCAAAAAGAAGTCTTCGTATAAAGAAAACACCTTGAACCCAATTCGATGCAAATGAAGCCGATGTGTTAATCTGACAAATGTGATAACGGTATGTAATAATGGTAAAGTCCGATAGTTCTACGTTGTGCGGTGTAGCGCGATAAATCATCAAACAAGTATTTTAGGTCCAGAACTCTTTTATTTATATATAGTTGAGCCAAAGCTCAGATTCTTACCTTATTCAAATAGAATGCCTAAAAATGTCTGAGTTGTGTGCTTCAATTCAAAAAGTAGTCTTCGTATAAAGAAAACACCTTTAACCCAATTCGCTGTAAATGTAGCCGATGTGTTAATCTGACAAATGTGATAACGGTATGTAATAATGGTAAAGTCCGATAGCTCTACGTTGTGCGGTGTAGCGCGATAAATGATCAAACAAGCATTTTAGGTCCAGAACTCTTTTATTTATATATAGTTGAGCCAAAGCTCAGATTCTTACCTTATTCAAATAGAATGCCTAAAAATGTCTGAGTTGTGTGCTTCAATTCAAAAAGTAGTCTTCGTATAAAGAAAACACCTTGAACCCAATTCGCTGCAAATGTAGCCGATGTGTTAATCTAACAAATGTGATAACGGTATGTAATAATGGTAAAGTCCGATAGCTCTTACGTTGTGCGGTGTAGCGCGATAAACAGTCAAACAAAAATTTTAGTTCCAGAACTCATTTATTTATATAAAGTTGAGCCAAAGCTCAGATTCTTACCTTATTCAAATAGAATACCTTAAAATGTCTGACTTAGGTGCTTTAATTCAAAAAGAAGTCTCCGTATAAAGAAAACACCTTGAACCCAATTCGGTGCAAATGTAGCCGATGTGTTAATCTGACAAATGTGATAACGGTATGTAATAATGGTAAAGTCCGATAGCTCTTTCGTTGTGCGGTGTAGCGCGATAATAGATGAAACAAGTATTTCAGGTCCAGAACTCTTTTGATTATATATAGTTGAGCCAAAGCTCAGATTCTTACCTTATTCAAATAGAATGCCTAAAAATGTCTGAGTTGTGTGCTTCAATTCAAAAAGTAGTCTTCGTATAAAGAAAACACCTTTAACCCAATTCGCTGTAAATGTAGCCGATGTGTTAATCTGACAAATGTGATAACGGTATGTAATAATGGTAAAGTCCGATAGCTCTTACGTTGTGCGGTGTAGCGCGATTAATCATCAAACAAGTATTTTAGGTCCAGAGCTCTTTTATTTATATATAGTTGAGCCAAAGCTCAGATTCTTACCTTATTCAAATAGAATGCCTTAAAATGTCTGAGTTGGGTGCTTCAATTCAAAAAGTAGTCTTCGTATAAAGAAAACACCTTGAACCCAATTCGCTGTAAATGTAGCCGATGTGTTAATCTGACAAAATGTGATAACGGTATGTAATAATGGTGAAGTCTGATAGCTCTTACGTTGTGCGGTGTAGCGCGATAAATGGTGAAACAAGTATTTTAGGTCCAGGACTCATTTATTTATATATAGTTGAGCCAAAGCTCAGATGCTTACCTTATTCAAATAGAATGCCTTAAAATGTCTGAGTTGGGTGCTTCAATTCAAAAAGTGGTCTTTGTATAAAAAAACACCTTGAAACCAATTCTGTGCAAATGTAGCCGATGTGTTAGTCTGACAAATGTGATAACGGTATGTAATAATGGTGAAGTCTGATAGCTCTTACGTTGTGCGGTGTAGCGCGATAAATGGTCAAACAAGTATTTTAGATAAATGGTCAAACAAGTATTTTAGGTCCAGAACTCTTTTATTTATATATAGTTGAGCCAAAGCTCAGATGCTTACCTTATTCAAATAGAATGCCTTAAAATGTCTGAGTTGGGTGCTTCAATTCAAAAAGTGGTCTTTGTATAAAAAAAACACCTTGAACCCAATTCTGTGCAAATGTAGCCGATGTGTTAATCTTACAAATGTGATAACGGTATGTAATAATAGTAAAGTCCGATAGTTCTTACGTTGTGCGGTGTTGCGTGATAAATGATCAAACAAGTATTTTAGGTCCAGAACTTTTTTATTTAAATATAGTTGAGCCTAAGCTCAGATTCTTGCCTTATTTAAATAAAATGCCTAAAAATGTCTGAGTTGTGTGCTTTAATTCAAAAAGTAGTCTTCGTATAAAGAAAACACCTTTAACCCAATTCGCTGTAAATGTAGCCGATGTGTTAATCTGACAAATGTGATAACGGTATGTAATAATGGTAAAGTCCGATAGCTCTTACGTTGTGCGGTGTAGCGCGATAAATCATCAAACAAGTATTTTAGGTCCAGAACTCTTTTATTTATATATAGTTGAGCCAAAGCTCAGATTCTTACCTTATTCAAATAGAATGCCTAAAAATGTCTGAGTTGTGTGCTTCAATTCAAAAAGTAGTCTTCGTATAAAGAAAACACCTTTAACCCAATTCGCTGTAAATGTAGCCGATGTGTTAATCTGACAAATGTGATAACGGTATGTAATAATGGTAAAGTCCGATAGCTCTACGTTGTGCGGTGTAGCGCGATAAATGATCAAACAAGCATTTTAGGTCCAGAACTCTTTTATTTATATATAGTTGAGCCAAAGCTCAGATTCTTACCTTATTCAAATAGAATGCCTAAAAATGTCTGAGTTGTGTGCTTCAATTCAAAAAGTAGTCTTCGTATAAAGAAAACACCTTGAACCCAATTCGCTGCAAATGTAGCCGATGTGTTAATCTAACAAATGTGATAACGGTATGTAATAATGGTAAAGTCCGATAGCTCTTACGTTGTGCGGTGTAGCGCGATAAACAGTCAAACAAAAATTTTAGTTCCAGAACTCATTTATTTATATAAAGTTGAGCCAAAGCTCAGATTCTTACCTTATTCAAATAGAATACCTTAAAATGTCTGACTTAGGTGCTTTAATTCAAAAAGAAGTCTCCGTATAAAGAAAACACCTTGAACCCAATTCGGTGCAAATGTAGCCGATGTGTTAATCTGACAAATGTGATAACGGTATGTAATAATGGTAAAGTCCGATAGCTCTTTCGTTGTGCGGTGTAGCGCGATAATAGATGAAACAAGTATTTCAGGTCCAGAACTCTTTTGATTATATATAGTTGAGCCAAAGCTCAGATTCTTACCTTATTCAAATAGAATGCCTAAAAATGTCTGAGTTGTGTGCTTCAATTCAAAAAGTAGTCTTCGTATAAAGAAAACACCTTTAACCCAATTCGCTGTAAATGTAGCCGATGTGTTAATCTGACAAATGTGATAACGGTATGTAATAATGGTAAAGTCCGATAGCTCTTACGTTGTGCGGTGTAGCGCGATTAATCATCAAACAAGTATTTTAGGTCCAGAGCTCTTTTATTTATATATAGTTGAGCCAAAGCTCAGATTCTTACCTTATTCAAATAGAATGCCTTAAAATGTCTGAGTTGGGTGCTTCAATTCAAAAAGTAGTCTTCGTATAAAGAAAACACCTTGAACCCAATTCGCTGCAAATGTAGCCGATGTGTTAATCTGACAAATGTGATAACGGTATGTAATAATGGTAAAGTCCGATAGCTCTTACGTTGTGCGGTGTAGCGCGATAAATAGTCAAACAAGTATTTTAGGTCCAGAACTCTTTTATTTATATATAGTTGAGCCAAAGCTCAGATTCTTACCTTATTCAAATAGAATGCCTTAAAATGTCTGAGTTGGGTGCTTCAATTCAAAAAGTAGTCTTCGTAAAAAGAAAACACCTTGAACCCAATTCGCTGTAAATGTAGCCGATGTGTTAATCTGACAAAATGTGATAACGGTATGTAATAATGGTGAAGTATGATAGCTCTTACGTTGTGCGGTGTAGCGCGATAAATGGTGAAACAAGTATTTTAGGTCCAGGACTCATTTATTTATATATAGTTGAGCCAAAGCTCAGATGCTTACCTTATTCAAATAGAATGCCTTAAAATGTCTGAGTTGGGTGCTTCAATTCAAAAAGTGGTCTTTGTATAAAAAAAACACCTTGAAACCAATTCTGTGCAAATGTAGCCGATGTGTTAGTCTGACAAATGTGATAACGGTATGTAATAATGGTGAAGTCTGATAGCTCTTACGTTGTGCGGTGTAGCGCGATAAATGGTCAAACAAGTATTTTAGATAAATGGTCAAACAAGTATTTTAGGTCCAGAACTCTTTTATTTATATATAGTTGAGCCAAAGCGCAGATGCTTACCTTATTCAAATAGAATGCCTTAAAATGTCTGAGTTGGGTGCTTCAATTCAAAAAGTGGTCTTTGTATAAAAAAAACACCTTGAACCCAATTCTGTGCAAATGTAGCCGATGTGTTAATCTTACAAATGTGATAACGGTATGTAATAATAGTAAAGTCCGATTGCTCTAACGTTGTGCGGTGTAGCGCGATAAATGGTCAAACAAGTATTTTAGGTCCAGAACTCTTTTATTTATATATAGTTGAGCCAAAGCTCAGATGCTTACCTTATTCAAATAGAATGCCTTAAAATATCTGACTTAGGTCCTTTAATTCAAAAAGAAGTCTCCGTATAAAGAAAACACTTTGAACCCAATTCGGTGTAAATGTAGCCGATGTGTTAATCTGACAATTGTGATAACGGTATGTAATAATGGTAAAGTCCGATGGCTCTTACGTTGTGCGGTGTAAGGCGATAATTGATCAAACAAGTATTTTAGGTCCAGAACTCTTTTATTTATATATAGTTGAGCCAAAGCTCAGATTCTTACCTTATTCAAATAGAATGCCTAAAAATGTCTGAGTTGTGTGCTTCAATTCAAAAAGTAGTCTTCGTATAAAGAAAACACCTTTAACCCAATTCGCTGTAAATGTAGCCGATGTGTTAATCTGACATATGCGATAACGGTATGTAATAATGGTAAAGTCCGATAGCTCTTACGTTGTGCGGTGTAGCGCGATAAATAGTCAAACAAGTATTTTAGGTCCAGAACTCTTTTATTTATATATAGTTGAGCCTAAGCTCAGATTCTTACCTTATTCAAATAGAATACCTAAAAATGTCTGAGTTGTGTGCTTTAATTCAAAAAGAAGTCTCCGTATAAAGAAAACAGCTTGAACCCAATTCGGTGTAAATGTAGCCGATGTGTTAATCTGACAATTGTGATAACGGTATGTAATAATGGTAAAGTCCGATGGCTCTTACGTTGTGCGGTGTAACGCGATAATTGATCAAACAAGTATTTTAGGTCCAGAACTCTTTTATTTATATATAGTTGAGCCAAAGCTCAGATTCTTACCTTATTCAACTAGAATGCCTTAAAATGTCTGAGTTGGGTGCTTCAATTCAAAAAGTAGTCTTCGTATAAAGAAAACACCTCGAACCCAATTCGCTGTAAATGTAGCCGATGTGTTAATCTGACAAATGTGATAACGGTATGTAAGAATGGTAAAGTCCGATAGCTCTTACGTTGTGCGGTGTAGCGCGGTAAATAGTCAAACAAAAATTTTAGTTCCAGAACTCTTTTATATATATATAGTTTAGCCAAAGCTCAGATTCTTACCTTATTCAAATAGAATACCTTAAAATGTCTGACTTAGGTGCTTTAATTCAAAAAGAAGTCTTCGTATAAAGAAAACACCTTGAACCCAATTCGATGCAAATGAAGCCGATGTGTTAATCTGACAAATGTGATAACGGTATGTAATAATGGTAAAGTCCGATAGTTCTTACGTTGTGCGGTGTTGCGTGATAAATGATCAAACAAGTATTTTAGGTCCAGAACTTTTTTATTTAAATATAGTTGAGCCTAAGCTCAGATTCTTACCTTATTTAAATAAAATGCCTAAAAATGTCTGAGTTGTGTGCTTTAATTCAAAAAGTAGTCTTCGTATAAAGAAAACACCTTTAACCCAATTCGCTGTAAATGTAGCCGATGTGTTAATCTGACAAATGTGATAACGGTATGTAATAATGGTAAAGTCCGATAGCTCTTACGTTGTGCGGTGTAGCGCGATAAATCATCAAACAAGTATTTTAGGTCCAGAACTCTTTTATTTATATATAGTTGAGCCAAAGCTCAGATTCTTACCTTATTCAAATAGAATGCCTAAAAATGTCTGAGTTGTGTGCTTCAATTCAAAAAGTAGTCTTCGTATAAAGAAAACACCTTTAACCCAATTCGCTGTAAATGTAGCCGATGTGTTAATCTGACAAATGTGATAACGGTATGTAATAATGGTAAAGTCCGATAGCTCTACGTTGTGCGGTGTAGCGCGATAAATGATCAAACAAGCATTTTAGGTCCAGAACTCTTTTATTTATATATAGTTGAGCCAAAGCTCAGATTCTTACCTTATTCAAATAGAATGCCTAAAAATGTCTGAGTTGTGTGCTTCAATTCAAAAAGTAGTCTTCGTATAAAGAAAACACCTTGAACCCAATTCGCTGCAAATGTAGCCGATGTGTTAATCTAACAAATGTGATAACGGTATGTAATAATGGTAAAGTCCGATAGCTCTTACGTTGTGCGGTGTAGCGCGATAAACAGTCAAACAAAAATTTTAGTTCCAGAACTCATTTATTTATATAAAGTTGATTTTTTTTTTTTTTTTTTTTTTTTTTTTTTCGCTCAGAGTATATGTTCTATGTAGAACCTAGCGTTCTCAATTTAGAGTCATGATCTCATCATTGCGATATGCGAAATAGAAAGGTTTACGCACACAACAATTGGCAATAATTGGTAAAGGCATTTAGGATTTATTAATCTGTATAGGGTCATATTGTAAATGAGAAATTGTAGGAAAGTCGACCAGGTGACTTGGTGAATAATTGTTTCAGCTGAAAGTTAAAAAGTGGAAATAAGGATCGTCTAGTCTAAGCCTGCTTTACCTGTAAGATCTCTTTTAGTTTGTTAGTGTCGTATTTTTGCTTTTGTTTGTTAATAAAGATTCCAAATTTGTGTTTTATCACCCACAGTTGTTTGCGGGAGAATTCTTTATTATTCCATACGTACTTGTTTTCTATATCCAATTTTTTTTTGCTTTTATTAATTCTATTTTTGTTATTGTTATCAGTTTCCGTAATCCGATCATTTCCTTTTCTTTTTCTTCCGGGGTGTTGTATAGAATAAGATTTTCTGATGGTTTGCAAGGGTAGTTGAATATTTGATTTGCATAAGTGCATATTTGTTTTATTATTTCTATGGATACCGGACATTTTGTTAGCAGATGAGTAATATTGTCAATGTCAGTTCGGCAAAATTTGCAGTTTCTAACTTCTACTTCTCCATTATAGTAGTTTGTTGCGAAGGATTTTCTAAAATCTCCAAATCGAAAGGCTTTATTTGCAATCAGGTAGTTGTAATTTCGCTCAACGTTAGTGAAAAAGGGTTTTAGGTTTTTGGAGTTACAATTTATTTCTTTCCAGGGTATTTGTTTTCCATTGACGGTTATATTGTTGCTGGTCCCTTTGAGAGCTTGCAGCGCTTCATATATTGGTTTGAGTTTATTGCTTTCCCATTTGAATTCCGCTTTTTTAAGTTCAAGAGTTTTTTTCCGAATCATGTTATACAATGGGATTGGGTAAGATGAATTTGGAGCAGCGTTGGTATAGAGTTTTGGATTGATTGTTTTTATTCCGGTGCCTAGTTGATATCTTATCCATTCATGCCATATTTCTTTCGGTTTTTCGAGTTTTGTTATTAGGTAAATGCGACTGAGCTGGGCACTAATTATTTTTAATTTTATATTTGGAATTGCTTTTCCTCCTTTATCTTTTGGAAGCTCCATAGTTGTTCTTTTTATATTTTCTATTTTTGATCCCCATACAAAATGGAACATCGATCTTGTTATTTGTTTTTCATATTTTATCGGTAGGGGAATATGTTTACCGATATGTATGAGTTGGGGGACGATCAAAGAGTTAATAAGCAAGGCTTTGCCATCTAGTGTCAGTTGTCTATTTTGGTTAGTGAATAAGATGTGGTTTATTGTGTTTTTAGCTTTTTCCCAGTTTTGTTTGGTCGTGTCATTGGATAGGCTGAAGTTTATTCCAAGTATTTTAATTTGAGGTCTTATACTTTCATTCCAGTTCGTTGGGGTAAGGAGGTTTATTGCGTCAAGTTCGTTAGATAATATTTGAGTTTTATCCATATTAATTTTATGGCCTGATATATTTTCATAGCTAATTAATTCTTGTTTAATTTCTGCTACACATTTTGCGTTGTTCGTAAATATTGTTAGATCATCCGCATATTGTACGCATTTCGTTTCTATATTTCTAAGTTTATAACCGGTTATATTAGTATTTTGGTATATTTTTCTAGTTAAGATTTCCATACCAATTATAAATAGAGTCATGCTCACTGGGCATCCCTGTCTAATGCCGCGCTTGATGGTAATTTCAGGGGTGGAGGCACCATTGATCTCAATTATGCTTATGGTTTGCCTATATAATATTTTGATCCAATTCTCTATATACGGGGGGAAATTTAGCCTATTTATTATTGTAAAGAGGAAATCGTGGTCGACTCTATCAAAGGCTTTTTGGAAGTCTATAGCTATTGCGGTAAGTGATTTCTTGTGAGTTCGGGAAGAATCTATAATACTTTGGATGTTGTATATTGCGTGGTGAATATCCCTACCTTCAACTCCGCAGTTTTGACTTTCGCTAATTATATTATATAATATTGGTTTGATTCTATTGTTTATTATTTTACTAAGTATTTTATAATCATTGTTTAATAGGGATATAGGTCGCCAGTTTTTTATATCGCATTTTTCACCTTTTTTAAATACAAGTTTGGTAACAGCTGTCCGCATGGTTTTGGGCATAATTTGTTTAATATATATGTTATGAAATAGTTCAGCTATATCTTCGTAAATATCGTTTTCCATTATTTTATAAAATAGGCCAGTAATACCGTCACAGCCTGGTGAGGAGTCGTTATTCAGCGATTCTATTGCTATTTTTATTTCATCTGTTGAGATTGGCTTGTTTAATAGTTCGTATTCTTCTAGGTCCCATTTTATTGGTTCCAAATCTTTTAGATAATGGTCTTGTCCTGATATTATTTCTGCGTTTCCCCATAGCTTTTGGTAAAAATTTTGTACGATTTGAATTATTTGCGATTTTTTTTTCGGTTAGGTTGCCCATATGATCTTTTAGTTTTATAATACTGTTTCTATTTTGGTTTGCTTTCTCAAATTGGAAAAAATCCTTTGAGGGCCGTTCCTCATTGTCAAATCGTGGTACTTTTGCTCTTATGATAGCACCTGTATTTAGTTTTTCTTCGTATGAGTTAACATTATTTAAAAGTTGGATATATATTTCCGTCTGACGATATTCCTTGCCAAGTCTTCTTAGTTCTGTTAATTTTTGGACGGATTGTTGGTATCGCTCTTTTTCTAGTGCGCTTATAACTTGTGAGAAGTTTATAATTTCATTTTTTATCATTAGTTTGCCGTTTTCCCACCATATAAGGGCGTTCATGAATTTACGTTTGTGCTTTCTCCAGTTTTCCCAGATAATATGTAAGATATCTAATAGGTCATGATGTTTTAATATCCGATTGTTGATTTTATAGAAAGATGGTCCCCATTGCTTTTTTGCTTCTATTGCTATAGATACAAGTGGACAATTGTTGTGGTCTGAGAATAGATTTTTAACATGGGCAGCATTTATTACTAGTGGTAGAAGATTATTATTTGCGTAGATTCTATCAATACGTCGAGCTGAAGTCGAGGTGATACGCGTATAGACGATTTGGTCTTTATGCATTTTTCTATGTATATCAGTGAGTCTGAACTTTTTTTCTATGTTCCGCCATTTTTTTCGCTCTTTTTCGTCATACAGGTAATTATGTTTAGTGTCTATTCGTTCAGTCACAAAATTGAAGTCTCCCAAAAATAGATTTTTAGTAAATAAATTGTACTCCAAATTTGTTTCCAAAGTTTCCAGTTGTTTTATTCGTTGCTTACAGTCATTACCTGGTTGCAAATATATATTATAAATGTTAAGTTCAATTCTTCGATTTTTGATATTTATTTTTTGAATTCTATTTGGTATAATTTCGTTATGTATGATTTTATACTGGTCAAGAATATATTTCTTTACTATTATTAAAGTCCCTTTTTTAAAGTTGTTACTTTTTTTGTCAATAATTGTATTGGTATATGTTTTAGCGTCGCATATTTTCTCTATATTCTTAATCATTTGGGTGGTCATGCATCTAACTTCTTGAAGACATAGGATGTTGATTTTGTTTGTATTCATGTAATTATTCATAGGGTAAACTTTATTGTTTATACTATTTATATTAAGGGTCCCAACTACTATATTATATTTAAATTCGCCCGCCGTCGTGATCTAATGAGAGAGACCGTTCGTTATTTAGGAGATTTGAGGCTGATTCGCTGCTGTTGAAGTATTTGGGCAAAGCTAAATTAGATTTGGGAGGGACGTATATATAATTGTTTCTGTTATATAAAATCGGTGTTTCATCCTGGAGAGGTTCTTGGCCGTTTGGACGGCGTTTTGGGATCTTCATTGAGGTTTTGAAGAGCTTGTATTCTTCTTCTTATATCAGGGGGGTCTTCTGCTATCATTGCGTCGCAGAAATCCCCAATTCTTTGTTGTCCAAGTTCAAGAAAATTTGAATGGTATTCACCAGGGTCGTATATTCTTTGAATGTCGAAGGTTGGGCTGTCTTTATCCTGATCTGTAGTTAAGTTTTCTTGCTGTTCAGAGCTTGGAGTGCTTTCTGTTGCCGTACTTATGTTTGGTTGTTGTCTTGTGGTTGGTTGGACGAATAATGTGGCTAATTCAGTTGGTTCTATATTGTCTCCTTTTATTTCCTGGCCTTCTTGACTTTGTGATTTTGTTTTTGTTATCTTGCACTTTGGTTTTCTTTGTGGTTTTGGGGTTGACGTTGCAGGAAATTGGTTGAGGCTTGAGCTGTTGGTTTGAGCATTCTGTAGTACGTCGAAACGGTTTTGGATAAATGTTGGGTTTTCCGGGTTGCTTTGTTTCTTTTTGTTTTTTGTAACCAGAGTCCATGCTTGGGGTGGGTCGTTGGGAGCAGTCGATGGTTTTGATCTGCAGTTTCGAAGGAGGTGGCCCTCACTTTTGCAAAATGTGCAGAAGCCTTTTTTGGGACAGCGTGTCTGTACATGCCCACGCTCTTTGCAGAAGCGGCATAGTGGGAGGTGAGATTCTCCTGGTCGTGTAACTGTTGCCCATTTTCCGCAGATCTTCAGGACTTTTGGTAGATTGTTGACATTCAATTTATCAAAATGAACGTTTAACCATCCATTTTTTATATTTTTAAAGTTTCGGTGAAATCCAAATTCCATGTTTGCAATTTTTCCCCATCTGTTTCTTTCAAGTAATAGTTTGATTTTTGATTCGTCTATATAACACGGGACTGGGTGAAGCGTGACGGTTTCTCTCGGGGGTGTTGGTAGACTCGCTGTAATCCGCATTGTATTTCCGCTTTCGGTAGTGAATTCCAGATTTTCCGAGTTTATGTGGTCGATTATTAAAGGTATACTGGTTGCGAATTGGTTTTTGATGGTGAGAAGAAAAGAGACATCCTTGAACGACTCCGTAATTACGCCATCTATTTGAGAGACCAGAGCCTCCAAAGGTTGGTCATTTCCAAATAATTCCATAAAAGTGGAAACACTGATGTGTTCAATGTTTCCTTTTAATTGAACGATAAAGGATCTTTTAATTTCGGATTCTAATTCTAAGACGTTCAGGTTTGCCATTTTTATTTTTTGGGGGAGTTTCAGGGGTTGATTCCAGGTTATAGATTGTAGTAGAGGTGATAGCGAGTAAAAATGGATATACAAATTATGCAATGGAGCTTTTTTACACACAGATTTTTTTTTTAGGAAGATAGTAGGGCGGAGGATAAAAACAGCAGCGAATCGCGGTTGTCTCTTTGCGCGTAATATTTAGACTAAGACTAGACTTGAAAGGGTGGCTACCAAAAAAAGGATAATTGTAAAGAAATGAGAAAAAACACAGTGTCACCTGGTCGAGGAGCAGAGTAGATGAAGTTGTTCTGGTATATAGGTAATCCGTTGGTTTCAATCGATTAAGAGGTTATACATCCGATAGTCCAAAAGGGTTGCAGTTGATTCGAGGATGAGGGTATTCACAGCTTTATGACAGCAGAAAAGCGCAAGACAGGCGCCTCTAGTCGCTCTTGCTTTTTCGTTTCTGCGTCTTTTATGAAGCCGAGAAATTGGAAATTCCCGTCGTCGACACCGAGGAGCAGCAGGGAGGTCGCCGAAGAGTCCTCGAAGAGTGGTCGTGAGGTGGAGGTCGTCCAAAGGAGGGCAGTAGATGTTTCTTCGGGCGGTCGTCGGTGTGTCGTCGGTGAAGTCGTCGGTAATTCGCAGCCAGAATTATTTGAAGGTAATTTAATCTGATTGTAGAGTAGCCACAGATCAGATTGTTACCTTATTCAAATAGAATACCTTAAAATGTCTGACTTAGGTGCTTTAATTCAAAAAGAAGTCTCCGTATAAAGAAAACACCTTGAACCCAATTCGGTGCAAATGTAGCCGATGTGTTAATCTGACAAATGTGATAACGGTATGTAATAATGGTAAAGTCCGATAGCTCTTTCGTTGTGCGGTGTAGCGCGATAAATGGTCAAACAAGTATTTTAGATAAATGGTCAAACAAGTATTTTAGGTCCAGAACTCTTTTATTTATATAAAGTTGAGCCAAAGCTCAGATTCTTACCTTATTCAAATAGAATACCTTAAAATGTCTGACTTAGGTGCTTTAATTCAAAAAGAAGTCTCCGTATAAAGAAAACACCTTGAACCCAATTCGGTGCAAATGTAGCCGATGTGTTAATCTGACAAATGTGATAACGGTATGTAATAATGGTAAAGTCCGATAGCTCTTTCGTTGTGCGGTGTAGCGCGATAATAGATGAAACAAGTATTTCAGGTCCAGAACTCTTTTGATTATATATAGTTGAGCCAAAGCTCAGATTCTTACCTTATTCAAATAGAATGCCTAAAAATGTCTGAGTTGTGTGCTTCAATTCAAAAAGTAGTCTTCGTATAAAGAAAACACCTTTAACCCAATTCGCTGTAAATGTAGCCGATGTGTTAATCTGACAAATGTGATAACGGTATGTAATAATGGTAAAGTCCGATAGCTCTTACGTTGTGCGGTGTAGCGCGATTAATCATCAAACAAGTATTTTAGGTCCAGAGCTCTTTTATTTATATATAGTTGAGCCAAAGCTCAGATTCTTACCTTATTCAAATAGAATGCCTTAAAATGTCTGAGTTGGGTGCTTCAATTCAAAAAGTAGTCTTCGTATAAAGAAAACACCTTGAACCCAATTCGCTGCAAATGTAGCCGATGTGTTAATCTGACAAATGTGATAACGGTATGTAATAATGGTAAAGTCCGATAGCTCTTACGTTGTGCGGTGTAGCGCGATAAATAGTCAAACAAGTATTTTAGGTCCAGAACTCTTTTATTTATATATAGTTGAGCCAAAGCTCAGATTCTTACCTTATTCAAATAGAATGCCTTAAAATGTCTGAGTTGGGTGCTTCAATTCAAAAAGTAGTCTTCGTAAAAAGAAAACACCTTGAACCCAATTCGCTGTAAATGTAGCCGATGTGTTAATCTGACAAAATGTGATAACGGTATGTAATAATGGTAAAGTCCGATAGCTCTTACGTTGTACGGTGTAGCGCGATAAATGATCAAGCAAGTATTTTAGGTCCAGAACTCTTTTATTTATATATAGTTGAGCTAAAGCTCAGATTCTTACCTTATTCAAATAGAATGCCTAAAAATGTCTGAGTTGTGTGCTTCAATTCAAAAAGTAGTCTTCGTATAAAGAAAACACCTTTAACCCAATTCGCTGTAAATGTAGCCGATGTGTTAATCTGACAAATGTGATAACGGTATGTAATAATGGTGAAGTCTGATAGCTCTTACGTTGTGCGGTGTAGCGCGATAAATGGTGAAACAAGTATTTTAGGTCCAGGACTCATTTATTTATATATAGTTGAGCCAAAGCTCAGATGCTTACCTTATTCAAATAGAATGCCTTAAAATGTCTGAGTTGGGTGCTTCAATTCAAAAAGTGGTCTTTGTATAAAAAAAACACCTTGAAACCAATTCTGTGCAAATGTAGCCGATGTGTTAGTCTGACAAATGTGATAACGGTATGTAATAATGGTGAAGTCTGATAGCTCTTACGTTGTGCGGTGTAGCGCGATAAATGGTCAAACAAGTATTTTAGATAAATGGTCAAACAAGTATTTTAGGTCCAGAACTCTTTTATTTATATATAGTTGAGCCAAAGCTCAGATGCTTACCTTATTCAAATAGAATGCCTTAAAATGTCTGAGTTGGGTGCTTCAATTCAAAAAGTGGTCTTTGTATAAAAAAAACACCTTGAACCCAATTCTGTGCAAATGTAGCCGATGTGTTAATCTTACAAATGTGATAACGGTATGTAATAATAGTAAAGTCCGATTGCTCTAACGTTGTGCGGTGTAGCGCGATAAATGGTCAAACAAGTATTTTAGGTCCAGAACTCTTTTATTTATATATAGTTGAGCCAAAGCTCAGATGCTTACCTTATTCAAATAGAATGCCTAAAAATGTCTGAGTTGTGTGCTTCAATTCAAAAAGAAGTCTCCGTATAAAGAAAACAGCTTGAACCCAATTCGGTGTAAATGTAGCCGATGTGTTAGTCTGACAAATGTGATAACGGTATGTAATAATGGTGAAGTCTGATAGCTCTTACGTTGTGCGGTGTAGCGCGATAAATGGTCAAACAAGTATTTTAGATAAATGGTCAAACAAGTATTTTAGGTCCAGAACTCTTTTATTTATATATAGTTGAGCCAAAGCTCTTTTTTTTTTTTTTTTTTTTTTTTTTTTTTTTTTTTTTTTTTTTTTTTTTTTTTTTTAATTCCTACCGCTCAGAGTACTTTGGAGTTTGTTCATCGCAGATTCCATTTTGGGATTAATTTATAATCAACCTCATCATTGCGGTATGCGAAAGATGGGTAAGCACAAACAACAATGGGTGGGAAAAAGGACAATGAAGAGCACAACTTATTGTGGTAACTTGGATTGTGGTGGTTGAAGGGCACAAATTGTTGTGGTAAGTTGGATTGTGGTAATTGTACAATTGTACTGTAGGTTATGCAATTAAATCATCGCAAAGTTTATATTCAGTAATTTTGGTCTTGGCGCGATCAGAGCGGTTGAAAGGGATTATCCCTGTATTTTATTTATTACTTATTTTATTTTTATTTTTCTAAGATTAAATGTGTTCAACGTTTTTTCTCTACCGTATTTAAGAATACTGTTTTGTACCATAATTCTACATTTCTTTTTGACTACCCATAAAACCTTTCGTTGGAATTTGGTGTTGTACCAAATGTACTTATTTGCCTTGTCTAGTTTTTCTTTTTCCTTAATCAGTGTCGATTTGTAAGCGTTTATAATTTTAGCGCAAAGAGGGTTATTTATGTCTTGGTTATATAATACGAAGTTTCTATTTAAGCACGTTTGCGTTTCTTGCGCTTTGTTAATGAGGTTTTGCAACTCACGCAAAATAGCCTTTGCGTTCTCACAATCGTACAGCAAATGCGCTATATTATCTACGTTCGCGCGGCAAAATTTACAATTACGAATTTGTATTTCGCCGTTAAAGTACGGGTGAAAGTTATGTTTTTTAAAGAAGTCTCCATATAAGAACGCGTTATGTGCGATTTTAAAGTTTATATCACGTTCTCGGTTATCAAATAACATTTTGCTTGCGGATGAGCTAAAAGTAACGCGATTCCAATTAAAGGGACTAGTTTTCTGGATGTGAACGTTTTCTGGCGCGTTGTTAGACAGGAGGGCCATATAAATGGGTTTAATTTTGCTTGAGGCCAATTCAAAATCTTTTCTGATAAGGGTTTGGAATGTTGCCCTAATTATTTCGTGTGTTTTGTCTGGATATACCGTGTTCGGTGCTGAGTTACTATATAGTTTCGGATTCAGCATTTTCATCGTAGAGCCAAAGTTGTACCTGAACCATTCGTGCCACAATGAGGAGGTCTTTTCCAATTTCGAGATGAAATATATACGCGAGGTTTTTGCAGCCAGTAGTTTTAGTCTCAGATTAGGAAACAGCAGACCCCCCGCCCCTTGTGTAGCGAATAATTTATGTCTATTTATTTTTTCCAATTTACTAGGAAACCATAGGAATTTAAATAACTTATTTTGGGTATTTTTAATAAATTGTTTGGGTACCAGGATGTGTTTAGTAATTTGTAGTATCTGAGGCATGAGCAGTGCGTTTATTAATAGTACGCGGCCTTTCAGGGTTAAATTCCTTTCTTTATGTTTATTGATTAGAAAGTCTATGGCCTTGGTTGCCTTGGACAAGTTTTTTCCGACACATAATTCCGTTAAGCTAAAGTAGATTCCAAGTATTTGGACGGTGGGTTTAATTGTTTCGCTTGGGAATGTTTTTAAAATTATTTTTCGTGAACTGTCGTCGTTGGTAATAATTTGCGTTTTGTTCTTATTAATTTTTTGCCCTGATGCACTTTCGTATGCTTCCAATTCCTTTAGTACGTGTGGTATCGATTGCGGATCTCTAATATGGATTGTCATATCGTCAGCATATTGTTCTAGCTTGCCTTCGATATTATTCAATTTAAATCCGTAAATTTGATCATTGCCATTTATCTTTCGTGTGAGTGTTTCCATGCCGATTAAGAAGAGTAACATTGAACAAGGACACCCTTGCCTTATTCCTCTTCTAATGTGTATTTCTTCAGTATAGGCGCCATTAACCTCAATTTTACTTACCGTGTTAGTGTTTAGGATGCTGATCCACTTAATTATCGCCTCTGGCATACCCAATTTTGTCAAGGTTGCTCGTATGAATTGATGATCGACCCTATCGAAGGCTTTTTCGAAGTCTATCGCCATAAGGGTAAGTTTCATATTCCTGGATTTGGCGGCTTCTATAATGGTAGTGATATTATACAGGCATTGGTCAATTGTCCGGCCCTTTATCGCACATTTTTGATTTGGGCTGATGATTTTATTTATGACTATTTCTAGTCGTTTGCTAATAATTTTGCTTAGTAATTTGTAGTCCGTGTTTAACAGGGATATAGGTCGCCAGTTCTTAATTTCCGTTTTTTCACCCTTTTTGTAAATAAGTTTGATCACTGCTGTTCGCATGGATTTTGGCATGGTCCTTTGCAAGTATATATTATTATAAAGTTCTACGAGTTCGTGTTTTATAAAGGGCCACATTTCTTTGTATAATTTAGCCGTAATACCGTCATATCCGGGTGAGCTATCACTATTCATTTCCTGTAGCGCTGTTTGGGTTTCGAGTTCTGTGATGGGTGCAATTAACATTTTGTGTTCTATGTTATCTAATTCAATCGCACTTAGGTTGTTTAAATAGTCGTTTTGATTTCTAGTTATTGGATCTTTACCCCATAAGTTGTTGTAAAAGGAGAAAATTGTGTTCAGGGTGTTCTGCGCAGTTTCAGTTAATTCTCCGGTTTCAGTTTTTACGGTATAAAGCGTGTCTCCTTTTTTTTCATCTGTTTCCAATTTAAAAAAACGTTTAATAAATGTTTCATCATTTTCCATTACTTTTATTTTTGATCGTATTATTGCGCCTCTATTTAACTTGTCCTCGTATTTTTCTATGTTATACCGCAACTCGTGTTCTCTAGAGCTAATTTTATTCGTTGACAAGTTTATTTGGTCCAGTTCTTTCACTGCACTGGCGTATCTTTCTTTTTCTCCCCGCCTTAGCTGTTGCGAGATGCTCTGAACAGCATTTCTTATCATGTTTTTACCTTGTTCCCACCATTCTAAGGGATTATTAACATGTCGTTTTCTAGTTTTCCACATTTCCCATACTATTCTGACATGTTCAATCACTCCCGAATGATTTAGTACCATATTATTTATTTTGTATGCGGAGGGACCCCACCTTTTATTAGTCTCAATATTTATCGTCATTATTGGGCAGTTGTTGTGGTCAGAGATGTAGTTATATCTATGTTCAAAAAACGTCATGAGAAGTAGTGCGCTCGGGTTCGCGTATATTCTATCTAGTCTTGACGCGAAAACCGGTGTTATGCGAGTAAACTCGATACGGTTTCCAAAGCGGTATCGAAAAGTATCCTTTAATTCGTGTTTTGTTTGTAGGCGTAGCCATGCTTTTCGATCTTTCTTTTTTCTGGTATTATATGGGGTCATGGTGTCCAGGGGGCTTAGGATCATGTTAAAATCTCCAGTTATAAAGAGTGGGTTTAACCTGTCATCCAGCGAAGTGGGTACGATTTTGGTTATTAGGCTTTCACGCATCATCATTTGATTGTACCCCGAACCAGACGGAAGGTAAACGTTAATTATATACATTTTTTGGTTTTTACGCTCTAAGGTAATGCTGTGTATGCGGTCTGCGGTTATTATTTGGTGCGATATCTTATGCGACGATAATAGATGTTTTTTAATGAGTATTGCCGTTCCTTGACGAAAATTAGTATCTGCGTTTAGATTATTCTTGGTGTTCCAGTATGCGGTAAACCCCTTATTGTCTACAGCTGTGTTAAGGAATGTCTCGTTTAGCCTGTGAGTCTCTTGGATACATAGTATATCAATATCATTAGAGCTAATATAATGTAGGATTTTCACTAACTTGTGTGAAAAACCATTCACATTTAGTGTACCGATCTTTAGCAGTTGGCTAACGTTCTGTATTTCTTCCATTGTTCATTTTAAAGAGGGGTTTTGAACATTTGGGTACCGGGGTACTAGATGGGTGATAGAGGGGATCTTCACTATGTTGTCCTTCGGTTTTCTTCAGATTCTTTTCGAGGTCTCTTGTTTGGGGTTCTGGTTGTTATCTCGCAGGGTTTTGGCCAATTATGTCGGACTGTGTCTGGTGGGTCTGAGAGGAGGAGACAGGCTTCGTCCATATAATGGTTCGTACTAGTTGATTCAATTGTTATTCGTGTTCCATTGTTGGGAGCTGGTTTGGGTGTTGACTGACCGGTGCATATGATTCCTTCTGTAGTCGGTGTGGTTTCCCTTATCCTGTAAGATTGTTTGGCATGCGAGGGGCTAGGTTCGGGCGTTTTGTTTCTGATTTGGTTATTGGCTACTTCCTTGTCGAAATTGATCTGTTGGCGGGGTTGTTGTGGGGATCTAGGTGCTCGCTGTTTTTTGGGGGTTTCAACTCGGTTGAGGTCCGGTTCTAGTTCCAATTCTGGGGCGGAAGTCATACAAAGCATGTCTTCTTCCTGGGACGTATCAAACAGTTGTAATATGTTGTAGTGGTTTTCCACCGGAAGTGACCAATTTACCTCGCCTACTTTGCTTTGTCGTGGGATGCCTTTTACAGTTGACCAGTTCAAATGCTCATTTTTTGGGTTGCTGGGTGTCGAAGTTTGACTTTTGGGTGTGAGGCCAGATGTTTGGGGTGATGTCGTATCATGTTGAAATTGATGTAATAGCTCCTTTGTTGTTTTTGAGGCTGTTGTAAATACCGCTCGTTTCCGTGGTGCAATTGAGCGACAGTTCCTTGTAGGGTGTCCGCTACAATTACAGTTAGTGCAGTATCCCTTTCTGGGGCATTTGTTTTGTAGGTGCCCGCGATGTTTGCAGTAGTTACATAACGGGGAGTTCTCTTCGCCAGGTCTAGTCACCGTTATCCATCTGCCTCCGATTTTGATAACAGGCGGGATGTTTCTCTTGATGATGGTGCTCATTCGCAAATTAATCCACCCGTTCTTGATGGAAGGGAAGTTGCGATGGTGGCCATATTGGAAAGATTTAATTTCTCCCCATTTGCAGTTGTTGACTATCTCCTTAATTTTTGTTATAGGGATGTCGCACGGTATCGGGTGAAGCGTGATTGATTCCAGTTCCGATCTTGGTAATTCTGCTCTAATTCTCATTGTTGATCCGTTTTCTGAAGTGAAGCTTATATTGTTTTCGTCGAAATATTTGATGATTGCAGGGATGGATGGAATTTGAGAACCTAACGCTTCTTCTTTTAAGGTGAGGAGAAAAGTACACTCCTTGAAGCTCTCCATGATGACTCCTTCGACGGAGTCGGCGATATGTGACAGGGGAGCGCCCTCAGCGAACAGCTCCATAAACACTGAAACGCTCATGTGTTCAACAGTTCCGGTGAGTTGCACCATAACGGTTCGTTTCAGCTCGATCTCGAATTCAGGTGTTGTGGTTGCCATTGAAGTCTCAGCAGTAGGTGTACAGGGTTTAAAAAAGGTAATATTATTGGGCGGATTGCGTGTGCGCGGCGGTTTACCGGAGACTCACAGGCTATTTAATGCGCTCTGATCGCGATTTTAGACTAAGGGGCGAAAGTTACATATACTAACACAGAAAGTTAGGGTAAGACTATAACAATGGCAAATAATTTAGTATTTACAATAGAATGGCTAACCCAGTTACTATAGTGATCACAGTCACCTGAGGTTCCAACTTTAAGTTAGAACGTGAAGGATTGCAGTTGTTCAACCGTAGATCAACGCTTTGTTGCGGGTCGGTGGTGTGAGCAGTACGTTGCAGCAGGTCAGGGTTACAGGTGGTTCAGTAGGACAGAGTGGTGCAGAGCAGGTGGTCCAGATGATCAAAGTGGTGTAGAGCAGGTAGTCCAGCGGGTTGTGGTGGTGCAGAGCAGGTGGTGCAGGGCAGGTAGTGCAGAGCAGGTGGTGCAGAGCAGGTGATCCAGAGCAGGTAGTAGAATCCAGGCGTTGTTGTCGGTAGAGTGCAGGTTTCGATGATCAGTAGTTGCAGGAACACGTGACGTTTCTATTCGGTAAGAGAACCTGAGAGTAGAGTAGCCACAACTCAGATTCTTACCTTATTCAAATAGAATGCCTTAAAATGTCTGAGTTGGGTGCTTCAATTCAAAAAGTGGTCTTTGTATAAAAAAAACACCTTGAACCCAATTCGGTGCAAATGTAGCCGATGTGTTAATCTTACAAATGTGATAACGGTATGTAATAATAGTAAAGTCCGATTGCTCTAACGTTGTGCGGTGTAGCGCGATAAATGGTCAAACAAGTATTTTAGGTCCAGAACTCTTTTATTTATATATAGTTGAGCCAAAGCTCAGATGCTTACCTTATTCAAATAGAATGCCTTAAAATATCTGACTTAGGTCCTTTAATTCGAAAAGTAGTCTCCGTATAAAGAAAACACTTTGAACCCAATTCGGTGCAAATGTAGCCGATGTGTTAGTCTGACAAATGTGATAACGGTATGTAATAATGGTGAAGTCCGATAGCTCTTACGTTGTGCGGTGTAGCGCGATAAATGGTCAAACAAGTATTTTAGGTCCAGAACTCTTTTATTTATAAATAGTTGAGCCAAAGCTCAGATGCTTACCTTATTCAAATAGAATGCCTTAAAATATCTGACTTAGGTCCTTTAATTCAAAAAGAAGTCTCCGTATAAAGAAAACAGCTTGAACCCAATTCGGTGTAAATGTAGCCGATGTGTTAATCTGACAATTGTGATAACGGTATGTAATAATGGTAAAGTCCGATGGCTCTTACGTTGTGCGGTGTAAGGCGATAATTGATCAAACAAGTATTTTAGGTCCAGAACTCTTTTATTTATATATAGTTGAGCCAAAGCTCAGATTCTTACCTTATTCAAATAGAATGCCTAAAAATGTCTGAGTTGTGTGCTTCAATTCAAAAAGTAGTCTTCGTATAAAGAAAACACCTTTAACCCAATTCGCTGTAAATGTAGCCGATGTGTTAATCTGACATATGTGATAACGGTATGTAATAATGGTAAAGTCCGATAGCTCTTACGTTGTGCGGTGTAGCGCGATAAATAGTCAAACAAGTATTTTAGGTCCAGAACTCTTTTATTTATATATAGTTGAGCCTAAGCTCAGATTCTTACCTTATTCAAATAGAATACCTAAAAATGTCTGAGTTGTGTGCTTTAATTCAAAAAGAAGTCTCCGTATAAAGAAAACAGCTTGAACCCAATTCGGTGTAAATGTAGCCGATGTGTTAATCTGACAATTGTGATAACGGTATGTAATAATGGTAAAGTCCGATGGCTCTTACGTTGTGCGGTGTAACGCGATAATTGATCAAACAAGTATTTTAGGTCCAAAACTCTTTTATTTATATATAGTTGAGCCAAAGCTCAGATTCTTACCTTATTCAACTAGAATGCCTTAAAATGTCTGAGTTGGGTGCTTCAATTCAAAAAGTAGTCTTCGTATAAAGAAAACACCTCGAACCCAATTCGCTGCAAATGTAGCCGATGTGTTAATCTGACAAATGTGATAACGGTATGTAAGAATGGTAAAGTCCGATAGCTCTTACGTTGTGCGGTGTAGCGCGGTAAATAGTCAAACAAAAATTTTAGTTCCAGAACTCTTTTATATATATATAGTTGAGCCAAAGCTCAGATTCTTACCTTATTCAAATAGAATACCTTAAAATGTCTGACTTAGGTGTTTTAATTCAAAAAGAAGTCTTCGTATAAAGAAAACACCTTGAACCCAATTCGATGCAAATGTAGCCGATGTGTTAATCTGACAAATGTGATAACGGTATATAATAATGGTAAAGTCCGATAGTTCTTACGTTGTGCGGTGTTGCGTGATAAATGATCAAACAAGTATTTTAGGTCCAGAACTTTTTTATTTAAATATAGTTGAGCCTAAGCTCAGATTCTTACCTTATTTAAATAGAATGCCTAAAAATGTCTGAGTTGTGTGCTTCAATTCAAAAAGTAGTCTTCGTATAAAGAAAACACCTTTAACCCAATTCGCTGTAAATGTAGCCGATGTGTTAATCTGACAAATGTGATAACGGTATGTAATAATGGTAAAGTCCGATAGCTCTTACGTTGTGCGGTGTAGCGCGATAAATCATCAAACAAGTATTTTAGGTCCAGAGCTCTTTTATTTATATATAGTTGAGCCAAAGCTCAGATTCTTACCTTATTCAAATAGAATACCTTAAAATGTCTGACTTAGGTGGTTCAATTCAAAAAGAAGTCTCCGTATAAAGAAAACACTTTGAACCCAATTCGGTGCAAATGTAGCCGATGTGTTAATCTGACAAATGTGATAACGGTATGTAATAATGGTAAAGTCCGATAGCTCTTACGTTGTGCGGTGTAGCGCGATAAATAGTCAAACAAAAATTTTAGGTCCTGAACTCTTTTATTCTTATAGTTAAGCCAAAGCTCAAATTCTTACCTTTTTCAAATAGAATGCCTAAAAATGTCTGAGTTGTGTGCTTCAATTCAAAAAGTAGTCTTCGTATAAAGGAAACACCTTGAACCCAATTCGCTGCAAATGTAGCCAATGTGTTAATCTGACAAATGTGATAACGGTATGTAATAATGGTATAGTCCGATAGCTCTTTCGTTGTGCGGTGTAGCGCGATAATAGATCAAACAAGTATTTCAGGTCCAGAACTCTTTTGATTATATATAGTTGAGCCAAAGCTCAGATTCCTACCTTATTCAAACAGAATGCCTTAAAATGTATGAGTTGGGTGCTTCAATTCAAAAAGTAGTCTTCGTAAAAAGAAAACACCTTGAACCCAATTCGCTGTAAATGTAGCCGATGTGTTAATCTGACAAATGTGATAACGGTATGTAATAATGGTAAAGTCCGATAGCTCTTTCGTTGTGCGGTGTAGCGCGACAATAGATCAAACAAGTATTTCAGGTCCAGAACTCTTTTGATTATATATAGTTGAGCCAAAGCTCAGATTCTTACCTTATTCAAATTGAAGACCTTAAAATGTCTGACTTAGGTGGTTCAATTCATAAAGAAGTCTCCGTATAAAGAAAACACCTTGAACCCAATTCGGTGCAAATGTAGCCGATGTGTTAATCTGACAAATGTGATAACGGTATGTAATAATGGTAAAGTCCGATAGCTCTTACGTTGTGCGGTGTAGCGCGATAAATCATCAAACAAGTATTTTAGGTCCAGAGCTCTTTTATTTATATATAGTTGAGCCAAAGCTCTTTTTTTTTTTTTTTTTTTTTTTTTTTTTTTTTTTATATTTTAACCGCTCAGAGTACTTTGGAGTTTGTTCATCGCAGATTCCATTTTGGGATTAATTTATAATCAACCTCATCATTGCGGTATGCGAAAGAGGGGTAAGCACAAACAACAATGGGTGGGAAAAAGGACAATGAAGAGCACAACTTATTGTGGTAACTTGGATTTTGGTGGTTGAAGGGCACAAATTGTTGTGGTAAGTTGGATTGTGGTAATTGTACAATTGTACTGTAGGTTAAGCAATTAAATCATCGCAAAGTTTATATTCAGTAATTTTGGTCTTGGCGCGATCAGAGCGGTTGAAATGGATTATCCCTGTATTTTATTTATTATTTATTTTATTTTTATTTTTTTTTAAATTAAATGTGTTCAACGTTTTTTCTCTACCGTATTTAAGAATACTGTTTTGTACCATAACTCTGCATTTCTTTTTGACTACCCATAAAACCTTTCGTTGGAATTTGGTGTTGTACCAAATGTACTTATTTGCCTTGTCTAGTTTTTCTTTTTCCTTAATCAGTGTCGATTTGTAAGCGTTTATAATTTTAGCGCAAAGAGGGTTATTTATGTCTTGGTTATATAATACGAAGTTTCTATTTAAGCACGTTTGCGTTTCTTGCGCTTTGTTAATGAGGTTTTGCAACTCACGCAAAATAGCCTTTGCGTTCTCACAATCGTACAGCAAATGCGCTATATTATCTACGTTCGCGCGGCAAAATTTACAATTACGAATTTGTATTTCGCCGTTAAAGTACGGGTGAAAGTTATGTTTTTTAAAGAAGTCTCCATATAAGAACGCGTTATGTGCGATTTTAAAGTTTATATCACGTTCTCGGTTATCAAATAACATTTTGCTTGCGGATGAGCTAAAAGTAACGCGATTCCAATTAAAGGGACTAGTTTTCTGGATGTGAACGTTTTCTGGCGCGTTGTTAGACAGGAGGGCCATATAAATGGGTTTAATTTTGCTTGAGGCCAATTCAAAATCTTTTCTGATAAGGGTTTGGAATGTTGCCCTAATTATTTCGTGTGTTTTGTCTGGATATACCGTGTTCGGTGCTGAGTTACTATATAGTTTCGGATTCAGCATTTTCATCGTAGAGCCAAAGTTGTACCTGAACCATTCGTGCCACAATGAGGAGGTCTTTTCCAATTTCGAGATGAAATATATACGCGAGGTTTTTGCAGCCAGTAGTTTTAGTCTCAGATTAGGAAACAGCAGACCCCCCGCCCCTTGTGTAGCGAATAATTTATGTCTATTTATTTTTTCCAATTTACTAGGAAACCATAGGAATTTAAATAACTTATTTTGGGTATTTTTAATAAATTGTTTGGGTACCAGGATGTGTTTAGTAATTTGTAGTATCTGAGGCATGAGCAGTGCGTTTATTAATAGTACGCGGCCTTTCAGGGTTAAATTCCTTTCTTTATGTTTATTGATTAGAAAGTCTATGGCCTTGGTTGCCTTGGACAAGTTTTTTCCGACACATAATTCCGTTAAGCTAAAGTAGATTCCAAGTATTTGGACGGTGGGTTTAATTGTTTCGCTTGGGAATGTTTTTAAAATTATTTTTCGTGAGCTGTCGTCGTTGGTAATAATTTGCGTTTTGTTCTTATTAATTTTTTGCCCTGATGCACTTTCGTATGCTTCCAATTCCTTTAGTACGTGTGGTATCGATTGCGGATCTCTAATATGGATTGTCATATCGTCAGCATATTGTTCTAGCTTGCCTTCGATATTATTCAATTTAAATCCGTAAATTTGATCATTGCCATTTATCTTTCGTGTGAGTGTTTCCATGCCGATTAAGAAGAGTAACATTGAACAAGGACACCCTTGCCTTATTCCTCTTCTAATGTGTATTTCTTCAGTATAGGCGCCATTAACCTCAATTTTACTTACCGTGTTTGTGTTTAGGATGCTGATCCACTTAATTATCGCCTCTGGCATACCCAATTTTGTCAAGGTTGCTCGTATGAATTGATGATCGACCCTATCGAAGGCTTTTTCGAAGTCTATCGCCATAAGGGTAAGTTTCATATTCCTGGATTTGGCGGCTTCTATAATGGTAGTGATATTATACAGGCATTGGTCAATTGTCCGGCCCTTTATCGCACATTTTTGATTTAGGCTGATGATTTTATTTATGACTATTTCTAGTCGTTTGCTAATAATTTTGCTTAGTAATTTGTAGTCCGTGTTTAACAGGGATATAGGTCGCCAGTTCTTAATTTCCGTTTTTTCACCCTTTTTGTAAATAAGTTTGATCACTGCTGTTCGCATGGATTTTGGCATGGTCCTTTGCAAGTATATATTATTATAAAGTTCTACGAGTTCGTGTTTTATAAAGGGCCACATTTCTTTGTATAATTTAGCCGTAATACCGTCATATCCGGGTGAGCTATCACTATTCATTTCCTGTAGCGCTGTTTGGGTTTCGAGTTCTGTGATGGGTGCAATTAACATTTTGTGTTCTATGTTATCTAATTCAATCGCACTTAGGTTGTTTAAATAGTCGTTTTGATTTCTAGTTATTGGATCTTTACCCCATAAGTTGTTGTAAAAGGAGAAAATTGTGTTCAGGGTGTTCTGCGCAGTTTCAGTTAATTCTCCGGTTTCAGTTTTTACGGTATAAAGCGTGTCTCCTTTTTTTTCATCTGTTTCCAATTTAAAAAAACGTTTAATAAATGTTTCATCATTTTCCATTACTTTTATTTTTGATCGTATTATTGCGCCTCTATTTAACTTGTCCTCGTATTTTTCTATGTTATACCGCAACTCGTGTTCTCTAGAGCTAATTTTATTCGTTGACAAGTTTATTTGGTCCAGTTCTTTCACTGCACTGGCGTATCTTTCTTTTTCTCCCCGCCTTAGCTGTTGCGAGATGCTCTGAACAGCATTTCTTATCATGTTTTTACCTTGTTCCCACCATTCTAAGGGATTATTAACATGTCGTTTTCTAGTTTTCCACATTTCCCATATTATTCTGACATGTTCAATCACTCCCGAATGATTTAGTACCATATTATTTATTTTGTATGCGGAGGGACCCCACCTTTTATTAGTCTCAATATTTATCGTCATTATTGGGCAGTTGTTGTGGTCAGAGATGTAGTTATATCTATGTTCAAAAAACGTCATGAGAAGTAGTGCGCTCGGGTTCGCGTATATTCTATCTAGTCTTGACGCGAAAACCGGTGTTATGCGAGTAAACTCGATACGGTTTCCAAAGCGGTATCGAAAAGTATCCTTTAATTCGTGTTTTGTTTGTAGGCGTAGCCATGCTTTTCGATCTTTCGTTTTTCTGGTATTATATGGGGTCATGGTGTCCAGGGGGCTTAGGATCATGTTAAAATCTCCAGTTATAAAGAGTGGGTTTAACCTGTCATCCAGCGAAGTGGGTACGATTTTGGTTATTAGGCTTTCACGCATCATCATTTGATTGTACCCCGAACCAGACGGAAGGTAAACGTTAATTATATACATTTTTTGGTTTTTACGCTCTAAGGTAATGCTGTGTATGCGGTCTGCGGTTATTATTTGGTGCGATATCTTATGCGACGATAATAGATGTTTTTTAATGAGTATTGCCGTTCCTTGACGAAAATTAGTATCTGCGTTTAGATTATTCTTGGTGTTCCAGTATGCGGTAAACCCCTTATTGTCTACAGCTGTGTTAAGGAATGTCTCGTTTAGCCTGTGAGTCTCTTGGATACATAGTATATCAATATCATTAGAGCTAATATAATGTAGGATTTTCACTAACTTGTGTGAAAAACCATTCACATTTAGTGTACCGATCTTTAGCAGTTGGCTAACGCTCTGTATTTCTTCCATTGTTCATTTTAAAGAGGGGTTTTGAACATTTGGGTACCGGGGTACTAGATGGGTGATAGAGGGGATCTTCACTATGTTGTCCTTCGGTTTTCTTCAGATTCTTTTCGAGGTCTCTTGTTTGGGGTTCTGGTTGTTATCTCGCAGGGTTTTGGCCAATTATGTCGGACTGTGTCTGGTGGGTCTGAGAGGAGGAGACAGGCTTCGTCCATATAATGGTTCGTACTATTTGATTCAATTGTTATTCGTGTTCCATTGTTGGGAGCTGGTTTGGGTGTTGACTGACCGGTGCATATGATTCCTTCTGTAGTCGGTGTGGTTTCCCTTATCCTGTAAGATTGTTTGGCATGCGAGGGGCTAGGTTCGGGCGTTTTGTTTCTGATTTGGTTATTGGCTACTTCCTTGTCGAAAATGATCTGTTGGCGGGGTTGTTGTGGGGATCTAGGTGCTCGCTGTTTTTTGGGGTTTCAACTCGGTTGAGGTCCGGTTCTAGTTCCAATTCTGGGGCGGAAGTCATACAAAGCATGTCTTCTTCCTGGGACGTATCAAACAGTTGTAATATGTTGTAGTGGTTTTCCACCGGAAGAGACCAATTTACCTCGCCTACTTTGCTTTGTCGTGGGATGCCTTTTACAGTTGACCAGTTCAAATGCTCATTTTTTGGGTTGCTGGGTGTCGAAGTTTGACTTTTGGGTGTGAGGCCAGATGTTTGGGGTGATGTCGTATCATGTTGAAATTGATGTAATAGCTCCTTGGTTGTTTTTGAGGCTGTTGTAAATACCGCTCGTTTCCGTGGTGCAATTGAGCGACAGTTCCTTGTAGGGTGTCCGCTACAATTACAGTTAGTGCAGTATCCCTTTCTGGGGCATTTGTTTTGTAGGTGCCCGCGATGTTTGCAGTAGTTACATAACGGGGAGTTCTCTTCGCCAGGTCTAGTCACCGTTATCCATCTGCCTCCGATTTTGATAACAGGCGGGATGTTTCTCCTGATGATGGTGCTCATTCGCAAATTAATCCACCCGTTCTTGATGGAAGGGAAGTTGCGATGGTGGCCATATTGGAAAGATTTAATTTCTCCCCATTTGCAGTTGTTGACTATCTCCTTAATTTTTGTTATAGGGATGTCGCACGGTATCGGGTGAAGCGTGATTGATTCCAGTTCCGATCTTGGTAATTCTGCTCTAATTCTCATTGTTGATCCGTTTTCTGAAGTGAAGCTTATATTGTTTTCGTCGAAATATTTGATGATTGCAGGGATGGATGGAATTTGAGAACCTAACGCTTCTTCTTTTAAGGTGAGGAGAAAAGTACACTCCTTGAAGCTCTCCATGATGACTCCTTCGACGGAGTCGGCGATATGTGACAGGGGAGCGCCTTCAGCGAACAGCTCCATAAACACTGAAACGCTCATGTGTTCAACAGTTCCGGTGAGTTGCACCATAACGGTTCGTTTCAGCTCGATCTCGAATTCAGGTGTTATGGTTGCCATTGAAGTCTCAGCAGTAGGTGTACAGGGTTTAAAAAAAGGTAATATTATTGGGCGGATTGCGTGTGCGCGGCGGTTTACCGGAGACTCACAGGCTATTTAATGCGCTCTGATCGCGATTTTAGACTAAGGGGCGAAAGTTACATATACTAACACAGAAAGTTAGGGTAAGACTATAACAATGGCAAATAATTTAGTATTTACAATAGAATGGCTAACCCAGTTACTATAGTGATCACAGTCACCTGAGGTTCCAACTTTAAGTTAGAACGTGAAGGATTGCAGTTGTTCAACCGTAGATCAACGCTTTGTTGCGGGTCGGTGGTGTGAGCAGTACGTTGCAGCAGGTCAGGGTTACAGGTGGTTCAGTAGGACAGAGTGGTGCAGAGCAGGTGGTCCAGATGATCAAAGTGGTGTAGAGCAGGTAGTCCAGCGGGTTGTGGTGGTGCAGAGCAGGTGGTGCAGGGCAGGTAGTGCAGAGCAGGTGGTGCAGAGCAGGTGATCCAGAGCAGGTAGTAGAATCCAGGCGTTGTTGTCGGTAGAGTGCAGGTTTCGATGATCAGTAGTTGCAGGAACACGTGACGTTTCTATTCGGTAAGAGAACCTGAGAGTAGAGTAGCCACAATACAGATTCTTACCTTATTCAAATAGAATGCCTTAAAATGTCTGAGTTGGGTGCTTCAATTCAAAAAGTGGTCTTTGTATAAAAAAAACACCTTGAACCCAATTCTGTGCAAATGTAGCCGATGTGTTAATCTTACAAATGTGATAACGGTATGTAATAATGGTAAAGTCCGATAGCTCTTACGTTGCGCGGTGTAGCGCGATAAATGGTCAAACAAGTATTTTAGGTCCAGAACACTTTTATTTATATATAGTTGAGCCAAAGCTCAGATGCTTACCTTATTCAAATAGAATACCTTCAAATGTCTGACTTAGGTCCTTTTCTTATAAAAGTAGTCTTCGTATAAAGAAAACACTCTGAACCCAATTCGGTGCAAATGTAGCCGATGTGTTAGTCTGACAAATGTGATAACGGTATGTAATAATGGTAAAGTCCGATAGCTCTTACGTTGCGGGGTCGATGTGTTAGTCTGACAAATGTGATAACGGTATGTAATAATAGTAAAGTACGATAGCTCTTACGTTGCGCGGTGTAGCGCGATAAATGGTCAAACAAGTATTTTAAGTCCAGAACTCTTTTATTTATATATAGTTGAGCCAAAGCTCAGATTCTTACCTTATTCAAATAGAATACCTTAAAATATCTGACTTAGGTCCTTTAATTCGAAAAGTAGTCTCCGTATAAAGAAAACATGTTGAACCCAATTCGGTGCAAATGTAGCCGATGTGTTAGTCTGACAAATGTGATAACGGTATGTAATAATGGTGAAGTCTGATAGCTCTTACGTTGTGCGGTGTAGCGCGATAAATGGTCGAACAAGTATTTTTGGTCCCGAACTCTTTTATTTATATATAGTTGAGCCAAAGCTCAGATGCTTACCTTATTCAAATAGAATGCCTTAAAATGTCTGAGTTGGGTGCTTCAATTCAAAAAGTAGTCTCCGTATAAAGCAAACACTTTGAACCCAATTCGGTGCAAATGTAGCCGATGTGTTAGTCTGACAAATGTGATAACGGTATGTAATAATGGTGAAGTCCGATAGCTCTTACGTTGTGCGGTGTAGCGCGATAAATGGTCAAACAAGTATTTTAGGTCCAGAACTCCTTTATTTATATATAGTTGAGCCAAAGCTCAGATGCTTACCTTATTCAAATAGAATAAGGTAAGCATCTGAGTCCGATAGCTCTTACGTTGTGCGGTGTAGCGCGATAAATGGTCAAACAAGTATTTTAGGTCCAGAACTCTTTTATTTATATATAGTTGAGCCAAAGCTCAGATGCTTACCTTATTCAAATAGAATGCCTTAAAATGTCTGAGTTGGGTGCTTCAATTCAAAAAGTGGTCTTTGTATAAAAAAAACACCTTGAACCCAATTCTGTGCAAATGTAGCCGATGTGTTAATCTTACAAATGTGATAACGGTATGTAATAATGGTAAAGTCCGATAGCTCTTACGTTGCGCGGTGTAGCGCGATAAATGGTCAAACAAGTATTTTAGGTCCAGAACACTTTTATTTATATATAGTTGAGCCAAAGCTCAGATGCTTACCTTATTCAAATAGAATACCTTCAAATGTCTGACTTAGGTCCTTTTCTTAAAAAAGTAGTCTTCGTATAAAGAAAACACCCTGAACCCAATTCGGTGCAAATGTAGCCGATGTGTTAGTCTGACAAATGTGATAACGGTATGTAATAATGGTAAAGTCCGATAGCTCTTACGTTGCGGGGTCGATGTGTTAGTCTGACAAATGTGATAACGGTATGTAATAATAGTAAAGTCCGATAGCTCTTACGTTGCGCGGTGTAGCGCGATAAATGGTCAAACAAGTATTTTAGGTCCAGAACTCTTTTATTTATATATAGTTGAGCCAAAGCTCAGATGCTTACCTTATTCAAATAGAATGCCTTAAAATGTCTGAGTTGGGTGCTTCAATTCGAAAACTAGTCTCCGTATAAAGAAAACACGTTGAACCCAATTCGGTGCAAATGTATCCGATGTGTTAGTCTGACAAATGTGATAACGGTATGTAATAATGGTGAAGTCTGATAGCTCTTACGTGGTGCGGTGTAGCGCGATAAATGGTCAAACAACTATTTTAGGTCCAGAACTCTTTTATTTATATATAGTTGAGCCAAAGCTCAGATGCTTACCTTATTCAAATAGAATGCCTTAAAATGTCTGAGTTGGGTGCTTCAATTCGAAAAGTAGTCTCCGTATAAAGAAAACACTTTGAACCCAATTCGGTGCAAATGTAGTCAAACAAGTATTTTAGGTCCAGAACTCTTTTATTTATATATAGTTGAGCCAAAGCTCAGATGCTTACCTTATTCAAATAGAATACCTTAAAATATCTGACTTAGGTCCTTTAATTCGAAAAGTAGTCTCCGTATAAAGAAAACACTTTGAACCCAATTCGGTGCAAATGTAGCCGATGTGTTAGTCTGACAATTGTGATAACGGTATGTAATAATGGTGAAGTCCGATAGCTCTTACGTTGTGCGGTGTAGCGCGATAAATGGTCAAACAAGTATTTTAGGTCCAGAACTCTTTTATTTATATATAGTTGAGCCAAAGCTCAGATGCTTACCTTATTCAAATAGAATGCCTTAAAATGTCTGAGTTGGGTGCTTCAATTCAAAAAGTGGTCTTTGTATAAAAAAAACACCTTGAACCCAATTCTGTGCAAATGTAGCCGATGTGTTAATCTTACAAATGTGATAACGGTATGTAATAATGGTAAAGTCCGATAGCTCTTACGTTGCGCGGTGTAGCGCGATAAATGGTCAAACAAGTATTTTAGGTCCAGAACACTTTTATTTATATATAGTTGAGCCAAAGCTCAGATGCTTACCTTATTCAAATAGAATACCTTCAAATGTCTGACTTAGGTCCTTTTCTTATAAAAGTAGTCTTCGTATAAAGAAAACACCCTGAACCCAATTCGGTGCAAATGTAGCCGATGTGTTAGTCTGACAAATGTGATAACGGTATGTAATAATGGTAAAGTCCGATAGCTCTTACGTTGCGGGGTCGATGTGTTAGTCTGACAAATGTGATAACGGTATGTAATAATAGTAAAGTCCGATAGCTCTTACGTTGCGCGGTGTAGCGCGATAAATGGTCAAACAAGTAGTTTAGGTCCAGAACTCTTTTATTTATATATAGTTGAGCCAAAGCTCAGATTCTTACCTTATTCAAATAGAATACCTTAAAATATCTGACTTAGGTCCTTTAATTCGAAAAGTAGTCTCCGTATAAAGAAAACACGTTGAACCCAATTCGGTGCAAATGTAGCCGATGTGTTAGTCTGACAAATGTGATAACGGTATGTAATAATGGTGAAGTCTGATAGCTCTTACGTTGTGCGGTGTAGCGCGATAAATGGTCAAACAAGTATTTTTGGTCCCGAACTCTTTTATTTATATATAGTTGAGCCAAAGCTCAGATGCTTACCTTATTCAAATAGAATGCCTTAAAATGTCTGAGTTGGGTGCTTTAATTCGAAAAGTAGTCTCCGTATAAAGAAAACACTTTGAACCCAATTCGGTGCAAATGTAGCCGATGTGTTAGTCTGACAAATGTGATAACGGTATGTAATAATGGTGAAGTCCGACAGCTCTTACGTTGTGCGGTGTAGCGCGATAAATGGTCAAACAAGTATTTTAGGTCCAGAACTCCTTTATTTATATATAGTTGAGCCAAAGCTCAGATGCTTACCTTATTCAAATAGAATAAGGTAAGCATCTGAGTCCGATAGCTCTTACGTTGTGCGGTGTAGTGCGATAAATGGTCAAACAAGTATTTTAGGTCCAGAACTCTTTTATTTATATATAGTTGAGCCAAAGCTCTGATTCTTACTTTATTCAAATAGAATACCTTCAAATGTCTGACTTGGTTGGTTTAATTCAAAAAGTAGTCTTCGTATAAAGAAAACACCCTGAACCCAATTCGGTGCAAATGTAGCCGATGTGTTAGTCTGACAAATGTGATAACGGTATGTAATAATGGTGAAGTCCGATAGCTCTTACGTTGTGCGGTGTAGCGCGATAAATGGTCAAACAAGTATTTTAGGTCCAGAACTCTTTTATTTACATATAGTTGAGCCAAAGCTCAGATTCTTACCTTATTCAAATAGAATACCTTCAAATGTCTGACTTGGTTGGTTTAATTCAAAAAGTAGTCTTCGTATAAAGGAAACACCTTGAACCCAATTCGGTGCATGTAATAATGGTAAAGTCCGATAGCTCTTACGTTGCGGGGTGTAGCGCGATAAATGGTCAAACAAGTATTTTAGGTCCAGAAAACTTTTATTTATATATAGTTGAGCCAAAGCTCAGATGCTTGCCTTATTCAAATAGAATGCCTTAAAATGTCTGAGTTGGGTGGTTCAATTCGAAAAGTAGTCTCCGTATAAAGGAAACACCTTGAACCCAATTCTATGCAAATGTAGCCGATGTGTTAATCTTAAAAATGTGATAACGGTATGTAATAATAGTAAAGTCCGATAGCTCTTACGTTGTGCGGTGTAGCGCGATAAATGGTCAAACAAGTATTTTAGGTCCAGAACACTTTTATTTATATATAGTTGAGCCAAAGCTCAGATGCTTACGTTGTGCGGTGTAGCGCGATAAATGGTCAAACAAGTATTTTAGGTCCAGAACTCTTTTATTTATATATAGTTGAGCCAAAGCTCAGATGCTTACCTTATTCAAATAGAATGCCTTAAAATGTCGTCTCCGTATAAAGAAAACACTCTGAACCCAATTCGGTGCAAATGTAGCCGATGTGTTAGTCTGACAAATGTGATAACGGTATGTAATAATGGTAAAGTCCGATAGCTCTTACGTTGTGCGGTGTAGCGCGATAAATGGTCAAACAAGTATTTTTGGTCCCGAACTCTTTTATTTATATATAGTTGAGCCAAAGCTCAGTTTTTTTTTTTTTTTTTTTTTTTTTTTTTTTTTAGCTGCTCAGAAGTGATTGTAACAAACAGTTTACACTAGTTTTGGGGATTAATCAATTTCCTCATCATTGCAGCGTGGGGCGAAAAAACTATACACATTAAAGAATGAATAAACAGAGGGTCATTCGAAAAAAAAAAAAAAAAAAAAAAAAAAAAAAAAAAAAACGCAGTGTTAATACAATCTAATGGTACACTAAAGCATATTTTGAATAACATAATTAATCATTGAATAGCACATTAACTATTAAAAGTAGAAATATGCATTAAATGCCAAGAAGTGATTGGATGAAGTCATACTAGTGATATCTGCAAGACGCACTCTACATACGATTGGGGATGTTGTGTAACATACCGCGACTGGAGCTTTACGTGAGTAATTGGTGATAATCTTTCGATAATCCAAAATTTACTAATGTTTTTTCGACGCCGTATTTGAATATGTTGGTTTGAATAAGCGAACGAATTCGTTTTTTTACAATCCATAATATTTTACGTTGAAATTTTTCATTATGCCAAATGTTTTTGTTTTCTTTGTCAAGTTTCCGTTTTTCATTTATTATTGTGATTTTATATGTGATAACCATTTTGGCTGCCAGTATGTCATTTTTATTTAAGTTTATGTTCGAAAAAATGAAGTCTTTTGTTAGAGTTGGCGGATTTTCTTGAATTTTATCTAGAAGTTCTTGCATTTCTTTTATTATTTGTTGGGCATTATCGCAATTAAAAATCACGTGATTAATGTTATCTGTTTGTTGTCGGCAGAATTTACATGATCGGATTTGTATTTTTCCGTCGTAGTAAGGATTAAAATTATTGGTTCGAAAGAAGTCTCCATATAAAAATGCGTTGTGGGCAATGCGGTAATTAGTGTCGCGTTCAATGTTTGTAAAGTAATGTTTACTGTTTCGCTGATTAAATGTTATAACATCCCATTTTAGTTCTCGATTCGCATGGGATTTTAATAGTAAGTTTTTTAATAGCACTGTATAAATAGGTTTAATTTTGCCGGAGACCAATTCGAAATCATGCCTTTGTAAAATACGTAAGGATGTTCTAATTTCTTGATGGATTTGATCAGGGTAAATTGTGTTTGGAGCCGAATTGCTATAGATACGTGTATTGAGATTTTTCATTGTAGGTCCAAAATTATAACGGAACCATTCTTCCCATAGATTTTCTATTTTCTCTAGTCTTGAGATGTGGTATATTCTGGTTGTTTTTGCGGCGAGAATTTTTATGTTAATTTGCGGGAAGAGTAGACCGCCATCCTCACGTTGGGCAATTAATTTGATTCGTTTAATTTTTTCAATCTTGCTTGGATACCACAAAAATCTATATAGTAAGTTTTGAATTTGGTTTATAAAGCATTTTGGGATCACAATGTGTTTACTTATTTGTAGGATTTGTGGCATAATAAGAGCGTTAATTAAAGTAACTCTTCCTTTTAGAGTAAGTTTTCTATGTTGATGTTTTTTCAACAAAAAATTGATTGTTTTTGTTGCTTTTTCCAGGTTACTTTGGGTGCAGTTTTCGCTAATGCTAAAATAAATTCCTAAAACTTTTATCGTTTTCTGTATGGCTTCGCCCGGAAATATTTCTAGCACCGTTCTTTCCATTTCTCTATCGTTGGTAATAATTTGGGTTTTATTCAAGTTAATTTGTTGTCCAGAGAAAGTTTCATATTTTTTTAATTCGTTCATTGCGTGAATTATTGAGCCAGGTTCCGTAATGAGTAGGGTCAGGTCATCTGCATATTGTTCTAGTTTACATTCTATTTTACCAATTTTGTACCCTTTTACGTTTACGTTCGCATTTATATTCTGTGTTAGGGTTTCCAATCCAATTAGAAATAAAAGCATGGAGCAGGGACATCCTTGCCTTATGCCTCTGTTTAGGTAGATGTCTTTCGTGAGTGCTCCATTTATTTCAATTTTGCTAATAATTTGCGTGTACAAAATCTTAATCCATTGTATTAATTGTTCTGGTATGTTAAGTTTTTTCAAGATTTTGAATATAAAGCGGTGATTTACCCGATCGAAAGCTTTTTCAAAATCTATTGCCATTACTGTAAGGGCACCGTTTGTTTGTTTCGCAGCGTTTATGGCAGCCGAGATATTGTACAGACAATGATCTATAGTTCTACCTTTAATTGCGCATTTTTGGTTGGGGCTAATTATTCTGTCAATTGCTAATTCCAAACGCTTACTGATAATTTTGCTTAGAATTTTGTAATCCGTATTTAGAAGGGCAATCGGTCTCCAATTTTTTAGATTTTTTTTGGGTCCCTTTTTGTATATTAATTTTATTATGGCTGTTCTCATTGATAGGGGCATTACTTTTTTAAGAAATATATTGTTATATAACTCTATCATGTCTTGTTTTATACAAGGCCACATTAGTTTATAAAACTTGGTGGTTATTCCATCTTCCCCTGGGGAACTATCGTTATTTAATTCTTGTATGGCGTTATGAATTTCTAATTCTCCGATGGGTGCAGTCATTAATTTTATCTCTGATTGATCAATCTTAATTGGCAGTATTCTCTCGAGGTAGGTGTCTTGATTTTCGATTATTTCGTCTTTACCCCATAGCTCGTTGTAAAAGGTGAAAATTGTGTCTACCGTCTCTTGCGGTGTTTTCGTTACTTGACCGTTTTTGTTAATTACCATATATATTGCGTCTCGCTTTTGTGCATCTGTTTCTAATCTAAAGAAATCTCTTGTTGGTTTTTCATCGTCCCCTATTACCCTAATTTTAGACCGAATAATTGCTCCTTTATTAATTTTTGCTTCGTAGAGATCTATATTTTGTTGAGTTTCAAGCTCACTAAGCGTCATGTCGATGGGACTTGTTTTTATTGTACCGTGCTCCAATTGTTTTACAGCGTTTATGTATCTTGTTTTTTCCCCCTTTTTGATTTGTTGCGAAGTAGTTTGGACTATATTTTTAAGCATATCTTTTCCCATTTCCCACCAATCCAGAACGTTAAGTATCCTGCGTTTCTGTGTTTTCCATATTTCCCACATGATTGTTAAATGTTCGCTCACGCTCTTATGTTGTAGTACCAAGTTATTCATTTTATATAACGAAGGTCCCCAACGCTTGTTATTTTCGATTAATATAGATATGATAGGACAGTTGTTATGATCCGAAATATAATTAAACTTATGCTCTATGTGGGTCAGGATCTCTAGTCCTTCTGGGTTTCCGTAAATTCTATCGATACGCGACGCCGTGTTGGCTGTAATACGGGTATATTCTAATCGGTCACCTCTATGGTATCGAAAAGCATCTTTTATGTTAAAGCGGTCTGCAAGTCGGCTCCATGTTTTTCTATCCATCTTATTTCTTTTATCAAAATATTTCATGTTATCTAGGGGTGAGAGGATCATGTTAAAGTCCCCCATAATGTAGATAGGGCCTGAATTTGCCTCCGGCAAATCGGATTCAATCTTATCGATTAGTTCTTTACGTGTACTTCTATGTTTTTCGCCCGGGGGTAAATATATGTTGAAAAGCTCGATAGTTTGGTTTCTTCTTTGCATTTTTATGCATTGAATACGGTTTTCGGCGAGTATTTTATGGGTTATCTGGTGCGTCGTTAACAAGTGAGTTTTACAATTATGGCGGTTCCGTGTCGAAAGTGATGATCGGACGATGCGCAGGTTATTGTGTTCGTGTAAATAACCAACCCGAAACTTTCAAATAAACTAGATTCAATTTCATGGTTCAGCCTATGTGTTTCCTGCACGCATAGAATGTCAATATTATTATGTTTCATATAATTTACTACTTTAGATGTTTTTGCTTCTAATCCATTGATGTTTAATGTTCCAATAACTAGATTGTTCTCTTGTTTCACTGTTTTTTCCATTTTGTCCATGTCATCGTTGGTATTGCTTTGGGTACTTTGGTACTATGATGTTGACAACTGTGTCATGTTTCGGGTAGTTTTGCTCCATCATGTTCTTGTCGGGGGCGTTTTGGCGTGCGGTGGTTCACATGTTGGCTCAAGATTCTTGGCCATTCATAACGAGTGGGTGTTGGTGGATGGGTTAAGGACACTTCTAAAGATGATCTTGGTTCCATGTTCTCTACTTGTTCCTGGTCAATGGTTTCGCTTGTATTTTGGTTTGAATCTGTGGAGATTTCTTTGGTTCTTTGGGCCTTTTGTTGAACATCATCGGACTTTTTGTATTGAACTGGGTTTGTTTTGGATTTACTCTCATCTTGTGTTTTGCCTTTTAATGTCTTGTTCTTTTTCGGTGTATTCTTTGCTTGTGTCGTGCTCGTCATTTTTTGTTGTTGTTTTAAGATTGGGATTCCGCTCTCTATTTGGGCATTTTTGATTATGTTTTCTAGTTCCATCTCAGGGGCCGAATTTATGAATATCTCATCTCTTGAGTTTTCAAATAGCTCCAATACCCGGTAGTGATTTTCTGTTTGAATAGACCAGCTGCTTGCAATATTTTCTTGTGGTTGGTTTTTGCGTTTGACCACATGCCATTCCGGTTGTTCGGTTTGGGTGATCGGGGTTGATGTTTGAATTTCCTGGTGTAATATTCGTTGTGGTGTTGTTTTGTTTGATGACTGGGTGGCGAGGTTTCTGGTGGAGCCTTTGTTTGAGTGGAAGACTGCCCTTTTCCTTGGCGCAACCATACGACAATTACGTGTTGTATGGCCACTACACTCACAAATTGTACAAAATCCCTTTTTCGGGCATTTATTTTGGAGGTGGCCTCTATGTTTGCAATAGTTGCAAAGAGGCGCGTTTTCTTCTCCTGGGCGGGTTACAGTTACCCATCTGCCGCCAATCTTAATCACCGGTGGGATGTTTCCTTTATTGATTTTGGACATTCTTAGGTTGATCCATCCATTTTTAATCGACGGAAAATTTCGATGGTGACCAAATTGGTGAGATTTAATTTTACCCCAATTATGTTTGGCTATCAGGTCTTGAATCTTCTTCATTGGGACATCACATGGTATTGGGTGGAGGGTGATTGTTTCCAGTTCAGCCCTCGGAAGTTCTGCCCGAATTCTCATGGTAGATCCGTTTTCGGAAGTGAAGCTGATGTTATTGGTTTCAAAGTATTCAATTATGTCCGAAATTTGGGGGATTGATGTGCCTAATGCATCTTGTTTCAGGGTAAGAAGAAATGTACATTCTTTGTAGCTTTCCATTATTACTCCTTCGACAAAATCTGCGATGTGGAAAAGTGGAGCTCCTTCGGCAAAGAGTTCCATGAAGACTGATACACTCATTTGCTCTACCGTACCAGTAAGTTGGACCATGATTGTTCTCTCTAGTTTTATTTCAATTTCCGGGGTTTGTTGGGTTGTCATGTTTGTTTGTTATTGTTCGATTTTTACCGTTTCGCCGAAAATAATTATTTAAATTTATATATCAAGGAAATAACACAAATTTACCGGATTCAATGCAGGGGTGATGATCTACCAGTTGTGTTCTCGGTTGCCTCGACGTTCTTCGAAGTTAATGCGAAGAATCTGTGCAGAGACGTGGAGAGGATCTATGACGGTTGTTCGTCGGTATTGTTCCGATACTAAGTCGGTCGACGTCTTCTTTATTGTCGGAGTAAGTATATCCAACCGCAACGGCGATATCCACAGACTGGGTAGGTCGTCCGGTTTTGTGGAGGTGACCGTTCTTCCGGTGTCGAGGAGTTGTTGTTGTGGCGGTGTTGTGGAGTTGTTGGTGCTTCCGGTGTTGTAGAGCTGTTGGTGCTTCCGGTGTTGTAGAGCTGTATGGTGCTTCCGGTGTTGTAGATCGACTTGTCAAGGTGCAGAAAAACAGGAATATCAGCGAACGTCGTTTCTATTCGGTAAGAGAACCTGAGAGTAGAGTAGCCACAATACAGATTCTTACCTTATTCAAATAGAATGCCTTAAAATGTCTGAGTTGGGTGCTTCAATTCGAAAAGTAGTCTCCGTATAAAGAAAACACTTTGAACCCAATTCGGTGCAAATGTAGCCGATGTGTTAGTCTGACAAATGTGATAACGGTATGTAATAATGGTGAAGTCCGATAGCTCTTACGTTTTGCGGTACAGCGCGATAAATGGTCAAACAAGTATTTTAGGTCCAGAACTCTTTTATTTATATATAGTTGAGCCAAAGCTCTTTTTTTTTTTTTTTTTTTTTTTTTAACCGCTCAGAGTACTTTGGAGTTTGTTCATCGCAGATTCCATTTTGGGATTAATTTATAATCAACCTCATCATTGCGGTATGCGAAAGAGGGGTAAGCACAAACAACAATGGGTGGGAAAAAGGACAATGAAGAGCACAACTTATTGTGGTAACTTGGATTGTGGTGGTTGAAGGGCACAAATTGTTGTGGTAAGTTGGATTGTGGTAATTGTACAATTGTACTGTAGGTAAAGCAATTAAATCATCGCAAAGTTTATATTCAGTAATTTTGGTCTTGGCGCGATCAGAGCGGTTGAAATGGATTATCCCTGTATTTTATTTATTATTTATTTTCTTTTTATTTTTTTTTAAATTAAATGTGTTCAACGTTTTTTCTCTACCGTATTTAAGAATACTGTTTTGTACCATAACTCTGCATTTCTTTTTGACTACCCATAAAACCTTTCGTTGGAATTTGGTGTTGTACCAAATGTACTTATTTGCCTTGTCTAGTTTTTCTTTTTCCTTAATCAGTGTCGATTTGTAAGCGTTTATAATTTTAGCGCAAAGAGGCTTATTTATGTCTTGGTTATATAATACGAAGTTTCTATTTAAGCACGTTTGCGTTTCTTGCGCTTTGTTAATGAGGTTTTCCAACTCACGCAAAATAGCCTTTGCGTTCTCACAATCGTACAGCAAATGCGCTATGTTATCTACGTTCGCGCGGCAAAATTTACTATTACGAATTTGTATTTCGCCGTTAAAGTACGGGTGAAAGTTATGTTTTTTAAAGAAGTCTCCATATAAGAACGCGTTATGTGCGATTTTGAAGTTTATATCACGTTCTCGGTTATCAAATAACCTTTTGCTTGCGGATGAGCTAAAAGTTACGCGATTCCAATTAAAGGGACTAGTTTTCTGGATGTGAACGTTTTCTGGCGCGTTGTTAGACAGGAGGGCCATATAAATGGGTTTAATTTTGCTTGAGGCCAATTCAAAATCTTTTCTGATAAGGATTTGGAATGTTGCTCTAATTATTTCGTGTGTTTTGTCTGGATATACCGTGTTCGGTGCTGAGTTACTATCTAGTTTCGGATTCAGCATTTTCATCGTAGAGCCAAAGTTGTACCTGAACCATTCGTGCCACAGTAAGGAGGTCTTTTCCAATTTCGAGATGAAATATATACGCGAGGTTTTTGCAGCCAGTAGTTTTAGTCTCAGATTAGGGAACAGCAGACCGCCCGCCCCTTGTGTAGCGAATAATTTATGTCTATTTATTTTTTCCAATTTACTAGGAAACCATAGAAATTTAAATAACTTATTTTGGGTATTTTTAATAAATTGTTTGGGTACAAGGATGTGTTTACTAATTTGTAGTATCTGAGGCATGAGCAGCGCGTTTATTAATAGTACGCGGCCTTTCAGGGTTAAATTCCTTTCTTTATGTTTATTGATTAGAAAGTCTATGGCCTTGGTTGCCTTGGACAAGTTTTTTTCCACACATAATTCCGTTAAGCTAAAGTAGATTCCAAGTATTTGGACGGTGGGTTTAATTGTTTCGCTTGAGAATGTTTTTAAAATTATTTTTCGTGAACTGTCGTCGTTGGTAATAATTTGCGTTTTGTTCTTATTAATTTTTTGCCCTGATGCACTTTCGTATGCTTCCAATTCCTTTAGTACGTGTGGTATCGATTGCGGATCTCTAATATGGATTGTCATATCGTCAGCATATTGTTCTAGCTTGCCTTCGATCTTATTTAATTTAAATCCGTAAATTTGATCATTGTCATTAACTTTCGTGTGAGTGTTTCCATGCCGATTAAGAAGAGTAACATTGAACAAGGACACCCTTGCCTTATTCCTCTTCTAATGTGTATTTCTTTAGTGTAGGCGCCATTAACCTCAATTTTACTTACCGTGTTTGTGTTTCGGATGCTGATCCACTTAATTATCGCCTCAGGCATACCCAATTTTGTCAAGGTTGCTCGTATGAATTGATGATCGACCCTATCGAAGGCTTTTTCGAAGTCTATCGCCATAAGGGTAAGTTTCATATTCCTTGATTTGGCGGCTTCTATAACGGTGGAGATATTAAACAGGCATTGGTCAATTGTCCGGCCCTTTATCGCACATTTTTGATTTGGGCTGATGATTTTATTTATGACTATTTCTAGTCGTTTGCTAATAATTTTGCTTAATAATTTGTAGTCCGTGTTTAACAGGGATATAGGTCGCCAGTTCTTAATTTCCGTTTTTTCACCCTTTTTGTAAATAAGTTTGATCACTGCTGTTCGCATGGATTTTGGCATAGTCCTTTGCAAGTATATATTATTATAAAGTTCTACGAGTTCGTGTTTTATAAAGGGCCACATTTCTTTGTATAATTTAGCCGTAATACCGTCATATCCGGGTGAGCTATCACTATTCATTTCCTGTAGCGCTGTTTGGGTTTCGAGTTCTGTGATGGGTGCAATTAACATTTTGTGTTCTATGTTATCTAATTCAATCGCACTTAGGTTGTTTAAGTAGTCGTTTTGATTTCTAGTTATTGGATCTTTACCCCATAAGTTGTTGTAAAAGGAGAAAATTGTGTCCAGGGTGTTCTGCGCAGTTTCAGTTAATTCTCCGGTTTCAGTTTTTACGGTATAAAGCGTGTCTCTTTTTTTTTCATCTGTTTCCAATTTAAAAAAACGTTTAATAAATGTTTCATCATTTTCCATTACTTTTATTTTTGATCGTATTATTGCGCCTCTATTTAACTTGTCCTCGTATTTTTCTATGTTATACCGCAACTCTTGTTCTCTAGAGCTAATTTTATTCGTTGACAAGTTTATTTGGTCCAGTTCTTTCACTGCACTGGCGTATCTTTCTTTTTCTCCCCGCCTTAGCTGTTGCGAGATGCTCTGAACAGCATTTCTTATTATGTTTTTTCCTTGTTCCCACCATTCTAAGGGATTATTAACATGTCGTTTTCTAGTTTTCCACATTTCCCATATTATTCTGACATGTTCAATCACTCCCGAATGATTTAGTACCATATTATTTATTTTGTATGTGGAGGGACCCCACCTTTTATTAGTCTCAATATTTATCGTCATTATTGGGCAGTTGTTGTGGTCAGAGATGTAGTTATATTTATGTTCAAAAAACGTCATGAGAAGTAGTGCGCTCGGGTTCGCGTATATTCTATCTAGTCTTGACGCGAAAACGGGTGTTATGCGAGTAAACTCGATACGGTTTCCAAAGCGGTAACGAAAAGTATCCTTTAATTCGTGTTTTGATTGTAGGCGTAGCCATGCTTTTCGATCTTTCTTTTTTCTGATATTATATGGGGTCATGGTGTCCAGGGGGCTTAGGATCATGTTAAAGTCTCCAGTTATAAAGAGTTGGTTTAACCTGTCATCATGCGAAGTGGGTACGATTTTGGTTATTAGGCTTTCACGCATCATCATTTTATTGTACCCCGAACCAGACGGAAGGTAAACGTTAATTATATACATTTTTTGGTTTTTACGCTCTAAGATAATGCTGTGTATGCGGTCTGCGGTTATTATTTGGTGCGATATCTTATGCGACGATAATAGATGTTTTTTAATGAGTATTGCCGTTCCTTGACGAAAATTAGTATCTGCGTTTAGATTATTCTTGGTGTTCCAGTATGCGTTGAACCCTTTATTGTCTACAGCTGTGTTAAGGAATGTCTCGTTTAGCCTGTGAGTCTCTTGGATACATAGTATATCAATATCATTAGAGCTAATATAATGTAGGATTTTCACTAACTTGTGTGAAAAACCATTCACATTTAGAGTACCGATCTTTAGCAGTTGGCTAAAGCTCTGTATTCCTTCCATTGTTCATTTTAAAGAAGGGTTTTGAACATTTGGGTACCGGGGTACTAGATGGGTGATAGAGGGGATCTTCACTATGTTGTCCTTCGGTTTTCTTCAGATTCCTTTCGAGGTCTCTTGTTTGGGGTTCTGGTTGTTATCTCGCAGGGTTTTGGCCAATTATGTCGGACTGTGTCTGGTGGGTCTGAGAGGAGGAGACAGGCTTCGTCCATATAATGGTTCGTACTAGTTGTTTCAATTGTTATACGTGTTCCATTGTTGGGGGCTGGTTTGGGTGTCGACTGACCGGTGCATATGATTCCTTCTGTAGTCGGTGTGGTTTCCCTTATCCTGTAAGATTGTTTGGCATGCGAGGGGCTAGGTTCGGGCGTTTTGTTTCTGATTTGGTTATTGGCTACTTCCTTGTCGAATTTGATCTGTTGGCGGGGTTGTTGTGGGGATCTAGGTGCTCGCTGTTTTTTGGGGGTTTCAACTCGGTTGAGGTCCGGTTCTAGTTCCAATTCTGGGGCGGAAGTCATACAAAGCATGTCTTCTTCCTGGGACGTATCAAAAAGTTGTAATATGTTGTAGTGGTTTTCCACCGGAAGTGACCAATTTACCTCGCCTACTTTGCTTTGTCGTGGGATGCCTTTTACAGTTGACCAGTTCAAATGCTCATTTTTTTGGTTGCTTGGTGTCGAAATTTGACTTTTGGGTGTGAGGCCAGATGTTTGGGGTGATGTCGTATCATGTTGAAATTGATGTAATAGCTCCTTTGTTGTTTTTGAGGCTGTTGTAAATACCGCTCGTTTCCGTGGTGCAATGGAGCGACAGTTCCTTGTAGGGTGTCCGCTACAATTGCAATTAGTGCAGTATCCCTTTCTGGGGCATTTGTTTTGTAGGTGCCCGCGATGTTTACAGTAGTTACATAACGGGGAGTTCTCTTCGCCAGGTCTAGTCACCGTTATCCATCTGCCTCCGATTTTGATAACAGGCGGGATGTTTCTCTTGATGATGGTGCTCATTCGCAAATTAATCCACCCGTTCTTGATGGAAGGGAAGTTACGGTGGTGGCCATATTGGAAAGATTTAATTTCTCCCCATTTGCAGTTGTTGACTATCTCCTTAATTTTTGTTATAGGGATGTCGCACGGTATCGGGTGAAGTGTGATTGATTCCAGTTCCAATCTGGGTAATTCTGCTCTAATTCTCATTGTTGATCCGTTTTCTGAAGTGAAGCTTATATTGTTTTCGTCGAAATATTTGATGATTGCAGGGATGGATGGAATCTGAGAACCTAACGCTTCTTCTTTTAAGGTAAGGAGAAAAGTACACTCCTTGAAGCTCTCCATGATGACTCCTTCGACGGAGTCGGCGATATGTGACAGGGGAGCGCCCTCAGCAAACAGCTCCATAAACACTGAAACGCTCATGTGTTCAACAGTTCCGGTGAGCTGCACCATAACGGTTCGTTTCAGCTCGATCTCGAATTCAGGTGTTGTGGTTGCCATTGAATTCTCAGCAGTAGGTGTACAGGGTTACAAGAGGTAATATTATTGGAGTGATTGCGTGTGCGCGGCGGTTTACCGGAGACTCACAGGCTATTTAATGCGCTCTGATCGCGATTTTAGCTCTAACGTTGTGCGGTGTAGCGCGATAAATGGTCAAACAAGTATTTTAGGTCCAGAACTCTTTTATTTATATATAGTTGAGCCAAAGCTCAGATGCTTACCTTATTCAAATGGAATGACTTAAAATGTCTGAGTTGGGTGCTTCAATTCAAAAAGTGGTCTTTGTATAAAAAAAACACCTTGAAACCAATTCTGTGCAAATGTAGCCGATGTGTTAATCTGACAAACGTGATAACGGTATGTAATAATGGTAAAGTCCGATAGCTCTTACGTTGTGCGGTGTAGCGCGATAAATGGTCAAACAAGTATTTTAGGTCCAGAACACTTTTATTTATATATAGTTGAGCCAAAGCTCAGATGCTTACCTTATTCAAATAGAATGCCTTAAAATGTCTGAGTTGGGTGCTTCAATTCAAAAAGTGGTCTTTGTATAAAAAAAACACCTTGAACCCAATTCTGTGCAAATGTAGCCGATGTGTTAATCTTACAAATGTGATAACGGTATGTAATAACGGTATGTAATAATGGTAAAGTCCGATAGCTCTTACGTTGCGCGGTGTAGCGCGATAAATGGTCAAACAAGTATTTTAGGTCCAGAACACTTTTATTTATATATAGTTGAGCCAAAGCTCAGATGCTTACCTTATTCAAATAGAATACCTTCAAATGTCTGACTTAGGTCCTTTTCTTAAAAAAGTAGTCTTCGTGTAAAGAAAACACCCTGAACCCAATTCGGTGCAAATGTAGCCGATGTGTTAGTCTGACAAATGTGATAACGGTATGTAATAACAGTAAAGTCCGATAGCTCTTACGTTGCGGGGTCGATGTGTTAGTCTGACAAATGTGATAACGGTATGTAATAATAGTAAAGTCCGATAGCTCTTACGTTGTGCGGTGTAGCGCGATAAATGGTCAAACAAGTATTTTAGGTCCAGAACTCTTTTATTTATATATAGTTGAGCCGAAGCTCAGATTCTTACCTTATTCAAATAGAATACTTCAAATGTCTGACTTAGGTCCTTTACTTCAAAAAGTAGTCTTCGTATAAAGAAAACACCTTGAACCCAATTCGGTGCAAATGTAGCCGATGTGTTAGTCTGACAAATGTGATAACGGTATGTAATAATGGTGAAGTCCGATAGCTCTTACGTTGAGCGGTGTAGCGCGATAAATGGTCAAACAAGTATTTTTGGGCCCAGAACTCTTTTATTTATATATAGTTGAGCCAAAGCTCAGATTCTTACCTTATTCAAATAGAATACCTTAAAATATCTGACTTAGGTCCTTTCATTCGAAAAGTAGTCTCCGTATAAAGTAAACACGTTGAACCCAATTCGGTGCAAATGTAGCCGATGTGTTAGTCTGACAAATGTGATAACGGTATGTAATAATGGTGAAGTCTGATAGCTCTTACGTTGTGCGGTGTAGCGCGATAAATGGTCAAACAAGTATTTTAGGTCCCGAACTATTTTATTTATATATAGTTGATCCAAAGCTCAGATTCTTACCTTATTCAAATAGAATACCTTAAAATATCTGACTTAGGTCCTTTAATTCGAAAAGTAGTCTCCGTATAAAGTAAACACGTTGAACCCAATTCGGTGCAAATGTAGCCGATGTGTTAGTCTGACAAATGTGATAACGGTATGTAATAATGGTGAAGTCTGATAGCTCTTACGTTGTGCGGTGTAGCGCGATAAATGGTCAAACAAGTATTTTAGGTCCAGAACACTTTTATTTATATATAGTTGAGCCAAAGCTCAGATGCTTACCTTATTCAAATAGAATACCTTCAAATGTCTGACTTAGGTCCTTTTCTTAAAAAAGTAGTCTTCGTGTAAAGAAAACACCCTGAACCCAATTCGGTGCAAATGTAGCCGATGTGTTAGTCTGACAAATGTGATAACGGTATGTAATAACAGTAAAGTCCGATAGCTCTTACGTTGCGGGGTCGATGTGTTAGTCTGACAAATGTGATAACGGTATGTAATAATAGTAAAGTCCGATAGCTCTAGTAGTCTTCGTATAAAGAAAACACCTTGAACCCAATTCGGTGCAAATGTAGCCGATGTGTTAGTCTGACAAATGTGATAACGGTATGTAATAATGGTGAAGTCCGATAGCTCTTACGTTGAGCGGTGTAGCGCGATAAATGGTCAAACAAGTATTTTTGGGCCCAGAACTCTTTTATTTATATATAGTTGAGCCAAAGCTCAGATTCTTACCTTATTCAAATAGAATACCTTAAAATATCTGACTTAGGTCCTTTCATTCGAAAAGTAGTCTCCGTATAAAGTAAACACGTTGAACCCAATTCGGTGCAAATGTAGCCGATGTGTTAGTCTGACAAATGTGATAACGGTATGTAATAATGGTGAAGTCTGATAGCTCTTACGTTGTGCGGTGTAGCGCGATAAATGGTCAAACAAGTATTTTAGGTCCCGAACTATTTTATTTATATATAGTTGATCCAAAGCTCAGATTCTTACCTTATTCAAATAGAATACCTTAAAATATCTGACTTAGGTCCTTTAATTCGAAAAGTAGTCTCCGTATAAAGTAAACACGTTGAACCCAATTCGGTGCAAATGTAGCCGATGTGTTAGTCTGACAAATGTGATAACGGTATGTAATAATGGTGAAGTCTGATAGCTCTTACGTTGTGCGGTGTAGCGCGATAAATGGTCAAATAAGTATTTTTTTATGTCCAGAACTCTTTTATTTATATATAGTTGAGCCAAAGCTCAGATTCTTACCTTATTCAAATAGAATGCCTTAAAATGTCTGAGTTGGGTGCTTTAATTCGAAAAGTAGTCTCCGTATAAAGAAAACACTTTGAACTCAATTCGGTGCAAATGTAGCCGATGTGTTAGTCTGACAAATGTGATAACGGTATGTAATAATGGTGAAGTCCGATAGCTCTTACGTTGTGCGGTGTAGCGCGATAAATGGTCAAACAAGTATTTTAGGTCCAGAACTCTTTTATTTATATATAGTTGAGCCAAAGCTCAGATGCTTACCTTATTCAAATAGAATGCCTTAAAACGTCTGAGTTGGGTGCTTCAATTCGAAAAGTAGTCTCCGTATAAAGAAGACACTTTGAACCCAATTCGGTGCAAATGTAGCCGATGTGTTAGTCTGACAAATGTGATAACGGTATGTAATAATGGTGAAGTCCGATAGCTCTTACGTTGTGCGGTGTAGCGCGATAAATGGTCAAACAAGTATTTTAGGTCCCGAACTCTTTTATTTATATATAGTTGAGCCAAAGCTCAGATGCTTACCTTATTCAAATAGAATGCCTTAAAATGTCTGAGTTGGGTGCTTTAATTCGAAAAGTAGTCTCCGTATAAAGAAAACACTTTGAACCCAATTCGGTGCAAATGTAGCCGATCTGGTGTAGCGCGATAAATGGTCAAACAAGTATTTTAGGTCCAGAACTCTTTTATTTATATATAGTTGAGCCAAAGCTCAGATGCTTACCTTATTCAAATAGAATGCCTTAAAATGTCTGAGTTGGGTGTTTCAATTCGAAAAGTAGTCTCCGTATAAAGAAGACACGTTGAACCCAATTCGGTGCAAATGTAGCCGATGTGTTAGTCTGACAAATGTGATAACGGTATGTAATAATGGTGAAGTCCGATAGCTCTTACGTTGTGCGGTGTAGCGCGATAAATGGTCAAACAAGTATTTTAGGTCCAGAACTCTTTTATTTATATATAGTTGAGCCAAAGCTCAGATGCTTACCTTATTCAAATAGAATGCCTTAAAATGTCTGAGTTGGGTGCTTCAATTCAAAAAGTGGTCTTTGTATAAAAAAAACACCTTGAACCCAATTCTGTGCAAATGTAGCCGATGTGTTAATCTTACAAATGTGATAACGGTATGTAATAATGGTAAAGTCCGATAGCTCTTACGTTGCGCGGTGTAGCGCGATAAATGGTCAAACAAGTATTTTAGGTCCAGAACACTTTTATTTATATATAGTTGAGCCAAAGCTCAGATGCTTACCTTATTCAAATAGAATACCTTCAAATGTCTGAGTTAGGTCCTTTTCTTAAAAAAGTAGTCTTCGTATAAAGAAAACACCCTGAACCCAATTCGGTGCAAATGTAGCCGATGTGTTAGTCTGACAAATGTGATAACGGTATGTAATAATGGTAAAGTCCGATAGCTCTTACGTTGCGGGGTCGATGTGTTAGTCTGACAAATGTGATAACGGTATGTAATAATAGTAAAGTCCGATAGCTCTTACGTTGCGCGATAAATTGTCAAACAAGTATTTTAGGTCCAGAACTCTTTTATTTATATATAGTTGAGCCAAAGCTCAGATTCTTACCTTATTCAAATAGAATACCTTAAAATATCTGACTTAGGTCCTTTAATTCGAAAAGTAGTCTCCGTATAAAGAAAACACGTTGAACCCAATTCGGTGCAAATGTAGCCGATGTGTTAGTCTGACAAATGTGATAACGGTATGTAATAATGGTGAAGTCTGATAGCTCTTACGTTGTGCGGTGTAGCGCGATAAATGGTCAAACAAGTATTTTAGGTCCCGAACTCTTTTATTTTTATATAGTTGAGTCAATGCTCAGATGCTTACCTTATTCAAATAGAATGCCTTAAAATGTCTGAGTTGGGTGCTTCAATTCGAAAAGTAGTCTCCGTATAAAGAAAACACTTTGAACCCAATTCGGTGCAAATGTAGCCGATGTGTTAGTCTGACAAATGTGATAACGGTATGTAATAATGGTGAAGTCTGATAGCTCTTACGTTGTGCGGTGTAGCGCGATAAATGGTCAAACAAGTATTTTAGGTCCCGAACTCTTTTATTTTTATATAGTTGAGCCAAAGCTCAGATGCTTACCTTATTCAAATAGAATGCCTTAAAATGTCTGAGTTGGGTGCTTCAATTCGAAAAGTAGTCTCCGTATAAAGAAAACACTTTGAACCCAATTCGGTGCAAATGTAGCCGATGTGTTAGTCTGACAAATGTGATAACGGTATGTAATAATGGTGAAGTCCGATAGCTCTTACGTTGTGCGGTGTAGCGCGATAAATGGTCAAACAAGTATTTTAGGTCCAGAACTCTTTTATTTATATATAGTTGAGCCAAAGCTCAGATGCTTACCTTATTCAAATAGAATACCTTCAAATGTCTGACTTGGTTGGTTTAATTCAAAAAGTAGTCTTCGTATAAAGGAAACACCTTAAACCCAATTCGGTGCAAATGTAGCCGATGTGTTTGTCTGACAAATGTGATAACGGTATGTAATAATGGTGAAGTCTGATAGCTCTTACGTTGTGCGGTCTAGCGCGATAAATGGTCAAACAAGTATTTTAGGTCCAGAACCCTTTTATTTATATATAGTTGAGCCAAAGCTCAGATGCTTACCTTATTCAAATAGAATGCCTTAAAATGTCTGAGTTGGGTGCTTCAATTCAAAAAGTGGTCTTTGTATAAAAAAAACACCTTGAACCCAATTCTGTGCAAATGTAGCCGATGTGTTAATCTTAAAAATGTGATAACGGTATGTAATAATAGTAAAGTCCGATAGCTCTTACGTTGTGCGGTGTAGCGCGATAAATGGTCAAACAAGTATTTTAGGTCCAGAACTCTTTTATTTATATATAGTTGAGCCAAAGCTCAGATTCTTACCTTATTCAAATAGAATACCTTCAAATGTCTGACTTGGTTGGTTTAATTCAAAAAGTAGTCTTCGTATAAAGGAAACACCTTAAACCCAATTCGGTGCAAATGTAGCCGATGTGTTAGTCTGACAAATGTGATAACGGTATGTAATAATGGTGAAGTCTGATAGCTCTTACGTTGTGCGGTCTAGCGCGATAAATGGTCAAACAAGTATTTTAGGTCCAGAACCCTTTTATTTATATATAGTTGAGCCAAAGCTCAGATGCTTACCTTATTCAAATAGAATGCCTTAAAATGTCTGAGTTGGGTGCTTCAATTCAAAAAGTGGTCTTTGTATAAAAAAAACACCTTGAACCCAGTTCTGTGCAAATGTAGCCGATGTGTTAATCTTAAAAATGTGATAACGGTATGTAATAATAGTAAAGTCCGATAGCTCTTACGTTGTGCGGTGTAGCGCGATAAATGGTCAAACAAGTATTTTAGGTCCCGAACTCTTTTATTTATATATAGTTGAGCCAAAGCTCAGATGCTTACCTTATTCAAATAGAATGCCTTAAAATGTCTGAGTTGGGTGCTTCAATTCGAAAAGTAGTCTCCGTATAAAGAAAACACTTTGAACCCAATTCGGTGCAAATGTAGCCGATCTGGTGTAGCGCGATAAATGGTCAAACAAGTATTTTAGGTCCAGAACTCTTTTATTTATATATAGTTGAGCCAAAGCTCAGATGCTTACCTTATTCAAATAGAATGCCTTAAAATGTCTGAGTTGGGTGCTTCAATTCAAAAAGTGGTCTTTGTATAAAAAAACACCTTGAACCCAATTCTGTGCAAATGTAGCCGATGTGTTAATCTTACAAATGTGATAACGGTATGTAATAATGGTAAAGTCCGATAGCTCTTACGTTGCGCGGTGTAGCGCGATAAATGGTCAAACAAGTATTTTAGGTCCAGAACACTTTTATTTATATATAGTTGAGCCAAAGCTCAGATGCTTACCTTATTCAAATAGAATACCTTCAAATGTCTGAGTTAGGTCCTTTTCTTAAAAAAGTAGTCTTCGTATAAAGAAAACACCCTGAACCCAATTCGGTGCAAATGTAGCCGATGTGTTAGTCTGACAAATGTGATAACGGTATGTAATAATGGTAAAGTCCGATAGCTCTTACGTTGCGGGGTCGATGTGTTAGTCTGACAAATGTGATAACGGTATGTAATAATAGTAAAGTCCGATAGCTCTTACGTTGCGCGATAAATGGTCAAACAAGTATTTTAGGTCCAGAACTCTTTTATTTATATATAGTTGAGCCAAAGCTCAGATTCTTACCTTATTCAAATAGAATACCTTAAAATATCTGACTTAGGTCCTTTAATTCGAAAAGTAGTCTCCGTATAAAGAAAACACGTTGAACCCAATTCGGTGCAAATGTAGCCGATGTGTTAGTCTGACAAATGTGATAACGGTATGTAATAATGGTGAAGTCTGATAGCTCTTACGTTGTGCGGTGTAGCGCGATAAATGGTCAAACAAGTATTTTAGGTCCCGAACTCTTTTATTTTTATATAGTTGAGCCAAAGCTCAGATGCTTACCTTATTCAAATAGAATGCCTTAAAATGTCTGAGTTGGGTGCTTCAATTCGAAAACTAGTCTCCGTATAAAGAAAACACTTTGAACCCAATTCGGTGCAAATGTAGCCGATGTGTTAGTCTGACAAATGTGACAACGGTATGTAATAATGGTGAAGTCCGATAGCTCTTACGTTGTGCGGTGTAGCGCGATAAATGGTCAAACAAGTATTTTAAGTCCAGAACTCTTTTATTTATATATAGTTGAGCCAAAGCTCAGATGCTTACCTTATTCAAATAGAATGCCTTAAAATGTCTGAGTTGGGTGCTTCAATTCAAAAAGTGGTCTTTGTATAAAAAAAACACCTTGAACCCAATTCTGTGCAAATGTAGCCGATGTGTTAATCTTACAAATGTGATAACGGTATGTAATAATGGTAAAGTCCGATAGCTCTTACGTTGCGCGGTGTAGCGCGATAAATGGTCAAACAAGTATTTTAGGTCCAGAACACTTTTATTTATATATAGTTGAGCCAAAGCTCAGATGCTTACCTTATTCAAATAGAATACCTTCAAATGTCTGAGTTAGGTCCTTTTCTTAAAAAAGTAGTCTTCGTATAAAGAAAACACCCTGAACCCAATTCGGTGCAAATGTAGCCGATGTGTTAGTCTGACAAATGTGATAACGGTATGTAATAATGGTAAAGTCCGATAGCTCTTACGTTGCGGGGTCGATGTGTTAGTCTGACAAATGTGATAACGGTATGTAATAATAGTAAAGTCCGATAGCTCTTACGTTGCGCGATAAATGGTCAAACAAGTATTTTAGGTCCAGAACTCTTTTATTTATATATAGTTGAGCCAAAGCTCAGATTCTTACCTTATTCAAATAGAATACCTTAAAATATCTGACTTAGGTCCTTTAATTCGAAAAGTAGTCTCCGTATAAAGAAAACACGTTGAACCCAATTCGGTGCAAATGTAGCCGATGTGTTAGTCTGACAAATGTGATAACGGTATGTAATAATGGTGAAGTCTGATAGCTCTTACGTTGTGCGGTGTAGCGCGATAAATGGTCAAACAAGTATTTTAGGTCCCGAACTCTTTTATTTTTATATAGTTGAGCCAAAGCTCAGATGCTTACCTTATTCAAATAGAATGCCTTAAAATGTCTGAGTTGGGTGCTTCAATTCGAAAAGTAGTCTCCGTATAAAGAAAACACTTTGAACCCAATTCGGTGCAAATGTAGCCGATGTGTTAGTCTGACAAATGTGATAACGGTATGTAATAATGGTGAAGTCCGATAGCTCTTACGTTGTGCGGTGTAGCGCGATAAATGGTCAAACAAGTATTTTAGGTCCAGAACTCTTTTATTTATATATAGTTGAGCCAAAGCTCAGATGCTTACCTTATTCAAATAGAATACCTTCAAATGTCTGACTTGGTTGGTTTAATTCAAAAAGTAGTCTTCGTATAAAGGAAACACCTTAAACCCAATTCGGTGCAAATGTAGCCGATGTGTTAGTCTGACAAATGTGATAACGGTATGTAATAATGGTGAAGTCTGATAGCTCTTACGTTGTGCGGTGTAGCGCGATAAATGGTCAAACAAGTATTTTAGGTCCAGAACTCTTTTATTTATATATAGTTGAGCCAAAGCTCAGATGCTTACCTTATTCAAATAGAATGCCTTAAAATGTCTGAGTCGGGTGCTTCAATTCAAAAAGTGGTCTTTGTATAAAGGAAACACCTTTAACCCAATTCGGTACAAATGTAGCCGATGTGTTAGTCTGACAAATGTGATAACGGTATGTAATAATGGTGAAGTCTGATAGCTCTTACGTTGTGCGGTCTAGCGCGATAAATGGTCAAACAAGTATTTTAGGTCCAGAACCCTTTTATTTATATATAGTTGAGCCAAAGCTCAGATGCTTACCTTATTCAAATAGAATGCCTTAAAATGTCTGAGTTGGGTGCTTCAATTCAAAAAGTGGTCTTTGTATAAAAAAAACACCTTGAACCCAATTCTGTGCAAATGTAGCCGATGTGTTAATCTTAAAAATGTGATAACGGTATGTAATAATAGTAAAGTCCGATAGCTCTTACGTTGTGCGGTGTAGCGCGATAAATGGTCAAACAAGTATTTTAGGTCCAGAACTCTTTTATTTATATATAGTTGAGCCAAAGCTCAGTTTTTTTTTTTTTTTTTTTTTTTTTTTTTTTCTTTTAGCTGCTCAGAAGTGATTGTAACAAACAGTTTACACTAGTTTTGGGGATTAATCAATTTCCTCATCATTGCAGCGTGGGGCGAAAAAACTATACACATTAAAGAATGAATAAACAGAGGGTCATTCGAAAGAAAAAAAAAAAAAAAAAAAAAAAAAAAAAAAAAAAAACGCAGTGTTAATACAATCTAATGGTACACTAAAGCATATTTTGAATAACATAATTAATCATTGAATAGCACATTAACTATTAAAAGTAGAAATATGCATTAAATGCCAAGAAGTGATTGGATGAAGTCATACTAGTGATATCTGCAAGACGCACTCTACATACGATTGGGGAGGTTGTGTAACATACCGCGACTGGAGCTTTACGTGAGTAATTGGTGATAATCTTTCGATAATCCAAAATTTACTAATGTTTTTTCGACGCCGTATTTGAATATGTTGGTTTGAATAAGCGAACGAATTCGTTTTTTTACAATCCATAATATTTTACGTTGAAATTTTTCATTATGCCAAATGTTTTTGTTTTCTTTGTCAAGTTTCCGTTTTTCATTTATTATTGTGATTTTATATGTGATAACCATTTTGGCTGCCAGTATGTCATTTTTATTTAAGTTTATGTTCGAAAAAATGAAGTCTTTTGTTAGAGTTGGCGGATTTTCTTGAATTTTATCTAGAAGTTCTTGCATTTCTTTTATTATTTGTTGGGCATTATCGCAATTAAAAATCACGTGATTAATGTTATCTGTTTGTTGTCGGCAGAATTTACATGATCGGATTTGTATTTTTCCGTCGTAGTAAGGATTAAAATTATTGGTTCGAAAGAAGTCTCCATATAAAAATGCGTTGTGGGCAATGCGGTAATTAGTGTCGCGTTCAATGTTTGTAAAGTAATGTTTACTGTTTCGCTGATTAAATGTTATAACATCCCATTTTAGTTCTCGATTCGCATGGGATTTTAATAGTAAGTTTTTTAATAGCACTGTATAAATAGGTTTAATTTTGCCGGAGACCAATTCGAAATCATGCCTTTGTAAAATACGTAAGGATGTTCTAATTTCTTGATGGATTTGATCAGGGTAAATTGTGTTTGGAGCCGAATTGCTATAGATACGTGTATTGAGATTTTTCATTGTAGGTCCAAAATTATAACGGAACCATTCTTCCCATAGATTTTCTATTTTCTCTAGTCTTGAGATGTGGTATATTCTGGTTGTTTTTGCGGCGAGAATTTTTATGTTAATTTGCGGGAAGAGTAGACCGCCATCCTCACGTTGGGCAATTAATTTGATTCGTTTAATTTTTTCAATCTTGCTTGGATACCACAAAAATCTATATAGTAAGTTTTGAATTTGGTTTATAAAGCATTTTGGGATCACAATGTGTTTACTTATTTGTAGGATTTGTGGCATAATAAGAGCGTTAATTAAAGTAACTCTTCCTTTTAGAGTAAGTTTTCTATGTTGATGTTTTTTCAACAAAAAATTGATTGTTTTTGTTGCTTTTTCCAGGTTACTTTGGGTGCAGTTTTCGCTAATGCTAAAATAAATTCCTAAAACTTTTATCGTTTTCTGTATGGCTTCGCCCGGAAATATTTCTAGCACCGTTCTTTCCATTTCTCTATCGTTGGTAATAATTTGGGTTTTATTCAAGTTAATTTGTTGTCCAGAGAAAGTTTCATATTTTTTTAATTCGTTCATTGCGTGAATTATTGAGCCAGGTTCCGTAATGAGTAGGGTCAGGTCATCTGCATATTGTTCTAGTTTACATTCTATTTTACCAATTTTGTACCCTTTTACGTTTACGTTCGCATTTATATTCTGTGTTAGGGTTTCCAATCCAATTAGAAATAAAAGCATGGAGCAGGGACATCCTTGCCTTATGCCTCTGTTTAGGTAGATGTCTTTCGTGAGTGCTCCATTTATTTCAATTTTGCTAATAATTTGCGTGTACAAAATCTTAATCCATTGTATTAATTGTTCTGGTATGTTAAGTTTTTTCAAGATTTTGAATATAAAGCGGTGATTTACCCGATCGAAAGCTTTTTCAAAATCTATTGCCATTACTGTAAGGGCACCGTTTGTTTGTTTCGCAGCGTTTATGGCAGCCGAGATATTGTACAGACAATGATCTATAGTTCTACCTTTAATTGCGCATTTTTGGTTGGGGCTAATTATTCTGTCAATTGCTAATTCCAAACGCTTACTGATAATTTTGCTTAGAATTTTGTAATCCGTATTTAGAAGGGCAATCGGTCTCCAATTTTTTAGATTTTTTTTGGGTCCCTTTTTGTATATTAATTTTATTATGGCTGTTCTCATTGATAGGGGCATTACTTTTTTAAGAAATATATTGTTATATAACTCTATCATGTCTTGTTTTATACAAGGCCACATTAGTTTATAAAACTTGGTGGTTATTCCATCTTCCCCTGGGGAACTATCGTTATTTAATTCTTGTATGGCGTTATGAATTTCTAATTCTCCGATGGGTGCAGTCATTAATTTTATCTCTGATTGATCAATCTTAATTGGCAGTATTCTCTCGAGGTAGGTGTCTTGATTTTCGATTATTTCGTCTTTACCCCATAGCTCGTTGTAAAAGGTGAAAATTGTGTCTACCGTCTCTTGCGGTGTTTTCGTTACTTGACCGTTTTTGTTAATTACCATATATATTGCGTCTCGCTTTTGTGCATCTGTTTCTAATCTAAAGAAATCTCTTGTTGGTTTTTCATCGTCCCCTATTACCCTAATTTTAGACCGAATAATTGCTCCTTTATTAATTTTTGCTTCGTAGAGATCTATATTTTGTTGAGTTTCAAGCTCACTAAGCGTCATGTCGATGGGACTTGTTTTTATTGTACCGTGCTCCAATTGTTTTACAGCGTTTATGTATCTTGTTTTTTCCCCCTTTTTGATTTGTTGCGAAGTAGTTTGGACTATATTTTTAAGCATATCTTTTCCCATTTCCCACCAATCCAGAACGTTAAGTATCCTGCGTTTCTGTGTTTTCCATATTTCCCACATGATTGTTAAATGTTCGCTCACGCTCTTATGTTGTAGTACCAAGTTATTCATTTTATATAACGAAGGTCCCCAACGCTTGTTATTTTCGATTAATATAGATATGATAGGACAGTTGTTATGATCCGAAATATAATTAAACTTATGCTCTATGTGGGTCAGGATCTCTAGTCCTTCTGGGTTTCCGTAAATTCTATCGATACGCGACGCCGTGTTGGCTGTAATACGGGTATATTCTAATCGGTCACCTCTATGGTATCGAAAAGCATCTTTTATGTTAAAGCGGTCTGCAAGTCGGCTCCATGTTTTTCTATCCATCTTATTTCTTTTATCAAAATATTTCATGTTATCTAGGGGTGAGAGGATCATGTTAAAGTCCCCCATAATGTAGATAGGGCCTGAATTTGCCTCCGGCAAATCGGATTCAATCTTATCGATTAGTTCTTTACGTGTACTTCTATGTTTTTCGCCCGGGGGTAAATATATGTTGAAAAGCTCGATAGTTTGGTTTCTTCTTTGCATTTTTATGCATTGAATACGGTTTTCGGCGAGTATTTTATGGGTTATCTGGTGCGTCGTTAACAAGTGAGTTTTTACAATTATGGCGGTTCCGTGTCGAAAGTGATGATCGGACGATGCGCAGGTTATTGTGTTCGTGTAAATAACCAACCCGAAATTTTCAAATAAACTAGATTCAATTTCATGGTTCAGCCTATGTGTTTCCTGCACGCATAGAATGTCAATATTATTATGTTTCATATAATTTACTACTTTAGATGTTTTTGCTTCTAATCCATTGATGTTTAATGTTCCAATAACTAGATTGTTCTCTTGTTTCACTGTTTTTTCCATTTTGTCCATGTCATCGTTGGTATTGCTTTGGGTACTTTGGTACTATGATGTTGACAACTGTGTCATGTTTCGGGTAGTTTTGCTCCATCATGTTCTTGTCGGGGGCGTTTTGGCGTGCGGTGGTTCACATGTTGGCTCAAGATTCTTGGCCATTCATAACGAGTGGGTGTTGGTGGATGGGTTAAGGACACTTCTAAAGATGATCTTGGTTCCATGTTCTCTACTTGTTCCTGGTCAATGGTTTCGCTTGTATTTTGGTTTGAATCTGTGGAGATTTCTTTGGTTCTTTGGGCCTTTTGTTGAACATCATCGGACTTTTTGTATTGAACTGGGTTTGTTTTGGATTTACTCTCATCTTGTGTTTTGCCTTTTAATGTCTTGTTCTTTTTCGGTGTATTCTTTGCTTGTGTCGTGCTCGTCATTTTTTGTTGTTGTTTTAAGATTGGGATTCCGCTCTCTATTTGGGCATTTTTGATTATGTTTTCTAGTTCCATCTCAGGGGCCGAATTTATGAATATCTCATCTCTTGAGTTTTCAAATAGCTCCAATACCCGGTAGTGATTTTCTGTTTGAATAGACCAGCTGCTTGCAATATTTTCTTGTGGTTGGTTTTTGCGTTTGACCACATGCCATTCCGGTTGTTCGGTTTGGGTGATCGGGGTTGATGTTTGAATTTCCTGGTGTAATATTCGTTGTGGTGTTGTTTTGTTTGATGACTGGGTGGCGAGGTTTCTGGTGGAGCCTTTGTTTGAGTGGAAGACTGCCCTTTTCCTTGGCGCAACCATACGACAATTACGTGTTGTATGGCCACTACACTCACAAATTGTACAAAATCCCTTTTTCGGGCATTTATTTTGGAGGTGGCCTCTATGTTTGCAATAGTTGCAAAGAGGCGCGTTTTCTTCTCCTGGGCGGGTTACAGTTACCCATCTGCCGCCAATCTTAATCACCGGTGGGATGTTTCCTTTATTGATTTTGGACATTCTTAGGTTGATCCATCCATTTTTAATCGACGGAAAATTTCGATGGTGACCAAATTGGTGAGATTTAATTTTACCCCAATTATGTTTGGCTATCAGGTCTTGAATCTTCTTCATTGGGACATCACATGGTATTGGGTGGAGGGTGATTGTTTCCAGTTCAGCCCTCGGAAGTTCTGCCCGAATTCTCATGGTAGATCCGTTTTCGGAAGTGAAGCTGATGTTATTGGTTTCAAAGTATTCAATTATGTCCGAAATTTGGGGGATTGATGTGCCTAATGCATCTTGTTTCAGGGTAAGAAGAAATGTACATTCTTTGTAGCTTTCCATTATTACTCCTTCGACAAAATCTGCGATGTGGAAAAGTGGAGCTCCTTCGGCAAAGAGTTCCATGAAGACTGATACACTCATTTGCTCTACCGTACCAGTAAGTTGGACCATGATTGTTCTCTCTAGTTTTATTTCAATTTCCGGGGTTTGTTGGGTTGTCATGTTTGTTTGTTATTGTTCGATTTTTACCGTTTCGCCGAAAATAATTATTTAAATTTATATATCAAGGAAATAACACAAATTTACCGGATTCAATGCAGGGGTGATGATCTACCAGTTGTGTTCTCGGTTGCCTCGACGTTCTTCGAAGTTAATGCGAAGAATCTGTGCAGAGACGTGGAGAGGATCTATGACGGTTGTTCGTCGGTATTGTTCCGATACTAGTCGGTCGACGTCTTCTTTATTGTCGGAGTAAGTATATCCAACCGCAACGGCGATATCCACAGACTGGGTAGGTCGTCCGGTTTTGTGGAGGTGACCGTTCTTCCGGTGTCGAGGAGTTGTTGTTGTGGCGGTGTTGTGGAGTTGTTGGTGCTTCCGGTGTTGTAGAGCTGTTGGTGCTTCCGGTGTTGTAGAGCTGTATGGTGCTTCCGGTGTTGTAGATCGACTTGTCAAGGTGCAGAAAAACAGGAATATCAGCGAACGTCGTTTCTATTCGGTAAGAGAACCTGAGAGTAGAGTAGCCACAATACAGATTCTTACCTTATTCAAATAGAATACCTTCAAATGTCTGACTTGGTTGGTTTAATTCAAAAAGTAGTCTTCGTATAAAGGAAACACCTTGAACCCAATTCGGTGCAAATTTAGCCGATGTGTTAGTCTGACAAATGTGATAACGGTATGTAATAATGGTGAAGTCTGATAGCTCTTACGTTGTGCGGTGTAGCGCGATAAATGGTCAAACAAGTATTTTAGGTCCAGGACTCTTTTATTTATATACAGTTGACCCAAAGCTCAGATGCTTACCTTATTCAAATAGAATGCCTTAAAATGTCTGAGTTGGGTGCTTCAATTCAAAAAGTGGTCTTTGTATAAAAAAAACACCTTGAAACCAATTCTGTGCAAATGTAGCCGAGGTGTTAGTCTGACAAATGTGATAACGGTAAGTAATAATGGTGAAGTCTGATAGCTCTTACGTTGTGCGGTGTAGCGCGATAAATGGTCAAACAAGTATTTTAGGTCCAGAACTCTTTTATTTATATATAGTTGAGCCAAAGCTCAGATGCTTACGTTGTGCGGTGTAGCGCGATAAATGGTCAAACAAGTATTTTAGGTCCCGAACTCTTTTATTTATATATAGTTGAGCCAAAGCTCAGATGCTTACCTTATTCAAATAGAATGCCTTAAAATGTCTGAGTCGGGTGTATAGTTGAGCCAAAGCTCAGATGCTTACGTTGTGCGGTGTAGCGCTATAAATGGTCAAACAAGTATTTTAGGTCCAGGACTCTTTTATTTATATACAGTTGAGCCAAAGCTCAGATGCTTACCTTATTCAAATAGAATACCTTCAAATGTCTGACTTGGTTGGTTTAATTCAAAAAGTAGTCTTCGTATAAAGGAAACACCTTAAACCCAATTCGGTGCAAATGTAGCCGATGTGTTAGTCTGACAAATGTGATAACGGTATGTAATAATGGTGAAGTCTGATAGCTCTTACGTTGTGCGGTGTAGCGCGATAAATGGTCAAACAAGTATTTTAGGTGCAGAACTCTTTTATTTATATATAGTTGAGCCAAAGCTCAGATGCTTACCTTATTCAAATAGAATGCCTTAAAATGTCTGAGTCGGGTGCTTCAATTCAAAAGTGGTCTTTGTATAAAGGAAACACCTTTAACCCAATTCGGTACAAATGTAGCCGATGTGTTAGTCTGACAAATGTGATAACGGTATGTAATAATGGTGAAGTCTGATAGCTCTTACGTTGTGCGGTCTAGCGCGATAAATGGTCAAACAAGTATTTTAGGTCCAGAACCCTTTTATTTATATATAGTTGAGCCAAAGCTCAGATGCTTACCTTATTCAAATAGAATGCCTTAAAATGTCTGAGTTGGGTGCTTCAATTCAAAAAGTGGTCTTTGTATAAAAAAAACACCTTGAACCCAATTCTGTGCAAATGTAGCCGATGTGTTAATCTTAAAAATGTGATAACGGTATGTAATAATAGTAAAGTCCGATAGCTCTTACGTTGTGCGGTGTAGCGCGATAAATGGTCAAACAAGTATTTTAGGTCCAGAACTCTTTTATTTATATATAGTTGAGCCAAAGCACAGATTCTTACCTTATTCAAATAGAATACCTTCAAATGTCTGACTTAGTTGGTTTAATTCAAAAAGTAGTCTTCGTATAAAGGGAACACCTTGAACCCAATTCGGTGCAAATGTAGCCGATGTGTTAGTCTGACAAATGTGATAACGGTATGTAATAATGGTGAAGTTCGATAGCTTTTACGTTGAGCGGTGTAGCGCGATAAATGGTCAAACAAGTATTTTAGGTCCAGAACTCTTTTATTTACATATAGTTGAGCCAAAGCTCAGATTCTTACCTTATTCAAATAGAATACCTTCAAATGTCTGACTTGGTTGGTTTAATTCAAAAAGTAGTCTTCGTATAAAGGAAACACCTTGAACCCAATTCGGTGCAAATTTAGCCGATGTGTTAGTCTGACAAATGTGATAACGGTATGTAATAATGGTGAAGTCTGATAGCTCTTACGTTGTGCGGTGTAGCGCGATAAATGGTCAAACAAGTATTTTAGGTCCAGGACTCTTTTATTTATATACAGTTGAGCCAAAGCTCAGATGCTTACCTTATTCAAATAGAATGCCTTAAAATGTCTGAGTTGGGTGCTTTAATTCAAAAAGTGGTCTTTGTATAAAAAAAACACCTTGAAACCAATTCTGTGCAAATGTAGCCGATGTGTTAGTCTGACAAATGTGATAACGGTAAGTAATAATGGTGAAGTCTGATAGCTCTTACGTTGTGCGGTGTAGCGCGATAAATGGTCAAACAAGTATTTTAGGTCCAGAACTCTTTTATTTATATATAGTTGAGCCAAAGCTCAGATGCTTACGTTGTGCGGTGTAGCGCGATAAATGGTCAAACAAGTATTTTAGGTCCCGAACTCTTTTATTTATATATAGTTGAGCCAAAGCTCAGATGCTTACCTTATTCAAATAGAATGCCTTAAAATGTCTGAGTCGGGTGCGTCAAACAAGTATTTTAGGTCCAGAACTCTTTTATTTATATATAGTTGAGCCAAAGCTCAGATGCTTACCTTATTCAACTAGAATGCCTTAAAATGTCTGAGTTGGGTGCTTCAATTCAAAAAGTGGTCTTTGTATAAAAAAAACACCTTGAACCCAATTCTGTGCAAATGTAGCCGATGTGTTAATCTTACAAATGTGATAACGGTATGTAATAATAGTAAAGTCCGATAGCTCTTACGTTGTGCGGTGTAGCGCGATAAATGGTCAAACAAGTATTTTAGGTCCAGAACTCTTTTATTTATATATAGTTGAGCCAAAGCTCAGATGCTTACCTTATTCAAATAGAATGCCTTAAAATGTCTGAGTTGGGTGCTTCAATTCAAAAAGTGGTCTTTGTATAAAAAAAAAACACCTTGAAACCAATTCTGTGCAAATGTAGCCGATGTGTTAATCTGACAAACGTGATAACGGTATGTAATAATGGTGAAGTCTGATAGCTCTTACGTTGTGCGGTGTAGCGCGATAAATGGTCAAACAAGTATTTTAGGTCCAGAACTCTTTTATTTATATATAGTTGAGCCAAAGCTCAGATGCTTACCTTATTCAAATAGAATGCCTTAAAATGTCTGAGTCGGGTGCTTCAATTAAAAAAGTGGTCTTTGTATAAAGGGAACACCTTTAACCCAATTCGGTGCAAATGTAGCCGATGTGCTAGTCTGACAAATGTGATAACGGTATGTAATAATGGTGAAGTCTGATAGCTCTTACGTTGTGCGGTGTAGCGCGATAAATGGTCAAACAAGTATTTTAGGTCCAGACCTCTTTTATTTATATATAGTTGAGCCAAAGCTCAGATGCTTACCTTATTCAAATAGAATGCCTTAAAATGTCTGAGTCGGGTGCTTCAATTCAAAAAGTGGTCTTTGTATAAAAAAAAACACCTTGAAACCAATTCTGTGCAAATGTAGCCGATGTGTTAATCTGACAAATGTGATAACGGTATGTAATAATGGTAAAGTCCGATAGCTCTTACGTTGTGCGGTGTAGCGCGATAAATGGTCAAACAAGTATTTTAGGTCCAGAACTCTTTTATTTATATATAGTTGAGCCAAAGCTCAGATGCTTACCTTATTCAAATAGAATAAGGTAAACATCTGAGTCCGATAGCTCTTACGTTTTGCGGTGTAGCGCGATAAATGGTCAAACAAGTATTTTAGGTCCAGAACTCTTTTATTTATATATAGTTGAGCCAAAGCTCAGATTCTTACCTTATTCAAATAGAATACCTTCAAATGTCTGACTTGGTTGTTTTAATTCAAAAAGTAGTCTTCGTATAAAGGGAACACCTTGAACCCAATTCGGTGCAAATTTAGCCGATGTGTTAGTCTGACAAATGTGATAGCGGTATGTAATAATGGTGAAGTCTGATAGCTCTTACGTTTTGCGGTGTAGCGCGATAAATGGTCAAACAAGTATTTTAGGTCCAGAACTCTTTTATTTATATATAGTTGAGCCAGAGCTCAGATGCTTACGTTGTGCGGTGTAGCGCGATAAATGGTCAAACAAGTATTTTAGGTCCAGAACTCTTTTATTTAATCTAGTTGAGCCAAAGCTCAGATGCTTACCTTATTCAAATAGAATGCCTTAAAATATCTGACTTAGGTCCTTTAATTCGAAAAGTACTCTCCGTATAAATAAAACACTTTGAACCCAATTCGGTGCAAATGTAGCCGATGTGTTAGTCTGACAAATGTGATAACGGTATGTAATAATGGTGAAGTCTGATAGCTCTTACGTTGTGCGGTGTAGCGCGATAAATGGTCAAACTAGTATTTTAGGTCCCGAACTCTTTTATTTATATATAGTTGAGCCAAAGCTCTTTTTTTTTTATTTTTTTTTTTTTATTTTTTTTTTTTTTTTTTTTTTTGGATTGTGGTGGTTGAAGGGCACAAATTGTTGTGGTAAGTTGGATTGTGGTAATTGTACAATTGTACTGTAGGTTATGCAATTAAATCATCGCAAAGTTTATATTCAGTAATTTTGGTCTTGGCGCGATCAGAGCGGTTGAAAGGGATTATCCCTGTATTTTATTTATTACTTATTTTATTTTTATTTTTTTAAGATTAAATGTGTTCAACGTTTTTTCTCTACCGTATTTAAGAATACTGTTTTGTACCATAATTCTACATTTCTTTTTGACTACCCATAAAACCTTTCGTTGGAATTTGGTGTTGTACCAAATGTACTTATTTGCCTTGTCTAGTTTTTCTTTTTCCTTAATCAGTGTCGATTTGTAAGCGTTTATAATTTTAGCGCAAAGAGGGTTATTTATGTCTTGGTTATATAATACGAAGTTTCTATTTAAGCACGTTTGCGTTTCTTGCGCTTTGTTAATGAGGTTTTGCAACTCACGCAAAATAGCCTTTGCGTTCTCACAATCGTACAGCAAATGCGCTATATTATCTACGTTCGCGCGGCAAAATTTACAATTACGAATTTGTATTTCGCCGTTAAAGTACGGGTGAAAGTTATGTTTTTTAAAGAAGTCTCCATATAAGAACGCGTTATGTGCGATTTTAAAGTTTATATCACGTTCTCGGTTATCAAATAACATTTTGCTTGCGGATGAGCTAAAAGTAACGCGATTCCAATTAAAGGGACTAGTTTTCTGGATGTGAACGTTTTCTGGCGCGTTGTTAGACAGGAGGGCCATATAAATGGGTTTAATTTTGCTTGAGGCCAATTCAAAATCTTTTCTGATAAGGGTTTGGAATGTTGCCCTAATTATTTCGTGTGTTTTGTCTGGATATACCGTGTTCGGTGCTGAGTTACTATATAGTTTCGGATTCAGCATTTTCATAGTAGAGCCAAAGTTGTACCTGAACCATTCGTGCCACAATGAGGAGGTCTTTTCCAATTTCGAGATGAAATATATACGCGAGGTTTTTGCAGCCAGTAGTTTTAGTCTCAGATTAGGAAACAGCAGACCCCCCGCCCCTTGTGTAGCGAATAATTTATGTCTATTTATTTTTTCCAATTTACTAGGAAACCATAGGAATTTAAATAACTTATTTTGGGTATTTTTAATAAATTGTTTGGGTACCAGGATGTGTTTAGTAATTTGTAGTATCTGAGGCATGAGCAGTGCGTTTATTAATAGTACGCGGCCTTTCAGGGTTAAATTCCTTTCTTTATGTTTATTGATTAGAAAGTCTATGGCCTTGGTTGCCTTGGACAAGTTTTTTCCGACACATAATTCCGTTAAGCTAAAGTAGATTCCAAGTATTTGGACGGTGGGTTTAATTGTTTCGCTTGGGAATGTTTTTAAAATTATTTTTCGTGAACTGTCGTCGTTGGTAATAATTTGCGTTTTGTTCTTATTAATTTTTTGCCCTGATGCACTTTCGTATGCTTCCAATTCCTTTAGTACGTGTGGTATCGATTGCGGATCTCTAATATGGATTGTCATATCGTCAGCATATTGTTCTAGCTTGCCTTCGATATTATTCAATTTAAATCCGTAAATTTGATCATTGCCATTTATCTTTCGTGTGAGTGTTTCCATGCCGATTAAGAAAAGTAACATTGAACAAGGACACCCTTGCCTTATTCCTCTTCTAATGTGTATTTCTTCAGTATAGGCGCCATTAACCTCAATTTTACTTACCGTGTTTGTGTTTAGGATGCTGATCCACTTAATTATCGCCTCTGGCATACCCAATTTTGTCAAGGTTGCTCGTATGAATTGATGATCGACCCTATCGAAGGCTTTTTCGAAGTCTATCGCCATAAGGGTAAGTTTCATATTCCTGGATTTGGCGGCTTCTATAATGGTAGTGATATTATACAGGCATTGGTCAATTGTCCGGCCCTTTATCGCACATTTTTGATTTGGGCTGATGATTTTATTTATGACTATTTCTAGTCGTTTGCTAATAATTTTGCTTAGTAATTTGTAGTCCGTGTTTAACAGGGATATAGGTCGCCAGTTCTTAATTTCCGTTTTTTCACCCTTTTTGTAAATAAGTTTGATCACTGCTGTTCGCATGGATTTTGGCATGGTCCTTTGCAAGTATATATTATTATAAAGTTCTACGAGTTCGTGTTTTATAAAGGGCCACATTTCTTTGTATAATTTAGCCGTAATACCGTCATATCCGGGTGAGCTATCACTATTCATTTCCTGTAGCGCTGTTTGGGTTTCGAGTTCTGTGATGGGTGCAATTAACATTTTGTGTTCTATGTTATCTAATTCAATCGCACTTAGGTTGTTTAAATAGTCGTTTTGATTTCTAGTTATTGGATCTTTACCCCATAAGTTGTTGTAAAAGGAGAAAATTGTGTTCAGGGTGTTCTGCGCAGTTTCAGTTAATTCTCCGGTTTCAGTTTTTACGGTATAAAGCGTGTCTCCTTTTTTTTCATCTGTTTCCAATTTAAAAAAACGTTTAATAAATGTTTCATCATTTTCCATTACTTTTATTTTTGATCGTATTATTGCGCCTCTATTTAACTTGTCCTCGTATTTTTCTATGTTATACCGCAACTCGTGTTCTCTAGAGCTAATTTTATTCGTTGACAAGTTTATTTGGTCCAGTTCTTTCACTGCACTGGCGTATCTTTCTTTTTCTCCCCGCCTTAGCTGTTGCGAGATGCTCTGAACAGCATTTCTTATCATGTTTTTACCTTGTTCCCACCATTCTAAGGGATTATTAACATGTCGTTTTCTAGTTTTCCACATTTCCCATATTATTCTGACATGTTCAATCACTCCCGAATGATTTAGTACCATATTATTTATTTTGTATGCGGAGGGACCCCACCTTTTATTAGTCTCAATATTTATCGTCATTATTGGGCAGTTGTTGTGGTCAGAGATGTAGTTATATCTATGTTCAAAAAACGTCATGAGAAGTAGTGCGCTCGGGTTCGCGTATATTCTATCTAGTCTTGACGCGAAAACCGGTGTTATGCGAGTAAACTCGATACGGTTTCCAAAGCGGTATCGAAAAGTATCCTTTAATTCGTGTTTTGTTTGTAGGCGTAGCCATGCTTTTCGATCTTTCTTTTTTCTTGTATTATATGGGGTCATGGTGTCCAGGGGGCTTAGGATCATGTTAAAATCTCCAGTTATAAAGAGTGGGTTTAACCTGTCATCCAGCGAAGTGGGTACGATTTTGGTTATTAGGCTTTCACGCATCATCATTTGATTGTACCCCGAACCAGACGGAAGGTAAACGTTAATTATATACATTTTTTGGTTTTTACGCTCTAAGGTAATGCTGTGTATGCGGTCTGCGGTTATTATTTGGTGCGATATCTTATGCGACGATAATAGATGTTTTTTAATGAGTATTGCCGTTCCTTGACGAAAATTAGTATCTGCGTTTAGATTATTCTTGGTGTTCCAGTATGCGGTAAACCCCTTATTGTCTACAGCTGTGTTAAGGAATGTCTCGTTTAGCCTGTGAGTCTCTTGGATACATAGTATATCAATATCATTAGAGCTAATATAATGTAGGATTTTCACTAACTTGTGTGAAAAACCATTCACATTTAGTGTACCGATCTTTAGCAGTTGGCTAACGCTCTGTATTTCTTCCATTGTTCATTTTAAAGAGGGGTTTTGAACATTTGGGTACCGGGGTACTAGATGGGTGATAGAGGGGATCTTCACTATGTTGTCCTTCGGTTTTCTTCAGATTCTTTTCGAGGTCTCTTGTTTGGGGTTCTGGTTGTTATCTCGCAGGGTTTTGGCCAATTATGTCGGACTGTGTCTGGTGGGTCTGAGAGGAGGAGACAGGCTTCGTCCATATAATGGTTCGTACTATTTGATTCAATTGTTATTCGTGTTCCATTGTTGGGAGCTGGTTTGGGTGTTGACTGACCGGTGCATATGATTCCTTCTGTAGTCGGTGTGGTTTCCCTTATCCTGTAAGATTGTTTGGCATGCGAGGGGCTAGGTTCGGGCGTTTTGTTTCTGATTTGGTTATTGGCTACTTCCTTGTCGAAAATGATCTGTTGGCGGGGTTGTTGTGGGGATCTAGGTGCTCGCTGTTTTTTGGGGGTTTCAACTCGGTTGAGGTCCGGTTCTAGTTCCAATTCTGGGGCGGAAGTCATACAAAGCATGTCTTCTTCCTGGGACGTATCAAACAGTTGTAATATGTTGTAGTGGTTTTCCACCGGAAGTGACCAATTTACCTCGCCTACTTTGCTTTGTCGTGGGATGCCTTTTACAGTTGACCAGTTCAAATGCTCATTTTTTGGGTTGCTGGGTGTCGAAGTTTGACTTTTGGGTGTGAGGCCAGATGTTTGGGGTGATGTCGTATCATGTTGAAATTGATGTAATAGCTCCTTTGTTGTTTTTGAGGCTGTTGTAAATACCGCTCGTTTCCGTGGTGCAATTGAGCGACAGTTCCTTGTAGGGTGTCCGCTACAATTACAGTTAGTGCAGTATCCCTTTCTGGGGCATTTGTTTTGTAGGTGCCCGCGATGTTTGCAGTAGTTACATAACGGGGAGTTCTCTTCGCCAGGTCTAGTCACCGTTATCCATCTGCCTCCGATTTTGATAACAGGCGGGATGTTTCTCCTGATGATGGTGCTCATTCGCAAATTAATCCACCCGTTCTTGATGGAAGGGAAGTTGCGATGGTGGCCATATTGGAAAGATTTAATTTCTCCCCATTTGCAGTTGTTGACTATCTCCTTAATTTTTGTTATAGGGATGTCGCACGGTATCGGGTGAAGCGTGATTGATTCCAGTTCCGATCTTGGTAATTCTGCTCTAATTCTCATTGTTGATCCGTTTTCTGAAGTGAAGCTTATATTGTTTTCGTCGAAATATTTGATGATTGCAGGGATGGATGGAATTTGAGAACCTAACGCTTCTTCTTTTAAGGTGAGGAGAAAAGTACACTCCTTGAAGCTCTCCATGATGACTCCTTCGACGGAGTCGGCGATATGTGACAGGGGAGCGCCCTCAGCGAACAGCTCCATAAACACTGAAACGCTCATGTGTTCAACAGTTCCGGTGAGTTGCACCATAACGGTTCGTTTCAGCTCGATCTCGAATTCAGGTGTTGTGGTTGCCATTGAAGTCTCAGCAGTAGGTGTACAGGGTTTAAAAAAGGTAATATTATTGGGCGGATTGCGTGTGCGCGGCGGTTTACCGGAGACTCACAGGCTATTTAATGCGCTCTGATCGCGATTTTAGACTAAGGGGCGAAAGTTACATATACTAACACAGAAAGTTAGGGTAAGACTATAACAATGGCAAATAATTTAGTATTTACAATAGAATGGCTAACCCAGTTACTATAGTGATCACAGTCACCTGAGGTTCCAACTTTAAGTTAGAACGTGAAGGATTGCAGTTGTTCAACCGTAGATCAACGCTTTGTTGCGGGTCGGTGGTGTGAGCAGTACGTTGCAGCAGGTCAGGGTTACAGGTGGTTCAGTAGGACAGAGTGGTGCAGAGCAGGTGGTCCAGATGATCAAAGTGGTGTAGAGCAGGTAGTCCAGCGGGTTGTGGGGGTGCAGAGCAGGTGGTGCAGGGCAGGTAGTGCAGAGCAGGTGGTGCAGAGCAGGTGATCCAGAGCAGGTAGTAGAATCCAGGCGTTGTTGTCGGTAGAGTGCAGGTTTCGATGATCAGTAGTTGCAGGAACACGTGACGTTTCTATTCGGTAAGAGAACCTGAGAGTAGAGTAGCCACAATACAGATTCTTACCTTATTCAAATAGAATGCCTTAAAATGTCTGACTTAGGTACTTTTATTCGAAAAGTAGTCTCCGTATAAAGAAAACACTTTGAACCCAATTCGGTGCAAATGTAGCCGATGTGTTAGTCTGACAAATGTGATAACGGTATGTAATAATGGTATAGTCTGATAGCTCTTACGTTGTGCGGTGTAGCGCGATAAATGGTCAAACAAGTATTTTAGGTCCCGAACTCTTGTATTTATATATAGTTGAGCCAAAGCTCAGATGCTTACCTTATTCAATTAGAATGCCTCAAAATGTCTGAGTTGGGTGCTTCAATTCAAAAAGTGGTCTTTGTATAAAGGAAACACCTTGAACCCAATTCGGTGCAAATTTAGCCGATGTGTTAGTCTGACAAATGTGATAACGGTATGTAATAATGGTGAAGTCTGATAGCTCTTACGTTGTGCGGTGTAGCGCGATAAATGGTCAAACAAGTATTTTAGGTCCAGAACACTTTTATTTATATATAGTTGAGCCAAAGCTCAGATGCTTACGTTGTGCGGTGTAGCGCGATAAATGGTCAAACAAGTATTTTAGGTCCAGAACTCTTTTATTTATATATAGTTGAGCCAAAGCTCAGATGCTTACCTTATTCAAATAGAATGCCTTAAAATGTCTGAGTTGGGTGCTTCAATTCAAAAAGTGGTCTTTGTATAAAGGAAACACCTTGAACCCAATTCGGTGCAAATTTAGCCGATGTGTTAGTCTGACAAATGTGATAACGGTATGTAATAATGGTGAAGTCTGATAGCTCTTACGTTGTGCGGTGTAGCGCGATAAATGGTCAAACAAGTATTTTAGGTCCAGGACTCTTTTATTTATATAGAGTTGAGCCAAAGCTCAGATGCTTACCTTATTCAAATAGAATGCCTTAAAATGTCTGACTTAGGTACTTTTATTCGAAAAGTAGTCTCCGTATAAAGAAAACACTTTGAACCCAATTCGGTGCAAATGTAGCCGATGTGTTAGTCTGACAAATGTGATAACGGTATGTAATAATGGTATAGTCTGATAGCTCTTACGTTGTGCGGTGTAGCGCGATAAATGGTCAAACAAGTATTTTAGGTCCAGAACTCTTTTATTTATATATAGTTGAGCCAAAGCTCAGATGCTTACCTTATTCAAATAGAATAAGGTAAGCATCTGAGTCCGATAGCTCTTACGTTGTGCGGTGTAGCGCGATAAATGGTCAAACAAGTATTTTAGGTCCAGAACTCTTTTATTTATATATAGTTGAGCCAAAGCTCAGATTCTTACCTTATTCAAATAGAATACCTTCAAATGTCTGACTTGGTTGGTTTAATTCAAAAAGTAGTCTTCGTATAAAGGAAACAACTTGAACCCAATTCGGTGCAAATTTAGCCGATGTGTTAGTCTGACAAATGTGATAACGGTATGTAATAATGGTGAAGTCTGATAGCTCTTACGTTGTGCGGTGTAGCGCGATAAATGGTCAAACAAGTATTTTAGGTCCAGAACTCTTTTATTTATATATAGTTGAGCCAAAGCTCAGATTCTTACCTTATTCAAATAGAATACCTTCAAATGTCTGACTTGGTTGGTTTAATTCAAAAAGTAGTCTTCGTATAAAGAAAACACCTTGAACCCAATTCGGTGCAAATGTAGCCGATGTGTTAATCTTACAAATGTGATAACGGTATGTAATAATGGTAAAGTCCGATAGCTCTTACGTTGTGCGGTGTAGCGCGATAAATGGTCAAACAAGTATTTTAGGTCCAGAACTCTTTTATTTATATATAGTTGAGCCAAAGCTCAGATTCTTACCTTATTCAAATAGAATACCTTCAAATGTCTGACTTGGTTGGTTTAATTCAAAAAGTAGTCTTCGTATAAAGGAAACACCTTGAACCCAATTCGGTGCATGTAATAATGGTAAAGTCCGATAGCTCTTACGTTGCGGGGTGTAGCGCGATAAATGGTCAAACAAGTATTTTAGGTTCAGAACACTTTTATTTATATATAGTTGAGCCAAAGCTCAGATGCTTGCCTTATTCAAATAGAATGCCTTAAAGTGTCTGAGTTGGGTGGTTTAATTCGAAAAGTAGTCTCCGTATAAAGGAAACACCTTGAACCCAATTCTGTGCAAATGTAGCCGATGTGTTAATCTTAAAAATGTGATAACGGTATGTAATAATAGTAAAGTCCGATAGCTCTTACGTTGTGCGGTGTAGCGCGATAAATGGTCAAACAAGTATTTTAGGTCCAGAACACTTTTATTTATATATAGTTGAGCCAAAGCTCAGATGCTTACGTTGTGCGGTGTAGCGCGATAAATGGTCAAACAAGTATTTTAGGTCCAGAACTCTTTTATTTATATATAGTTGAGCCAAAGCTCAGATGCTTACCTTATTCAAATAGAATGCCTTAAAATGTCGTCTCCGTATAAAGAAAACACTTTGAACCCAATTCGGTGCAAATGTAGCCGATGTGTTAGTCTGACAAATGTGATAACGGTATGTAATAATGGTGAAGTCCGATAGCTCTTACGTTGTGCGGTGTAGCGCGATAAATGGTCAAACAAGTATTTTAGGTCCAGAACTCTTTTATTTATATATAGTTGAGCCAAAGCTCAGATGCTTACCTTATTCAAATAGAATGCCTTAAAATGTCTGAGTTGGGTGCTTTTATTCGAAAAGTAGTCTCCGTATAAAGAAAACACCTTGAACCCAATTCTGTGCAAATGTAGCCGATGTGTTAATCTTACAAATGTGATAACGGTATGTAATAATGGTAAAGTCCGATAGCTCTTACGTTGCGCGGTGTAGCGCGATAAATGGTCAAACAAGTATTTTAGGTCCAGAACACTTTTTTTATATATAGTTGAGCCAAAGCTCAGATGCTTACCTTATTCAAATAGAATACCTTCAAATGTCTGACTTAGGTCCTTTTCTTAAAAAAGTAGTCTTCGTATAAAGAAAACACCCTGAACCCAATTCGGTGCAAATGTAGCCGATGTGTTAGTCTGACAAATGTGATAACGGTATGTAGTAATGGTAAAGTCCGATAGCTCTTACGTTGCGGGGTCGATGTGTTAGTCTGACAAATGTGATAACGGTATGTAATAATAGTAAAGTCCGATAGCTCTTACGTTGCCCGATAAATGGTCAAACAAGTATTTTAGGTCCAGAACTCTTTTATTTATATATAGTTGAGCCAAAGCTCAGATTCTTACCTTATTCAAATAGAATACCTTAAAATATCTGACTTAGGTCCTTTAATTCGAAAAGTAGTCTCCGTATAAAGAAAACACGTTGAACCCAATTCGGTGCAAATGTAGCCGATGTGTTAGTCTGACAAATGTGATAACGGTATGTAATAATGGTGAAGTCTGATAGCTCTTACGTTGTGCGGTGTAGCGCGATAAATGGTCAAACAAGTATTTTAGGTCCCGAACTCTTTTATTTATATATAGTTGAGCCAAAGCTCAGATGCTTACCTTATTCAAATAGAATGCCTTAAAATGTCTGAGTTGGGTGCTTCAATTCGAAAAGTAGTCTCCGTATAAAGAAAACACTTTGAACCCAATTCGGTGCAAATGTAGCCGATGTGTTAGTCTGACAAATGTGATAACGGTATGTAATAATGGTGAAGTCCGATAGCTCTTACGTTGTGCGGTGTAGCGCGATAAATGGTCAAACAAGTATTTTAGGTCCAGAACTCTTTTATTTATATATAGTTGAGCCAAAGCTCAGATGCTTACCTTATTCAAATAGAATGCCTTAAAATGTCTGAGTTGGGTGCTTCAATTCAAAAAGTGGTCTTTGTATAAAAAAAACACCTTGAACCCAATTCTGTGCAAATGTAGCCGATGTGTTAATCTTACAAATGTGATAACGGTATGTAATAATGGTAAAGTCCGATAGCTCTTACGTTGCGCGGTGTAGCGCGATAAATGGTCAAACAAGGTCAAGATACAATAAAGTATGTACATATATATAATTGCTAATTAATATCCAGTACAACGATGCATATAATGACATTATTTAATATTAGGGAGATTGTCAGCAGTGAGAGTAGTGATGGGTGAGTTTTTTTATGTTAATCTATATAATAAAAAAGAAACATTGATTCTTTTCTATTGGTATTTTATGGGGATGTGCCGAGCTGAGCCCAAACTAAAAAGCTCGTGCCCGAGCGTATCATTTTTTGGCACTATGTTGAAAATTGGGCCGAGTGCCGAGCCTTATGCTGTTGATATAATGTTGCATGCGAGAGCGGAAAATAACAATCGTGTAAATTGTAATTATGTTGAAAACAATTGATTTATAATTGAACTGCTATTGTGTTGCAAATAATCGGCATGTCATTCCCTTCTATGTAGAAATAAACTAAACTTGATAAAAACCATTGCGACAGATGGGCGGGCATATTTTTGGATCGATACTCTGTGCCACGAAAGATTTTTTTCTGCGTACACTTTTAGAAATTTCAACGTCAAAATAATACGTATCGCTAGCAGACACTGGCACATTTTAAGAAGAAACAGAGTGTTTCTTTTTTGACAATCGGGCGCGGACTGGGTAGTGAATAAGAGGTAACATTGACATTGTAAAAAAATTATAAAATTGAACATTCACTGTGTATGTGGTATGCTCGCTCGCGGTCAACGAGACATTGTGTATTCCTGCTCTGGGATACACAGTGTGCGGTAAGCGGTAATTACCTTTTTAGCTTACGTATACATATAATAAGTATTTTCAAGTGTAATAAAAAACAGAAAACATTCGATTCTCTCCCCAAGTAATAAACAAAAATAATGTTTAGTCTGGAGGAACAATATTTATCATACCTTGATCATTGATGTCCAGAAAAGATTGTAGGATTTCTATGATTATTTAAAAAAACATTTGCGGGGCAATAAAAAACAATGGTTTCAAAGGCAACTTAACTTAATTAAAAGAAAAAATATTTACAGTGGAAGTACAGGGCAATAATACAAATAGAAGTCTTACAACTTATGCATTATGTAGTCTATATTTTCTCAAAAACATCAACTTTTCCTCTTTTTTCCACAAAAGCAAAATATCTCCTACACACATTTAACAGCCTTGTTTTAATGCTTTTCTTTTATAACTTATAACTACTTCCTTTAATCATAAGCTTACCCACAAATACCATTTTTTTAGACTGAAAACAAAGTTCATAATTTAACTAAGATTTATTTATTTAAGATTTAAGTGAAAAAGTTTGATTTAACTAAGTGAAAAAGTTTTTGGGAGAATCTGAATGACTTCTCGACATAATCTCAACTAAATCCTGCAACACAATCATAAAAATTACCTGAAACTGTAACTGAACAGTCTCAATCTAAAACGTAAACTACATCATCAGAAAATATAGACAAAGCTGTAAAATATTTGTTTTTTGATACTTGATTATCTTTAATTAAATGAAAACAATCTGCATACATAACTTTAAAATCAATTTTATCACAAAGTTAATATTGGTTGGGGTAAAAAAAAACAAAAAAAAACAGTTTTTTCCCCTTTCCATAAGACAATTTTGAGGTAAAAAAAAACAAGAAAAAAAGTATAAAAAGTTCGAAAAATTTAAAATTAAAATATACCAGCAGCAAGGTACTTAAATATGTTACAAATAACTGCATTCATATAAGGTTTATCACGAAAGGCCTTCTCACAAAAAAAGTTTAGCAAACCCCATAAAAAGTTTTTATCAAATTTCTCGTCTAATCTGCTTGCCGGTGTCAAAATACCCAATAAAATATCAAATTAATGTATGCCCGTTTGTAAATTTTGTCGCATTTCCTTTGTCGATTTACCGTTCCTGTGACTCGGGAGACGAGTGATCTTTTCGTCAGCATGTATATATGATAATATAGATAACGATTGAAATAACTTGCGCAATCTGTCACATATATTAAAAGCAGTCGTATTGTAGTTGATTTTAAGTCACAGAATTTTAAATCAACTTCAAACGATCGTTACTTTGACGCACGCAGTTATTCGTTTAGAGCTGCGTAAACGAAAATATGTATAATATTTCTGAGGCGGGTGTTCAAACACCAAACAGCCCCTCTAAATCCGGCACTGATGTGACGTATTATGACGTCAGAATGATTAAGTGTCTCGCCAGAATTTGGATGTCGAAATTTGCGCCCGGCGACACCTGGCAACGAATCGCAGCACTGTATATATATATTTAATTAGTTTGTTGGAGTGCTGGACTATATCAAACATTATTGGCTGTTCATGATTTGAACATTAAGCTAATTGTAGGATTAATAAAATGTTTACCATTATACACCTCTTCTATTTTTAATTTGTTTTATTTTTAGTGATACGGACTCGTTTTTATCACCTTTTGATTGGTAAGAACTTAAATTGTTTTAAATATTTTCATTCATTGAGTACCATTTACTACATTAATCAATAAATAATTAGTTTGTCTATTTGATATTGGGTGCTATTTAAAGTTCTGGGCTTTTGTTAACTGTTAATGTAGTATTGTTTTCTTTCTATGGAGGAAAAACAAACTAAACATTGATAGGATGTATGTTTAGATTCATTCTAATAATATATAACTGTATTATACATATACCTTTTTATTGCAGTGAGGAGGATCTTTTTCTTTGCACTGATTATAACAATGCAGATACTAGTGCTTCTTCAGACTCAAGGTTTGTATTTATGTATAACCAAATTTGCAAATAATTCATTATACACCTCATATCATGGTTAATGACGATAGAGAGCATTTGTACTGTAAAATGAACACACACAGCAAATTCATGATCTAAAATATTAATTAATAATACATTTATAGGCCTATACAATTAAGTTAAATTAACTTACTACTTATCATTTACTTACTAAGTTGTAAGTAAAGTTGTAAGTTACAACCGTAACATTATGCATTATGACCCAATAATTCCTGATGTGTTAGTTCTTACATTGTTTTAAATTTTTCAGGAATTCAGCTGAACTAAAACAAGCAGATGAGGTTTCCTCTCTCTCGTATGTTTCCAGGTATTTTATATATTATATTATAATACATGAATTTTTAGTGTGGTAAGCGGTTTAAGAGTAGTTGGCTTAACCATATAAAATTAGTTTGTTGCTTGTTAAGGAGTGATGTGTTCATTACAGTAATAATCTTTTATTGACAATAGTGACGATGAAGTTATGGATGGTAGTGGTTCTATTAAAAGCAAATGTGTGCATTCTGATGTAAACCGAAAGATCTGCTGTAATTCACAGTAAGTAATAAATCCTTCTGTAATTATTTTCTGTTTGTATTGCGATAATGCGAAAAATAATTTTAATTATTTATATTTAAACTAGAAGTCGACCGAGGTATCGGTCGTTTTTCGTTTAGAGCTTTGTAACGAAAATATGTATAAAATTTCTGAAGAGGGTGTTCAAACACCAAACACCCCCCTCTAGATCCGCCACTGCTTCCTAAGAACATGCATGTTTCCTAAGAACATGCAGACCAACTAATTTTTCTCTATTATAACTTTCAATATCTTGAATACAGGCATTACTTTTGTTTAATACTGATCATTTCATATGGTTCGCTATAGTGACAAATATCGGTAAAAGCTAAAAATATCGGTATCGGTGGAAAAAGTTGATATCGGTCGGTCTCTCATTTAAACATATTTTCTTTGCTAAAAATCCAAATAACCTTAAGCAAATATTTAAGCTGCATGAAAATCTGATTAATGTGATATCTGATATGCATTATTCGACTTCCCACTTCATTTGGATAACTTAGAGGTTAAGCCCCAATAAACTTTAGTGTAAGTACAAGATTCATTTTTACATTTGTGATTTCAGAAGCTTTAAAGAAGTTAAAGATCAATTGGACGGGCTTACAAGACGCTTGGACAAGTATTATATATATTTTTTTATGTTCTAAATCTAATATATAGTCAAGTGGGGTAATAAAAAACAGAAAATATAAACTTTCGATTTTCCCCCAAAGTAATAAATAAAAATAAAATATTTTTAGTCTGGAGGAACAGTATCCATCATACCTTGATGTCCAAAAAAGATTGTAGGATTTCTATGATTACTTGAAATTTTATTCGAAATTTTGTGCTGTTTTTTTATTCCCCTGGCTTTGGGGTAAAAAAAACATTTGCGGGGCAATAAAAACAATGGTTTTAAAGGCAACTTAACTTAATCAAAAAAAAAATAATAATAATTGAAGTACAGGGCAATAATACAAATATAATTCTTACAACTTAAGTATTATGCAGTCTATATTTTCTCAGAAACATCAACTTTTCCTCTTTTTTCCACAAAATCAAAATATCTCCTACACACTTTTAACAGCCTTTTTCTAAAGCTTTTCTTTTACAATTTATCATTTTTACTGAACTACTTCCTTTTGAACATAGGCTTACCCACAAATAACATTTATTACTAAAAACAAAGCTCGTAAGTTTCATAACCTATATAAAGCACAAGAAGTAACTAGAGCACTACACTTGGTTTAACTAAATGGTAAAGGCTTTTGAAAATCTAAATGACATCTTGACTTTATCCGAACTAAATTTAAAATTCAGCCACATAATCATAAAAATGACCTGTAACTGAATAGGCTTAACGTAAAACATAAACTACACCATCAGAAAATGTAGGCAAAGCTGTAAAATATCTGTTTTTGATACTTGATTACCTTTAAAATCAATTAAACTATTAATTAAATTAAAATAATATACATACATAACTTTAAAATTAATTTTATCACCAAGTTAATATTGGTTGGTGTAAAATAAACAAAAAACAGTTTTTTTACCCCTTCCCATAATTTTTACCCCACAATTTTGGGGTAAAATAAAAACAAGAGAAAAAAGTATGAAATGCTCGTAAAATTTAAAATTAAAATATACCAGCAGCAAGGTACTTAAATATGTAGCACATACCTGCATTCATAATAAGTTTATCATGAAAGGCTTTCTCACAAAAAAAAGTTTAGCAAACCCCATAAAAAGTTGTTTTTGTCAATTTATTGTTTGATTTATTAATTTGTGTTTTACCGAAAAAATAATTACCACCTAGAATGAATGTTAGGATAAAAAATAAGCCAAATAAATGTCCTTTTTACCCACAAAAGCCGTTTGCGATAAAATGATTTTTTTAGTGGGCTAGGGGGGTTGTCCTTTCTTACCCCAATTACCCCATTGTTTTTCATTACCCCACTTTACTAAAAAAAAACTACTTTTTTAAAGTGACTGAAAGTACTTCAACTTAATTTTTGCTTCTTAAATATTCATTCAAACTGTGTGTTTATATAATTCTAAGTTTGTAGTGTGTTTTAACATATTATGTGTTGTAAATTTTTCTTCCTAATTACATTCGTTACAGGAAAATGTCTCATTTATGCAGAGGTAGTCCTCAATTCCCTAGACCTTACATGTAATAATAATTATTAATAAACCAACCAAAACAGTACCATTTTAAAAATCTTAATATCTGGCATACTTTAATGGTGTCGTAATAGAACATGACTTGCTAGTTTGTTATGATTATGTATTTGATAATTTTTTATTAGTTTTATAATTAAAGTCCTGCAGGATTGTAAAAGTTGTAAATCCGGACGGTGATCGTTTAATTTTATTTAAAATCCGGACGTGTTATGTTTTACGTGCGTCTGTCACCCAAGCTACCAAATCTTGTTATAAAGCGTATTACTAACCATCACCACAGTCTAGTTCGGGCGCCTGTGCGATAGAAACGGTTGTTAAAGCTGCGATCTAATATTTTATGTTCGTCGCGTGTTCGTAATTATCAGCTAACGAATTCGCTCGAGTAACAAACATTGCCGTGCTGCAATTTGGTCATTTTGCGCTTAATTTTTACGTCACATGTCTTATTGCAACATAACTATTAACTATGACGTTTCATTACGTAACAATCGGGACGAATGTGCCCACTGTCCAACCAACCACGAGATCGAAACATCGTGTATGAGCATGGCGCCCCCCTCTGTTATAGGCGCCATGTGTATGAGCGTCACATTTTTACGCTCTGCGCCAGCGTAGGAAATAAAGGAAGACGCATGCGGTAGCATACATTTAACACTTATCAACCGAAGCAATCGTTGTGAATTTATTCTCGTGAAAAATGACGTAATGAAACTCTGGTTCTCGTGCGGTGCCAACAAACGATGTTTTTTGGCTTCTGTCCAAGCTCGGCCGGGAAGATACTTTGTAATAATGTATTACAATTTGCGTTGGTTCCAATTTACTGATAGCGTCGCTCCTCGCTCTTATATTTGCACCAATTAAAAATCACATACACGCAATATACCTGTATTCAAAGTTTAAACTATTCTTGATTGCTGGCTTAAAATATGTCGGGAATAAAACAATTATACGAAATATAGAAGCACATAAACCACAATTGTTTTCTTAAATTTTAATAGTTTATCAAAGGCATTATGACGTAATCATCGTTACATTTTTAATCCACGATGAACGTGCGTAAAACTTTTCATTTGTTTCTGCCGATTTGATACGTCGTTTTAATAAATGTAATATCATTTTAAATTCACCACAATCAGTGTCCTATGCAATAAAAATGTTTTATTGGTTGTTCACATCAATATCTATTCTACTTTATGTGATAAATTATTGATACAGGATGTTTTGATTTCGCAGTTGGTTGAGCAGTGAGCACATACCTCCCGATTGTTATATTTTTAAACGTCATAATAAATAGTTACGCTGCAATAGGGCATGTGACGTAACAATTGATCGTATCGAAAACATGTTCCCAGGTTTTGACAGCAGCCAGAGACTCTCGTCTGTTTTTGTATTGCTAAAAATATTTTTACTTGATCATATTTAAATCGAAGTAACATTTGTCAGCTCCTATTTAATAGGCTGGGGCAAAGTTAGTATTGACCAAGTTAGGAAACGGATTGTAAAACAACGAGTCTTGTTATCCATTGTCCCCGCGTCTGTGACGTCATAGTCGCAGCCATTACGGAGCCCACGGCATAGCATTTTATCATTGCTGGGTGCTGTTTTTCGTCTAAATATTGCGATTTTTAAGAACCAAGCTCTTCTGCGCGTAAAAATGGCTTTCTACTAATGTTATATCTTATCACAATAATAAACCTCACATAAAGAATCAAATTCTATTGAACACTCAATCGATTAAAGAGTAAAAAAACAGAAAATATCAAGTATACCAACCAAAAACATAAAAGAACATGTTTAAAATATAAAAATACAAACAAAAACGCATAACATTAACATATACTGGTGTATCTAGCTGCAGTTTTGCATGTAAATTGCCGTGATTTTACTTTTTGGCTCACAAACTTAACACGTATACCCGGCAACGAAACTTAAGGTATCTTTATAAAATTTGCCTAATATCGAAGTGACATTGAGGAAAACAATACTGAGTTACTATTTTTGGTCCTCTGCTTGAATTAATAAGCTACCTTTTCTGCGTTCCGGGTCTTTATGAAATCGGAAAACGCAAACACCTTATCTGCTAGTACTTAAAAGTAGTTTGGAGCTGCATGTCCACTCATGTTGGATTATAAATGTAGTATATAATGGTTCTGTAGATTCGTAGGTATGATCATATACTATTATGTAAACTAAGCTGATTGCTGCTAGTATTAATCGCCAACGTAAAGTATCCTGTTAAACCACACTGTACGCTGAAAACCAGTCAAAATACTAATTTACTCCACATTAATTCTTAGATTTAATATTATATAACAAGATTTATATTAGAAATTATATTTTAAATGTTAAAACAACCGCTATACGTGTTTTCTAGCGTTGTATCGCTTACAAGAACCAAATAAACACACGCCGACCATGCATTTGTATAGGCGATTCACGCTCTGTGGGCTCCGTAATGGCGGACACAAGCGCCGTTTCCTGACGTGACGTTGGGCTGGGTCGTATGTAAATTAACATTTAATCATACATTAGGTAGATTTTTGGTTAAACAATTTTATTTAAGATAATAATGTAATTGTTTTTTTTTTATTATTTCAGAAGCTTACAAGAGATTAAAAATCAGTTGGACTCGCTCACAGGCCGCTTGGAGAAGTATGGTTTTCTATACTTTAAGAATTTTGTTTATGAATTCAAATATATATATATATATATATTATGAACTAAAATAGTAAAATTAGCACTGCTTCGTTTATTTTGACATCATTTCAAAATCAGCCTAAAATTTAGAGTATTTTTTACAATTAATTTAGTGTCTCCACTAATGTAACTAGTAATGTTTCATTGTGTTTAAGAGTGATTTCTGGGAGGGACAATGGGAAAACCAAGACAAAGAAGGTTCGTCTGATTTCATTTCAAATTTAATATATTGTTTCTTATATATTATATATATTATTATTAAATATTTATTATCTATATATATTATTTTTTTGTATTTGACTATATGTATTATTTTGATGGTATCATGATAATGTATGTACATATATAACTAATGCTATATTTTGTTATTTTCTAGGTGCAAATTTAGTACCAAAGGTAATCAAGAAAGAGTTTCTAAATCCGGAAGGTAAAGTGTAGTTTTGAAACTATTCATGTAATATTAGTAACAAATACTTAAATATAGAAAGTTTCGTCAGTGCCCCTATTGTTCCATGAAATTTGTGAATGTCACAACACACCACAGATTACACCATTCAAATCTTGATAAGACAGCCATGCTGTATGACAACAAGTTAAAGCAAGAAAGTTCTGGATAATATAAAAACTATACAGGCTATTCATGCATTCTCTGTCACCGAGTAGTAAAGTCTATCAAACTACATTGTCTATACAATCATAAAGAAGTAGATGTAAGAGCTGACAGTTTTAGACTATTTGAAATTAAATGCAGTTTAAAAGAAGGGGGGGGAGCTGTACAATTTGGAAACTGTCTTATCTCATTATCAACAAGAGTTGGTAGAATTGGGTGTTGCAAAAAGAAACCCAACCACGAAAGAATCAGCAAAAACCTATGTTAATCAATTGAGTAAAATAATCACGTGTGAAGCAGACTTAAAATCACCAGGAATAATTTACCATAATATACAAAGTACCCTAACCGGAGAAGGTGCGGATGGCACAAAATACTCTTATCTTTGTACATTGAAAAATTTCATACAGTTTGTAGAGACACAGCATGAGAATTTTCATTCCGCTGAATTTAAAAAATTATTAAAGTACACAGACCATTGGCTCTTGCGGCAACGAACAAAAAAAGAACAGAGAGAAAATTTTGTGAAACAAAAATCAAGAAGCCAATTAAAAGAAATTAAAGATCCATTTTTACAAATTTTAAAATATGAAAAGAAATTTAAAGAAGTCATGCAAAGTATTCGAGAAGATCCCATACCAACGCCAGAAGGCGTCAAACACCTGTGCTCTGATATCTTTTTAAGAGTAGTGTGCAAATCTGGCTGCAGATCATCTGTACTGACTGGACTAACACTTGACGAACTAAATAATGCTCAAAAAACAGATATGGGAAATTTTAGTATTTACGTAAAAGACCAAAAGGAAAAGGCACAACATGGTTGCCTTGTCCTTTCTGAATTGGAGCTTAATGACTTAAAAGCTGCATCAGGACATTCATGGAAAGGAACGTCCTATTCAAATAAATTAAAAGCTTTTCCATCATTTATAAGTGACAGAGAAAAGATGTCCGCTTCCGAATTCAACAGTATCTGGAGAAAAAGATGCCAACTGGTGTTCGGGTCAGTCATCAGTGTGACTGCAGTTAGAAAGTTAATTACACGTGGTGTTAGCCAACTCCCGAAAGATGTTCAGGTGGCAGTAGCGAGGTCAAAAGGACATTCAATAGCTATCGCTGAAAAAGTTTATGATATATCAGATCCACACCAGTTAGTAGAAAAGGCAAGAATGACTTTGCAAACAATTGCTACAGGTTAGTTTTTCAGCAGTTCTCAGGTTTAGATTAATGTACATGTCTCTGTCAGTTTTTTAACTTATTCTTCTATAATAATAATAACCACTATGTTTTAATTAATTAATGACAAATGTAATAACTTCGTTTATCAACAGAAAAGTCTTCAATCGAAATTACAACTGGTCATAAGCCTTCATCTTCGGATGTAGCACCATGTGATGTGGGGTGCTCCTCTTCGGATGTAGCACCAGGTGATGTGGGGTGCTCCTCTTCGGATGTAGCACCAGGTGATGTGGGGTGCTCCTCTTCGGATGTAGCACCAGGTGATGTGGGGTGCTCCTCTTCGGATGTAGCCCCAAGTGATGTGGGGTGCTCCTCTTCGGATGTAGCACCAGGTGATGTGGGGTGCTCCTCTTCAGATGTAGCACCAGGTGATGTGGGGTGCTCCTCTTCGGATGTAGCACCAGGTGATGTGGGGTGCTCCTCTTCAGATGTAGCACCAGGTGATGTGGGGTGCTCCTCTTCAGATGTAGCACCAGGTGATGTGGGGTGCTCCTCTTCGGATACCGAACCTATTAAAGCTGATATGCAATGTTCAAATGTTCCTGTTCAGTCTTACTTCAACTCAATTACAGACCAAGGTAAGTGTTTACTTAATAACCAACTACACTTTTGAATTTGTGTACAGATAATCTTAAATTGCTTAGTGTATGTTTAAACATTTTTTCATTCAAAACCATATTCTTTTTTAAGTTATTTTTGTATTATTTTGTGTTGTTGATGCTTTTCAGTTGATACCTTACAAAATTATTTTATTTAGACAATGTTACCATTCCTGCAAAGTTTATACGAGTGGTATTTTTGGACGATGCTGAACCTAAAGATGTATATCGTTTGGGAGATTTAAAAACTAAAGACAGAAAACGACTTAAATGTTTTGAGGACGTTTGTATGGAAGAAGAGTGCAAAGCAAGATGGGATGATAACTTGTTTTATCCTGCCAAAAGAGTTCCATTGTCTTGTAAGTTTTGTTCATATAATATTTTTTTGTATGGCACTGTTGTCACATACTCACTTTTTAACCATTAAATAAAGGATTCGAGGCTTTATTTTGCAGTTAACTGCCCTTAACGGGTCGTCTGAAGTTTTTTTGCATGTATAAAAGTTATATAAGGCGTGAGGTGTATGTTTTGTATGAAATATGACACTTGAAGAGGTCAGAGGATAAAGTAAATACCTATTTTCACATGTAAGAAATATTGTATAGCTATTTACAGAAGTATGTTTAACATGGTTTAAATATTTGATGGTTAGCATTTCATGTTCTTCTTAATTGTTGTCACAATGGTGCTGTTTTTTAAAGGGTCACCTCAAAAACGCTGCATTGTGCATTCGGACACGGACACGATGAAAGAGTCACCAAGAAAAAAGAGGAAAAGTTGTTCAAAAAAAGAATGGACTTTTTCTATGAAAATTCTAGAGAATTCTGAAGTTTTTTAATAATCGTCAATTGGGGTAATATAAGACAAAATTCACAAATTTTCAGCATTAAAAAAATTTTTGTTAGTGTTTAGGAATAATATTTATCACACATGCCTATAAAAGATTGTGGGATTTCTATGATTGTTTAAAATTTTATTCGAAATCTTGTACTGTTTTTTTTATGTTCCTGACTTTTGGGATAAAAAAACATTTGCGGGCAATAAAAAACAATGTTTTAAAAAGCAACTAAACTTAATTAAAAGAACAAATTAACAATGCAAAAACAGGGTAATAATACAAATATTAATCAGACAACTTATTACTTATGCAATATGCATTATGCGGTCTATTTTGTCTCATAAATATCAAAACTAACGCATTTCTAACAGCCTTGAACTAATGCTTCTCTTACAATTTATCATTTTTACTGAACTACTTCCTTTTAAACATAAGCTTACCCACAAATAACATTTATTAGACTAAAAACAAAGCTCGTAAGTTTCATAACCTATATAAAGCACAAGAAGTAACCGAAGGATTACATTTAATTCAACTAAATGACGTTCTAAATGACATCTGACTTAATTTAAACTAAATTCAGCAATATAATCATAAAAATGACCTGTAACTAAACAGTCTTAACCTAAACTACATCCTTAGAAAATATAGGCCAAGCTGTAAAATATCTGTTTTTGATACTATTATTTAAAATTAAATGCAGTTTAAAAAAACGGGGGGGAGCTGTATAATTTGGAAGTTGTCTTATCTCATTATCAACAAGAGTTGGTAGAATTGGGTGTTGCAAAAAGAAACCCAACCACGAAAGAATCAGCAAAACCTATGTTAATCAATTGAGTAAAATAATCACGTGTGAAGCAGACTTAAAATCACCAAACTATTCATGTAATATTAGTAACAAATACTTAAATATAGAAAGTTTCGTCAGTGCCCCTATTGTTCCATAAAATTAATTTTTTTATACATAGAAAAACAATTGGTTTTTATCAATTTCTTCTTTTATTGTAATTTGATTTGGTAGTTTCTGTATTAGATAAATACATGTTGAATATTCCGATTCGTTTTTACTGATTTCTTCTTTAAAATTGTGATTTTATTTATGTACATAGATTAAAATTGAAAAAAAATCAATGTGGCGTGGGATAATTTGTCTGTACATAGAAATACAAATCCGAGAATTCTTTAAGGGAGGTGGAGGGTAGTTCAATTCATAAACTCAGTCGATTATGACGATTACTTTATATTACACATCGTATTATGGTCGATGCAGTTAAGGAGAAAAGTTCAAAAATTTATATCATTTTTTCATTTATAGCTCCATGCTGCCATGTAACGGTAAAAGAAAAAAAATCAAAAACCAAGTAAGAAACAATTTTTGTAAAACGTATTGTTTTGTTTCCGGAAAATTGTTTCCAGCAAAAAGTGTTTCTCACCAGTACATAGGTATCGGAAAGCATCTTTTATATTGAAGCGGTCTGCAAGTCGGCTCCATGTTTTTCTATCCATCTTATTTCTTTTATCAAAATATTTCATGTTATCTTGGGGTGAGAGGATCATGTTAAAATCCCCCATAATGTAGATAGGGCCTGAATTTGCCTCCGGCAAATCGGATTCAATCTTATCGATTAGTTCTTTACGTGTACTTCTATGTTTTTCGCCCGGGGGTAAATATATGTTGAAAAGCTCGATAGTTTGGTTTCTTCTTTGCATTTTTATGCATTGAATACGGTTTTCGGCGAGTATTTTATGGGTTATCTGGTGCGTCGTTAACAAGTGAGTTTTTACAATTATGGCGGTTCCATGTCGAAAGTGATGATCGGACGATGCGCAGGTTATTGTGTTCGTGTAAATAACCAACCCGAAATTTTCAAATAAACTAGATTTAATTTCATGGTTCAGCCTATGTGTTTCCTGCACGCATAGAATGTCAATATTATTATGTTTCATATAATTTACTACTTTAGATGTTTTTGCTTCTAATCCATTGATGTTTAATGTTCCAATAACTAGATTGTTCTCTTGTTTTACTGTTTTTTCCATTTTGTCCATGTCATCGTTGGTGTTGCTTTGGGTACTTTGGTACTATGATGTTGACAACTGTGTCATGTTTCGGGTAGTTTTGCTCCATCATGTTCTTGTCGGGGGCGTTTTGGCGTGCGGTGGTTCACATGTTGGCTCAAGATTCTTGGCCATTCATAACGAGTGGGTGTTGGTGGATGGGTTAAGGACACTTCTAAAGATGATCTTGGTTCCATGTTCTCTACTTGTTCCTGGTCAATGGTTTCGCTTGTTTTTTGGTTTGAATCTGTGGAGATTTCTTTGGTTCTTTGGGCCTTTTGTTGAACATCATCGGACTTTTTGTATTGAACTGGGTTTGTTTTGGATTTACTCTCATCTTGTGTTTTGCCTTTTAATGTCTTGTTCTTTTTCGGTGTATTCTTTGCTTGTGTCGTGCTCGTCATTTTTTGTTGTTGTTTTAAGATTGGGGTTCCGCTCTCTATTTGGGCATTTTTGATTATGTTTTCTAGTTCCAACTCAGGGGCCGAATTTATGAATATCTCATCTCTTGAGTTTTCAAATAGCTCCAATACCCGGTAGTGATTTTCTGTTTGAATAGACCAGCTGCTTGCAATATTTTCTTGTGGTTGGTTTTTGCGTTTGACCACATGCCATTCCGGTTGTTCGGTTTGGGTGATCGGGGTTGATGTTTGAATTTCCTGGTGTAATATTCGTTGTGGTGTTGTTTTGTTTGATGACTGGGTGGCGAGGTTTCTGGTGGAGTCTTTGTTTGAGTGGAAGACTGCCCTTTTCCTTGGCGCAACCATACGACAATTACGTGTTGTATGGCCACTACACTCACAAATTGTACAAAATCCCTTTTTCGGGCATTTATTTTGGAGGTGGCCTCTATGTTTGCAATAGTTGCAAAGAGGCGCGTTTTCTTCTCCTGGGCGGGTTACAGTTACCCATCTGCCGCCAATCTTAATCACAGGTGGGATGTTTCCTTTATTGATTTTGGACATTCTCAGGTTGATCCACCCATTTTTTATCGACGGAAAATTTCTATGGTGACCAAATTGGTGAGATTTAATCTTACCCCAATTATGTTTGGCTATCAGGTCTTGAATCTTCTTCATTGGGACATCACATGGTATTGGGAGGAGGGTGATTGTTTCCAGTTCAGCCCTCGGAAGTTCTGCCCGAATTCTCATGGTAGATCCGTTTTCGGAAGTGAAGCTGATGTTATTGGTTTCAAAGTATTCAATTATGTCCGAAATTTGGGGGATTGATGTGCCTAATGCATCTTGTTTCAGGGTAAGAAGAAATGTACATTCTTTGTAGCTTTCCATTATTACTCCTTCGACAAAATCTGCAATGTGGAAAAGTGGAGCTCCTTCGGCAAAGAGTTCCATGAAGACTGATACACTCATTTGCTCTACCGTACCAGTAAGTTGGACCATGATTGTTCTCTCTAGTTTTATTTCAATTTCCGGGGTTTGTTGGGTTGTCATGTTTGTTTGTTATTGTTTGATTTTTACCATTTCCCCGAAAAAAATTATTTAAATTTATATATCAAGGAAATAACACAAATTTACCGGATTCAATGCAGGGGTGATGATCTACCAGTTGTGTTCTCGGTTGCCTCGACGTTCTTCGAAGTTAATGCGAAGAATCTGTGCAGAGACGTGGAGAGGATCTATGACGGTTGTTCGTCGGTAGTGTTCCGATAATAAGGCGGTCGACGTCTTCTTTATTGTCGGAGTGAGTATATCCAACCGCAACGGCGATACCCACAGACTGGGTAGGTCGTCCGGTTTTGTGGAGGTGACCGTTCTTCCGGTGTCGAAGAGTTGTTGTTGTGGCGGTTTTGTAGAGTTGTTGGTGCTTCCGGTGTTGTAGAGCTGTTGGTGCTTCCGGTGTTGTAGAGCTGTTGGTGCTTCCGGTGTTGCAGATCGATTTGTCAAGGTGCAGAAAAACAGGAATATCAGCGAACGTCGTTTCTATTCGGTAAGAGAACCTTATTCAAATAGAATGCCCAAAAATGTCTGAGTTGTGTGCTTCAATTCAAAAAGTAGTCTTCGTATAAAGAAAACACCTTTAACCCAATTCGCGGATTCAATGCAGGGGTGATGATCTACCAGTTGTGTTCTCGGTTGCCTCGACGTTCTTCGAAGTTAATGCGAAGAATCTGTGCAGAGACGTGGAGAGGATCTATGACGGTTGTTCGTCGGTAGTGTTCCGATACTAAGGCGGTCGACGTCTTCTTTATTGTCGGAGTGAGTATATCCAACCGCAACGGCGATACCCACAGACTGGGTAGGTCGTCCGGTTTTGTGGAGGTGACCGTTCTTCCGGTGTCGAAGAGTTGTTGTTGTGGCGGTGTTGTAGAGTTGTTGGTGCTTCCGGTGTTGTAGAGCTGTTGGTGCTTCCGGTGTTGTAGAGCTGTTGGTGCTTCCGGTGTTGTAGATCGATTTGTCAAGGTGCAGAAAAACAGGAATATCAGCGAACGTCGTTTCTATTCGGTAAGAGAACCTGAAAGTAGAGTAGCCACAATACAGATGCTTACCTTATTCAATTAGAATGCCTCAAAATGTCTGAGTTGGGTGCTTCAATTCAAAAAGTGGTCTTTGTATAAAGGAAACACCTTGAACCCAATTCGGTGCAAATTTAGCCGATGTGTTAGTCTGACAAATGTGATAACGGTATGTAATAATGGTGAAGTCTGATAGCTCTTACGTTGTGCGGTGTAGCGCGATAAATGGTCAAACAAGTATTTTAGGTCCAGAACACTTTTATTTATATATAGTTGAGCCAAAGCTCAGATGCTTACGTTGTGCGGTGTAGCGCGATAAATGGTCAAACAAGTATTTTAGGTCCAGAACTCTTTTATTTATATATAGTTGAGCCAAAGCTCAGATGCTTACCTTATTCAAATAGAATGCCTTAAAATGTCTGAGTTGGGTGCTTCAATTCAAAAAGTGGTCTTTGTATAAAGGAAACACCTTGAACCCAATTCGGTGCAAATTTAGCCGATGTGTTAGTCTGACAAATGTGATAACGGTATGTAATAATGGTGAAGTCTGATAGCTCTTACGTTGTGCGGTGTAGCGCGATAAATGGTCAAACAAGTATTTTAGGTCCAGGACTCTTTTATTTATATAGAGTTGAGCCAAAGCTCAGATGCTTACCTTATTCAAATAGAATGCCTTAAAATGTCTGACTTAGGTACTTTTATTCGAAAAGTAGTCTCCGTATAAAGAAAACACTTTGAACCCAATTCGGTGCAAATGTAGCCGATGTGTTAGTCTGACAAATGTGATAACGGTATGTAATAATGGTATAGTCTGATAGCTCTTACGTTGTGCGGTGTAGCGCGATAAATGGTCAAACAAGTATTTTAGGTCCAGAACTCTTTTATTTATATATAGTTGAGCCAAAGCTCAGATGCTTACCTTATTCAAATAGAATAAGGTAAGCATCTGAGTCCGATAGCTCTTACGTTGTGCGGTGTAGCGCGATAAATGGTCAAACAAGTATTTTAGGTCCAGAACTCTTTTATTTATATATAGTTGAGCCAAAGCTCAGATTCTTACCTTATTCAAATAGAATACCTTCAAATGTCTGACTTGGTTGGTTTAATTCAAAAAGTAGTCTTCGTATAAAGGAAACAACTTGAACCCAATTCGGTGCAAATTTAGCCGATGTGTTAGTCTGACAAATGTGATAACGGTATGTAATAATGGTGAAGTCTGATAGCTCTTACGTTGTGCGGTGTAGCGCGATAAATGGTCAAACAAGTATTTTAGGTCCAGAACTCTTTTATTTATATATAGTTGAGCCAAAGCTCAGATTCTTACCTTATTCAAATAGAATACCTTCAAATGTCTGACTTGGTTGGTTTAATTCAAAAAGTAGTCTTCGTATAAAGAAAACACCTTGAACCCAATTCGGTGCAAATGTAGCCGATGTGTTAATCTTACAAATGTGATAACGGTATGTAATAATGGTAAAGTCCGATAGCTCTTACGTTGTGCGGTGTAGCGCGATAAATGGTCAAACAAGTATTTTAGGTCCAGAACTCTTTTATTTATATATAGTTGAGCCAAAGCTCAGATTCTTACCTTATTCAAATAGAATACCTTCAAATGTCTGACTTGGTTGGTTTAATTCAAAAAGTAGTCTTCGTATAAAGGAAACACCTTGAACCCAATTCGGTGCATGTAATAATGGTAAAGTCCGATAGCTCTTACGTTGCGGGGTGTAGCGCGATAAATGGTCAAACAAGTATTTTAGGTTCAGAACACTTTTATTTATATATAGTTGAGCCAAAGCTCAGATGCTTGCCTTATTCAAATAGAATGCCTTAAAGTGTCTGAGTTGGGTGGTTTAATTCGAAAAGTAGTCTCCGTATAAAGGAAACACCTTGAACCCAATTCTGTGCAAATGTAGCCGATGTGTTAATCTTAAAAATGTGATAACGGTATGTAATAATAGTAAAGTCCGATAGCTCTTACGTTGTGCGGTGTAGCGCGATAAATGGTCAAACAAGTATTTTAGGTCCAGAACACTTTTATTTATATATAGTTGAGCCAAAGCTCAGATGCTTACGTTGTGCGGTGTAGCGCGATAAATGGTCAAACAAGTATTTTAGGTCCAGAACTCTTTTATTTATATATAGTTGAGCCAAAGCTCAGATGCTTACCTTATTCAAATAGAATGCCTTAAAATGTCGTCTCCGTATAAAGAAAACACTTTGAACCCAATTCGGTGCAAATGTAGCCGATGTGTTAGTCTGACAAATGTGATAACGGTATGTAATAATGGTGAAGTCCGATAGCTCTTACGTTGTGCGGTGTAGCGCGATAAATGGTCAAACAAGTATTTTAGGTCCAGAACTCTTTTATTTATATATAGTTGAGCCAAAGCTCAGATGCTTACCTTATTCAAATAGAATGCCTTAAAATGTCTGAGTTGGGTGCTTTTATTCGAAAAGTAGTCTCCGTATAAAGAAAACACCTTGAACCCAATTCTGTGCAAATGTAGCCGATGTGTTAATCTTACAAATGTGATAACGGTATGTAATAATGGTAAAGTCCGATAGCTCTTACGTTGCGCGGTGTAGCGCGATAAATGGTCAAACAAGTATTTTAGGTCCAGAACACTTTTTTTTATATATAGTTGAGCCAAAGCTCAGATGCTTACCTTATTCAAATAGAATACCTTCAAATGTCTGACTTAGGTCCTTTTCTTAAAAAAGTAGTCTTCGTATAAAGAAAACACCCTGAACCCAATTCGGTGCAAATGTAGCCGATGTGTTAGTCTGACAAATGTGATAACGGTATGTAGTAATGGTAAAGTCCGATAGCTCTTACGTTGCGGGGTCGATGTGTTAGTCTGACAAATGTGATAACGGTATGTAATAATAGTAAAGTCCGATAGCTCTTACGTTGCCCGATAAATGGTCAAACAAGTATTTTAGGTCCAGAACTCTTTTATTTATATATAGTTGAGCCAAAGCTCAGATTCTTACCTTATTCAAATAGAATACCTTAAAATATCTGACTTAGGTCCTTTAATTCGAAAAGTAGTCTCCGTATAAAGAAAACACGTTGAACCCAATTCGGTGCAAATGTAGCCGATGTGTTAGTCTGACAAATGTGATAACGGTATGTAATAATGGTGAAGTCTGATAGCTCTTACGTTGTGCGGTGTAGCGCGATAAATGGTCAAACAAGTATTTTAGGTCCCGAACTCTTTTATTTATATATAGTTGAGCCAAAGCTCAGATGCTTACCTTATTCAAATAGAATGCCTTAAAATGTCTGAGTTGGGTGCTTCAATTCGAAAAGTAGTCTCCGTATAAAGAAAACACTTTGAACCCAATTCGGTGCAAATGTAGCCGATGTGTTAGTCTGACAAATGTGATAACGGTATGTAATAATGGTGAAGTCCGATAGCTCTTACGTTGTGCGGTGTAGCGCGATAAATGGTCAAACAAGTATTTTAGGTCCAGAACTCTTTTATTTATATATAGTTGAGCCAAAGCTCAGATGCTTACCTTATTCAAATAGAATGCCTTAAAATGTCTGAGTTGGGTGCTTCAATTCAAAAAGTGGTCTTTGTATAAAAAAAACACCTTGAACCCAATTCTGTGCAAATGTAGCCGATGTGTTAATCTTACAAATGTGATAACGGTATGTAATAATGGTAAAGTCCGATAGCTCTTACGTTGCGCGGTGTAGCGCGATAAATGGTCAAACAAGGTCAAGATACAATAAAGTATGTACATATATATAATTGCTAATTAATATCCAGTACAACGATGCATATAATGACATTATTTAATATTAGGGAGATTGTCAGCAGTGAGAGTAGTGATGGGTGAGTTTTTTTATGTTAATCTATATAATAAAAAAGAAACATTGATTCTTTTCTATTGGTATTTTATGGGGATGTGCCGAGCTGAGCCCAAACTAAAAAGCTCGTGCCCGAGCGTATCATTTTTTGGCACTATGTTGAAAATTGGGCCGAGTGCCGAGCCTTATGCTGTTGATATAATGTTGCATGCGAGAGCGGAAAATAACAATCGTGTAAATTGTAATTATGTTGAAAACAATTGATTTATAATTGAACTGCTATTGTGTTGCAAATAATCGGCATGTCATTCCCTTCTATGTAGAAATAAACTAAACTTGATAAAAACCATTGCGACAGATGGGCGGGCATATTTTTGGATCGATACTCTGTGCCACGAAAGATTTTTTTCTGCGTACACTTTTAGAAATTTCAACGTCAAAATAATACGTATCGCTAGCAGACACTGGCACATTTTAAGAAGAAACAGAGTGTTTCTTTTTTGACAATCGGGCGCGGACTGGGTAGTGAATAAGAGGTAACATTGACATTGTAAAAAAATTATAAAATTGAACATTCACTGTGTATGTGGTATGCTCGCTCGCGGTCAACGAGACATTGTGTATTCCTGCTCTGGGATACACAGTGTGCGGTAAGCGGTAATTACCTTTTTAGCTTACGTATACATATAATAAGTATTTTCAAGTGTAATAAAAAACAGAAAACATTCGATTCTCTCCCCAAGTAATAAACAAAAATAATGTTTAGTCTGGAGGAACAATATTTATCATACCTTGATCATTGATGTCCAGAAAAGATTGTAGGATTTCTATGATTATTTAAAAAAACATTTGCGGGGCAATAAAAAACAATGGTTTCAAAGGCAACTTAACTTAATTAAAAGAAAAAATATTTACAGTGGAAGTACAGGGCAATAATACAAATAGAAGTCTTACAACTTATGCATTATGTAGTCTATATTTTCTCAAAAACATCAACTTTTCCTCTTTTTTCCACAAAAGCAAAATATCTCCTACACACATTTAACAGCCTTGTTTTAATGCTTTTCTTTTATAACTTATAACTACTTCCTTTAATCATAAGCTTACCCACAAATACCATTTTTTTAGACTGAAAACAAAGTTCATAATTTAACTAAGATTTATTTATTTAAGATTTAAGTGAAAAAGTTTGATTTAACTAAGTGAAAAAGTTTTTGGGAGAATCTGAATGACTTCTCGACATAATCTCAACTAAATCCTGCAACACAATCATAAAAATTACCTGAAACTGTAACTGAACAGTCTCAATCTAAAACGTAAACTACATCATCAGAAAATATAGACAAAGCTGTAAAATATTTGTTTTTTGATACTTGATTATCTTTAATTAAATGAAAACAATCTGCATACATAACTTTAAAATCAATTTTATCACAAAGTTAATATTGGTTGGGGTAAAAAAAAACAAAAAAAAACAGTTTTTTCCCCTTTCCATAAGACAATTTTGAGGTAAAAAAAAACAAGAAAAAAAGTATAAAAAGTTCGAAAAATTTAAAATTAAAATATACCAGCAGCAAGGTACTTAAATATGTTACAAATAACTGCATTCATATAAGGTTTATCACGAAAGGCCTTCTCACAAAAAAAGTTTAGCAAACCCCATAAAAAGTTTTTATCAAATTTCTCGTCTAATCTGCTTGCCGGTGTCAAAATACCCAATAAAATATCAAATTAATGTATGCCCGTTTGTAAATTTTGTCGCATTTCCTTTGTCGATTTACCGTTCCTGTGACTCGGGAGACGAGTGATCTTTTCGTCAGCATGTATATATGATAATATAGATAACGATTGAAATAACTTGCGCAATCTGTCACATATATTAAAAGCAGTCGTATTGTAGTTGATTTTAAGTCACAGAATTTTAAATCAACTTCAAACGATCGTTACTTTGACGCACGCAGTTATTCGTTTAGAGCTGCGTAAACGAAAATATGTATAATATTTCTGAGGCGGGTGTTCAAACACCAAACAGCCCCTCTAAATCCGGCACTGATGTGACGTATTATGACGTCAGAATGATTAAGTGTCTCGCCAGAATTTGGATGTCGAAATTTGCGCCCGGCGACACCTGGCAACGAATCGCAGCACTGTATATATATATTTAATTAGTTTGTTGGAGTGCTGGACTATATCAAACATTATTGGCTGTTCATGATTTGAACATTAAGCTAATTGTAGGATTAATAAAATGTTTACCATTATACACCTCTTCTATTTTTAATTTGTTTTATTTTTAGTGATACGGACTCGTTTTTATCACCTTTTGATTGGTAAGAACTTAAATTGTTTTAAATATTTTCATTCATTGAGTACCATTTACTACATTAATCAATAAATAATTAGTTTGTCTATTTGATATTGGGTGCTATTTAAAGTTCTGGGCTTTTGTTAACTGTTAATGTAGTATTGTTTTCTTTCTATGGAGGAAAAACAAACTAAACATTGATAGGATGTATGTTTAGATTCATTCTAATAATATATAACTGTATTATACATATACCTTTTTATTGCAGTGAGGAGGATCTTTTTCTTTGCACTGATTATAACAATGCAGATACTAGTGCTTCTTCAGACTCAAGGTTTGTATTTATGTATAACCAAATTTGCAAATAATTCATTATACACCTCATATCATGGTTAATGACGATAGAGAGCATTTGTACTGTAAAATGAACACACACAGCAAATTCATGATCTAAAATATTAATTAATAATACATTTATAGGCCTATACAATTAAGTTAAATTAACTTACTACTTATCATTTACTTACTAAGTTGTAAGTAAAGTTGTAAGTTACAACCGTAACATTATGCATTATGACCCAATAATTCCTGATGTGTTAGTTCTTACATTGTTTTAAATTTTTCAGGAATTCAGCTGAACTAAAACAAGCAGATGAGGTTTCCTCTCTCTCGTATGTTTCCAGGTATTTTATATATTATATTATAATACATGAATTTTTAGTGTGGTAAGCGGTTTAAGAGTAGTTGGCTTAACCATATAAAATTAGTTTGTTGCTTGTTAAGGAGTGATGTGTTCATTACAGTAATAATCTTTTATTGACAATAGTGACGATGAAGTTATGGATGGTAGTGGTTCTATTAAAAGCAAATGTGTGCATTCTGATGTAAACCGAAAGATCTGCTGTAATTCACAGTAAGTAATAAATCCTTCTGTAATTATTTTCTGTTTGTATTGCGATAATGCGAAAAATAATTTTAATTATTTATATTTAAACTAGAAGTCGACCGAGGTATCGGTCGTTTTTCGTTTAGAGCTTTGTAACGAAAATATGTATAAAATTTCTGAAGAGGGTGTTCAAACACCAAACACCCCCCTCTAGATCCGCCACTGCTTCCTAAGAACATGCATGTTTCCTAAGAACATGCAGACCAACTAATTTTTCTCTATTATAACTTTCAATATCTTGAATACAGGCATTACTTTTGTTTAATACTGATCATTTCATATGGTTCGCTATAGTGACAAATATCGGTAAAAGCTAAAAATATCGGTATCGGTGGAAAAAGTTGATATCGGTCGGTCTCTCATTTAAACATATTTTCTTTGCTAAAAATCCAAATAACCTTAAGCAAATATTTAAGCTGCATGAAAATCTGATTAATGTGATATCTGATATGCATTATTCGACTTCCCACTTCATTTGGATAACTTAGAGGTTAAGCCCCAATAAACTTTAGTGTAAGTACAAGATTCATTTTTACATTTGTGATTTCAGAAGCTTTAAAGAAGTTAAAGATCAATTGGACGGGCTTACAAGACGCTTGGACAAGTATTATATATATTTTTTTATGTTCTAAATCTAATATATAGTCAAGTGGGGTAATAAAAAACAGAAAATATAAACTTTCGATTTTCCCCCAAAGTAATAAATAAAAATAAAATATTTTTAGTCTGGAGGAACAGTATCCATCATACCTTGATGTCCAAAAAAGATTGTAGGATTTCTATGATTACTTGAAATTTTATTCGAAATTTTGTGCTGTTTTTTTATTCCCCTGGCTTTGGGGTAAAAAAAACATTTGCGGGGCAATAAAAACAATGGTTTTAAAGGCAACTTAACTTAATCAAAAAAAAATAATAATAATTGAAGTACAGGGCAATAATACAAATATAATTCTTACAACTTAAGTATTATGCAGTCTATATTTTCTCAGAAACATCAACTTTTCCTCTTTTTTCCACAAAATCAAAATATCTCCTACACACTTTTAACAGCCTTTTTCTAAAGCTTTTCTTTTACAATTTATCATTTTTACTGAACTACTTCCTTTTGAACATAGGCTTACCCACAAATAACATTTATTACTAAAAACAAAGCTCGTAAGTTTCATAACCTATATAAAGCACAAGAAGTAACTAGAGCACTACACTTGGTTTAACTAAATGGTAAAGGCTTTTGAAAATCTAAATGACATCTTGACTTTATCCGAACTAAATTTAAAATTCAGCCACATAATCATAAAAATGACCTGTAACTGAATAGGCTTAACGTAAAACATAAACTACACCATCAGAAAATGTAGGCAAAGCTGTAAAATATCTGTTTTTGATACTTGATTACCTTTAAAATCAATTAAACTATTAATTAAATTAAAATAATATACATACATAACTTTAAAATTAATTTTATCACCAAGTTAATATTGGTTGGTGTAAAATAAACAAAAAACAGTTTTTTTACCCCTTCCCATAATTTTTACCCCACAATTTTGGGGTAAAATAAAAACAAGAGAAAAAAGTATGAAATGCTCGTAAAATTTAAAATTAAAATATCCAGCAGCAAGGTACTTAAATATGTAGCACATACCTGCATTCATAATAAGTTTATCATGAAAGGCTTTCTCACAAAAAAAAGTTTAGCAAACCCCATAAAAAGTTGTTTTTGTCAATTTATTGTTTGATTTATTAATTTGTGTTTTACCGAAAAAATAATTACCACCTAGAATGAATGTTAGGATAAAAAATAAGCCAAATAAATGTCCTTTTTACCCACAAAAGCCGTTTGCGATAAAATGATTTTTTTAGTGGGCTAGGGGGGTTGTCCTTTCTTACCCCAATTACCCCATTGTTTTTCATTACCCCACTTTACTAAAAAAAAACTACTTTTTTAAAGTGACTGAAAGTACTTCAACTTAATTTTTGCTTCTTAAATATTCATTCAAACTGTGTGTTTATATAATTCTAAGTTTGTAGTGTGTTTTAACATATTATGTGTTGTAAATTTTTCTTCCTAATTACATTCGTTACAGGAAAATGTCTCATTTATGCAGAGGTAGTCCTCAATTCCCTAGACCTTACATGTAATAATAATTATTAATAAACCAACCAAAACAGTACCATTTTAAAAATCTTAATATCTGGCATACTTTAATGGTGTCGTAATAGAACATGACTTGCTAGTTTGTTATGATTATGTATTTGATAATTTTTTATTAGTTTTATAATTAAAGTCCTGCAGGATTGTAAAAGTTGTAAATCCGGACGGTGATCGTTTAATTTTATTTAAAATCCGGACGTGTTATGTTTTACGTGCGTCTGTCACCCAAGCTACCAAATCTTGTTATAAAGCGTATTACTAACCATCACCACAGTCTAGTTCGGGCGCCTGTGCGATAGAAACGGTTGTTAAAGCTGCGATCTAATATTTTATGTTCGTCGCGTGTTCGTAATTATCAGCTAACGAATTCGCTCGAGTAACAAACATTGCCGTGCTGCAATTTGGTCATTTTGCGCTTAATTTTTACGTCACATGTCTTATTGCAACATAACTATTAACTATGACGTTTCATTACGTAACAATCGGGACGAATGTGCCCACTGTCCAACCAACCACGAGATCGAAACATCGTGTATGAGCATGGCGCCCCCCTCTGTTATAGGCGCCATGTGTATGAGCGTCACATTTTTACGCTCTGCGCCAGCGTAGGAAATAAAGGAAGACGCATGCGGTAGCATACATTTAACACTTATCAACCGAAGCAATCGTTGTGAATTTATTCTCGTGAAAAATGACGTAATGAAACTCTGGTTCTCGTGCGGTGCCAACAAACGATGTTTTTTGGCTTCTGTCCAAGCTCGGCCGGGAAGATACTTTGTAATAATGTATTACAATTTGCGTTGGTTCCAATTTACTGATAGCGTCGCTCCTCGCTCTTATATTTGCACCAATTAAAAATCACATACACGCAATATACCTGTATTCAAAGTTTAAACTATTCTTGATTGCTGGCTTAAAATATGTCGGGAATAAAACAATTATACGAAATATAGAAGCACATAAACCACAATTGTTTTCTTAAATTTTAATAGTTTATCAAAGGCATTATGACGTAATCATCGTTACATTTTTAATCCACGATGAACGTGCGTAAAACTTTTCATTTGTTTCTGCCGATTTGATACGTCGTTTTAATAAATGTAATATCATTTTAAATTCACCACAATCAGTGTCCTATGCAATAAAAATGTTTTATTGGTTGTTCACATCAATATCTATTCTACTTTATGTGATAAATTATTGATACAGGATGTTTTGATTTCGCAGTTGGTTGAGCAGTGAGCACATACCTCCCGATTGTTATATTTTTAAACGTCATAATAAATAGTTACGCTGCAATAGGGCATGTGACGTAACAATTGATCGTATCGAAAACATGTTCCCAGGTTTTGACAGCAGCCAGAGACTCTCGTCTGTTTTTGTATTGCTAAAAATATTTTTACTTGATCATATTTAAATCGAAGTAACATTTGTCAGCTCCTATTTAATAGGCTGGGGCAAAGTTAGTATTGACCAAGTTAGGAAACGGATTGTAAAACAACGAGTCTTGTTATCCATTGTCCCCGCGTCTGTGACGTCATAGTCGCAGCCATTACGGAGCCCACGGCATAGCATTTTATCATTGCTGGGTGCTGTTTTTCGTCTAAATATTGCGATTTTTAAGAACCAAGCTCTTCTGCGCGTAAAAATGGCTTTCTACTAATGTTATATCTTATCACAATAATAAACCTCACATAAAGAATCAAATTCTATTGAACACTCAATCGATTAAAGAGTAAAAAAACAGAAAATATCAAGTATACCAACCAAAAACATAAAAGAACATGTTTAAAATATAAAAATACAAACAAAAACGCATAACATTAACATATACTGGTGTATCTAGCTGCAGTTTTGCATGTAAATTGCCGTGATTTTACTTTTTGGCTCACAAACTTAACACGTATACCCGGCAACGAAACTTAAGGTATCTTTATAAAATTTGCCTAATATCGAAGTGACATTGAGGAAAACAATACTGAGTTACTATTTTTGGTCCTCTGCTTGAATTAATAAGCTACCTTTTCTGCGTTCCGGGTCTTTATGAAATCGGAAAACGCAAACACCTTATCTGCTAGTACTTAAAAGTAGTTTGGAGCTGCATGTCCACTCATGTTGGATTATAAATGTAGTATATAATGGTTCTGTAGATTCGTAGGTATGATCATATACTATTATGTAAACTAAGCTGATTGCTGCTAGTATTAATCGCCAACGTAAAGTATCCTGTTAAACCACACTGTACGCTGAAAACCAGTCAAAATACTAATTTACTCCACATTAATTCTTAGATTTAATATTATATAACAAGATTTATATTAGAAATTATATTTTAAATGTTAAAACAACCGCTATACGTGTTTTCTAGCGTTGTATCGCTTACAAGAACCAAATAAACACACGCCGACCATGCATTTGTATAGGCGATTCACGCTCTGTGGGCTCCGTAATGGCGGACACAAGCGCCGTTTCCTGACGTGACGTTGGGCTGGGTCGTATGTAAATTAACATTTAATCATACATTAGGTAGATTTTTGGTTAAACAATTTTATTTAAGATAATAATGTAATTGTTTTTTTTTTATTATTTCAGAAGCTTACAAGAGATTAAAAATCAGTTGGACTCGCTCACAGGCCGCTTGGAGAAGTATGGTTTTCTATACTTTAAGAATTTTGTTTATGAATTCAAATATATATATATATATATTATGAACTAAAATAGTAAAATTAGCACTGCTTCGTTTATTTTGACATCATTTCAAAATCAGCCTAAAATTTAGAGTATTTTTTACAATTAATTTAGTGTCTCCACTAATGTAACTAGTAATGTTTCATTGTGTTTAAGAGTGATTTCTGGGAGGGACAATGGGAAAACCAAGACAAAGAAGGTTCGTCTGATTTCATTTCAAATTTAATATATTGTTTCTTATATATTATATATATTATTATTAAATATTTATTATCTATATATATTATTTTTTTGTATTTGACTATATGTATTATTTTGATGGTATCATGATAATGTATGTACATATATAACTAATGCTATATTTTGTTATTTTCTAGGTGCAAATTTAGTACCAAAGGTAATCAAGAAAGAGTTTCTAAATCCGGAAGGTAAAGTGTAGTTTTGAAACTATTCATGTAATATTAGTAACAAATACTTAAATATAGAAAGTTTCGTCAGTGCCCCTATTGTTCCATGAAATTTGTGAATGTCACAACACACCACAGATTACACCATTCAAATCTTGATAAGACAGCCATGCTGTATGACAACAAGTTAAAGCAAGAAAGTTCTGGATAATATAAAAACTATACAGGCTATTCATGCATTCTCTGTCACCGAGTAGTAAAGTCTATCAAACTACATTGTCTATACAATCATAAAGAAGTAGATGTAAGAGCTGACAGTTTTAGACTATTTGAAATTAAATGCAGTTTAAAAGAAGGGGGGGGAGCTGTACAATTTGGAAACTGTCTTATCTCATTATCAACAAGAGTTGGTAGAATTGGGTGTTGCAAAAAGAAACCCAACCACGAAAGAATCAGCAAAAACCTATGTTAATCAATTGAGTAAAATAATCACGTGTGAAGCAGACTTAAAATCACCAGGAATAATTTACCATAATATACAAAGTACCCTAACCGGAGAAGGTGCGGATGGCACAAAATACTCTTATCTTTGTACATTGAAAAATTTCATACAGTTTGTAGAGACACAGCATGAGAATTTTCATTCCGCTGAATTTAAAAAATTATTAAAGTACACAGACCATTGGCTCTTGCGGCAACGAACAAAAAAAGAACAGAGAGAAAATTTTGTGAAACAAAAATCAAGAAGCCAATTAAAAGAAATTAAAGATCCATTTTTACAAATTTTAAAATATGAAAAGAAATTTAAAGAAGTCATGCAAAGTATTCGAGAAGATCCCATACCAACGCCAGAAGGCGTCAAACACCTGTGCTCTGATATCTTTTTAAGAGTAGTGTGCAAATCTGGCTGCAGATCATCTGTACTGACTGGACTAACACTTGACGAACTAAATAATGCTCAAAAAACAGATATGGGAAATTTTAGTATTTACGTAAAAGACCAAAAGGAAAAGGCACAACATGGTTGCCTTGTCCTTTCTGAATTGGAGCTTAATGACTTAAAAGCTGCATCAGGACATTCATGGAAAGGAACGTCCTATTCAAATAAATTAAAAGCTTTTCCATCATTTATAAGTGACAGAGAAAAGATGTCCGCTTCCGAATTCAACAGTATCTGGAGAAAAAGATGCCAACTGGTGTTCGGGTCAGTCATCAGTGTGACTGCAGTTAGAAAGTTAATTACACGTGGTGTTAGCCAACTCCCGAAAGATGTTCAGGTGGCAGTAGCGAGGTCAAAAGGACATTCAATAGCTATCGCTGAAAAAGTTTATGATATATCAGATCCACACCAGTTAGTAGAAAAGGCAAGAATGACTTTGCAAACAATTGCTACAGGTTAGTTTTTCAGCAGTTCTCAGGTTTAGATTAATGTACATGTCTCTGTCAGTTTTTTAACTTATTCTTCTATAATAATAATAACCACTATGTTTTAATTAATTAATGACAAATGTAATAACTTCGTTTATCAACAGAAAAGTCTTCAATCGAAATTACAACTGGTCATAAGCCTTCATCTTCGGATGTAGCACCATGTGATGTGGGGTGCTCCTCTTCGGATGTAGCACCAGGTGATGTGGGGTGCTCCTCTTCGGATGTAGCACCAGGTGATGTGGGGTGCTCCTCTTCGGATGTAGCACCAGGTGATGTGGGGTGCTCCTCTTCGGATGTAGCCCCAAGTGATGTGGGGTGCTCCTCTTCGGATGTAGCACCAGGTGATGTGGGGTGCTCCTCTTCAGATGTAGCACCAGGTGATGTGGGGTGCTCCTCTTCGGATGTAGCACCAGGTGATGTGGGGTGCTCCTCTTCAGATGTAGCACCAGGTGATGTGGGGTGCTCCTCTTCAGATGTAGCACCAGGTGATGTGGGGTGCTCCTCTTCGGATACCGAACCTATTAAAGCTGATATGCAATGTTCAAATGTTCCTGTTCAGTCTTACTTCAACTCAATTACAGACCAAGGTAAGTGTTTACTTAATAACCAACTACACTTTTGAATTTGTGTACAGATAATCTTAAATTGCTTAGTGTATGTTTAAACATTTTTTCATTCAAAACCATATTCTTTTTTAAGTTATTTTTGTATTATTTTGTGTTGTTGATGCTTTTCAGTTGATACCTTACAAAATTATTTTATTTAGACAATGTTACCATTCCTGCAAAGTTTATACGAGTGGTATTTTTGGACGATGCTGAACCTAAAGATGTATATCGTTTGGGAGATTTAAAAACTAAAGACAGAAAACGACTTAAATGTTTTGAGGACGTTTGTATGGAAGAAGAGTGCAAAGCAAGATGGGATGATAACTTGTTTTATCCTGCCAAAAGAGTTCCATTGTCTTGTAAGTTTTGTTCATATAATATTTTTTTGTATGGCACTGTTGTCACATACTCACTTTTTAACCATTAAATAAAGGATTCGAGGCTTTATTTTGCAGTTAACTGCCCTTAACGGGTCGTCTGAAGTTTTTTTGCATGTATAAAAGTTATATAAGGCGTGAGGTGTATGTTTTGTATGAAATATGACACTTGAAGAGGTCAGAGGATAAAGTAAATACCTATTTTCACATGTAAGAAATATTGTATAGCTATTTACAGAAGTATGTTTAACATGGTTTAAATATTTGATGGTTAGCATTTCATGTTCTTCTTAATTGTTGTCACAATGGTGCTGTTTTTTAAAGGGTCACCTCAAAAACGCTGCATTGTGCATTCGGACACGGACACGATGAAAGAGTCACCAAGAAAAAAGAGGAAAAGTTGTTCAAAAAAAGAATGGACTTTTTCTATGAAAATTCTAGAGAATTCTGAAGTTTTTTAATAATCGTCAATTGGGGTAATATAAGACAAAATTCACAAATTTTCAGCATTAAAAAAATTTTTGTTAGTGTTTAGGAATAATATTTATCACACATGCCTATAAAAGATTGTGGGATTTCTATGATTGTTTAAAATTTTATTCGAAATCTTGTACTGTTTTTTTTATGTTCCTGACTTTTGGGATAAAAAAACATTTGCGGGCAATAAAAAACAATGTTTTAAAAAGCAACTAAACTTAATTAAAAGAACAAATTAACAATGCAAAAACAGGGTAATAATACAAATATTAATCAGACAACTTATTACTTATGCAATATGCATTATGCGGTCTATTTTGTCTCATAAATATCAAAACTAACGCATTTCTAACAGCCTTGAACTAATGCTTCTCTTACAATTTATCATTTTTACTGAACTACTTCCTTTTAAACATAAGCTTACCCACAAATAACATTTATTAGACTAAAAACAAAGCTCGTAAGTTTCATAACCTATATAAAGCACAAGAAGTAACCGAAGGATTACATTTAATTCAACTAAATGACGTTCTAAATGACATCTGACTTAATTTAAACTAAATTCAGCAATATAATCATAAAAATGACCTGTAACTAAACAGTCTTAACCTAAACTACATCCTTAGAAAATATAGGCCAAGCTGTAAAATATCTGTTTTTGATACTATTATTTAAAATTAAATGCAGTTTAAAAAAACGGGGGGGAGCTGTATAATTTGGAAGTTGTCTTATCTCATTATCAACAAGAGTTGGTAGAATTGGGTGTTGCAAAAAGAAACCCAACCACGAAAGAATCAGCAAAACCTATGTTAATCAATTGAGTAAAATAATCACGTGTGAAGCAGACTTAAAATCACCAAACTATTCATGTAATATTAGTAACAAATACTTAAATATAGAAAGTTTCGTCAGTGCCCCTATTGTTCCATAAAATTAATTTTTTTATACATAGAAAAACAATTGGTTTTTATCAATTTCTTCTTTTATTGTAATTTGATTTGGTAGTTTCTGTATTAGATAAATACATGTTGAATATTCCGATTCGTTTTTACTGATTTCTTCTTTAAAATTGTGATTTTATTTATGTACATAGATTAAAATTGAAAAAAAATCAATGTGGCGTGGGATAATTTGTCTGTACATAGAAATACAAATCCGAGAATTCTTTAAGGGAGGTGGAGGGTAGTTCAATTCATAAACTCAGTCGATTATGACGATTACTTTATATTACACATCGTATTATGGTCGATGCAGTTAAGGAGAAAAGTTCAAAAATTTATATCATTTTTTCATTTATAGCTCCATGCTGCCATGTAACGGTAAAAGAAAAAAAATCAAAAACCAAGTAAGAAACAATTTTTGTAAAACGTATTGTTTTGTTTCCGGAAAATTGTTTCCAGCAAAAAGTGTTTCTCACCAGTACATAGGTATCGGAAAGCATCTTTTATATTGAAGCGGTCTGCAAGTCGGCTCCATGTTTTTCTATCCATCTTATTTCTTTTATCAAAATATTTCATGTTATCTTGGGGTGAGAGGATCATGTTAAAATCCCCCATAATGTAGATAGGGCCTGAATTTGCCTCCGGCAAATCGGATTCAATCTTATCGATTAGTTCTTTACGTGTACTTCTATGTTTTTCGCCCGGGGGTAAATATATGTTGAAAAGCTCGATAGTTTGGTTTCTTCTTTGCATTTTTATGCATTGAATACGGTTTTCGGCGAGTATTTTATGGGTTATCTGGTGCGTCGTTAACAAGTGAGTTTTTACAATTATGGCGGTTCCATGTCGAAAGTGATGATCGGACGATGCGCAGGTTATTGTGTTCGTGTAAATAACCAACCCGAAATTTTCAAATAAACTAGATTTAATTTCATGGTTCAGCCTATGTGTTTCCTGCACGCATAGAATGTCAATATTATTATGTTTCATATAATTTACTACTTTAGATGTTTTTGCTTCTAATCCATTGATGTTTAATGTTCCAATAACTAGATTGTTCTCTTGTTTTACTGTTTTTTCCATTTTGTCCATGTCATCGTTGGTGTTGCTTTGGGTACTTTGGTACTATGATGTTGACAACTGTGTCATGTTTCGGGTAGTTTTGCTCCATCATGTTCTTGTCGGGGGCGTTTTGGCGTGCGGTGGTTCACATGTTGGCTCAAGATTCTTGGCCATTCATAACGAGTGGGTGTTGGTGGATGGGTTAAGGACACTTCTAAAGATGATCTTGGTTCCATGTTCTCTACTTGTTCCTGGTCAATGGTTTCGCTTGTTTTTTGGTTTGAATCTGTGGAGATTTCTTTGGTTCTTTGGGCCTTTTGTTGAACATCATCGGACTTTTTGTATTGAACTGGGTTTGTTTTGGATTTACTCTCATCTTGTGTTTTGCCTTTTAATGTCTTGTTCTTTTTCGGTGTATTCTTTGCTTGTGTCGTGCTCGTCATTTTTTGTTGTTGTTTTAAGATTGGGGTTCCGCTCTCTATTTGGGCATTTTTGATTATGTTTTCTAGTTCCAACTCAGGGGCCGAATTTATGAATATCTCATCTCTTGAGTTTTCAAATAGCTCCAATACCCGGTAGTGATTTTCTGTTTGAATAGACCAGCTGCTTGCAATATTTTCTTGTGGTTGGTTTTTGCGTTTGACCACATGCCATTCCGGTTGTTCGGTTTGGGTGATCGGGGTTGATGTTTGAATTTCCTGGTGTAATATTCGTTGTGGTGTTGTTTTGTTTGATGACTGGGTGGCGAGGTTTCTGGTGGAGTCTTTGTTTGAGTGGAAGACTGCCCTTTTCCTTGGCGCAACCATACGACAATTACGTGTTGTATGGCCACTACACTCACAAATTGTACAAAATCCCTTTTTCGGGCATTTATTTTGGAGGTGGCCTCTATGTTTGCAATAGTTGCAAAGAGGCGCGTTTTCTTCTCCTGGGCGGGTTACAGTTACCCATCTGCCGCCAATCTTAATCACAGGTGGGATGTTTCCTTTATTGATTTTGGACATTCTCAGGTTGATCCACCCATTTTTTATCGACGGAAAATTTCTATGGTGACCAAATTGGTGAGATTTAATCTTACCCCAATTATGTTTGGCTATCAGGTCTTGAATCTTCTTCATTGGGACATCACATGGTATTGGGAGGAGGGTGATTGTTTCCAGTTCAGCCCTCGGAAGTTCTGCCCGAATTCTCATGGTAGATCCGTTTTCGGAAGTGAAGCTGATGTTATTGGTTTCAAAGTATTCAATTATGTCCGAAATTTGGGGGATTGATGTGCCTAATGCATCTTGTTTCAGGGTAAGAAGAAATGTACATTCTTTGTAGCTTTCCATTATTACTCCTTCGACAAAATCTGCAATGTGGAAAAGTGGAGCTCCTTCGGCAAAGAGTTCCATGAAGACTGATACACTCATTTGCTCTACCGTACCAGTAAGTTGGACCATGATTGTTCTCTCTAGTTTTATTTCAATTTCCGGGGTTTGTTGGGTTGTCATGTTTGTTTGTTATTGTTTGATTTTTACCATTTCCCCGAAAAAAATTATTTAAATTTATATATCAAGGAAATAACACAAATTTACCGGATTCAATGCAGGGGTGATGATCTACCAGTTGTGTTCTCGGTTGCCTCGACGTTCTTCGAAGTTAATGCGAAGAATCTGTGCAGAGACGTGGAGAGGATCTATGACGGTTGTTCGTCGGTAGTGTTCCGATAATAAGGCGGTCGACGTCTTCTTTATTGTCGGAGTGAGTATATCCAACCGCAACGGCGATACCCACAGACTGGGTAGGTCGTCCGGTTTTGTGGAGGTGACCGTTCTTCCGGTGTCGAAGAGTTGTTGTTGTGGCGGTTTTGTAGAGTTGTTGGTGCTTCCGGTGTTGTAGAGCTGTTGGTGCTTCCGGTGTTGTAGAGCTGTTGGTGCTTCCGGTGTTGCAGATCGATTTGTCAAGGTGCAGAAAAACAGGAATATCAGCGAACGTCGTTTCTATTCGGTAAGAGAACCTTATTCAAATAGAATGCCCAAAAATGTCTGAGTTGTGTGCTTCAATTCAAAAAGTAGTCTTCGTATAAAGAAAACACCTTTAACCCAATTCGCGGATTCAATGCAGGGGTGATGATCTACCAGTTGTGTTCTCGGTTGCCTCGACGTTCTTCGAAGTTAATGCGAAGAATCTGTGCAGAGACGTGGAGAGGATCTATGACGGTTGTTCGTCGGTAGTGTTCCGATACTAAGGCGGTCGACGTCTTCTTTATTGTCGGAGTGAGTATATCCAACCGCAACGGCGATACCCACAGACTGGGTAGGTCGTCCGGTTTTGTGGAGGTGACCGTTCTTCCGGTGTCGAAGAGTTGTTGTTGTGGCGGTGTTGTAGAGTTGTTGGTGCTTCCGGTGTTGTAGAGCTGTTGGTGCTTCCGGTGTTGTAGAGCTGTTGGTGCTTCCGGTGTTGTAGATCGATTTGTCAAGGTGCAGAAAAACAGGAATATCAGCGAACGTCGTTTCTATTCGGTAAGAGAACCTGAAAGTAGAGTAGCCACAATACAGATTCTTACCTTATTCAAATAGAATGCCTTAAAATGTCTGAGTTGGGTGCTTCAATTCAAAAAGTGGTCTTTGTATAAAAAAAACACCTTGAACCCAATTCTGTGCAAATGTAGCCGATGTGTTAATCTTACAAATGTGATAACGGTATGTAATAATAGTAAAGTCCGATAGCTCTTACGTTGTGCGGTGTAGCGCGATAAATGGTCAAACAAGTATTTTAGGTCCAGAACTCTTTTATTTATATATAGTTGAGCCAAAGCTCAGATTCTTACCTTATTCAAATAGAACACCTTAAAATATCTGACTTAGGTCCTTTAATTCGAAAAGTAGTCTCCGTATAAAGAAAACACTTTGAACCCAATTCGGTGCAAATGTAGCCGATGTGTTAGTCTGACAAATGTGATAACGGTATGTAATAATGGTGGAGTCTGATAGCTCTTACGTTGTGCGGAGTTGGGTGCTTCAATTCAAAAAGTAGTCTTCGTATAAAGAAAACGCCTTGAACCCAATTCGCTGCAAATGTAGCCGATGTGTTAATCTGACAAATGTGATAACGGTATGTAATAATGGTAAAGTCCGATAGCTCTTACGTTGTGCGGTGTAGCGCGATAAATGGTCAAACAAGTATTTTAGGTCTAGAACTCTTTTATTTATATATAGTTGAGCCAAATCTCAGATTCTTACCTTATTCAAATAGAATACCTTAAAATGTCTGAGTTGGGTGCTTTAATTCAAAAAGTAGTCTTCGTATAAAGAAAACACCTTGAACCCAATTCGGTGCAAATGTAGCCGATGTGTTAATCTGACAATTGTGATAACGGTATGTAATAATGGTAAAGTCCGATGGATCTTACGTTGTGCGGTGTAGCGCGATAATTGATCAAACAAGTATTTTAGGTCCAGAACTCTTTTATTTATATATAGTTGAGACAAAGCTCAGATTCTTACCTTATTCAAATAAAATACCTTAAAATGCCTGACTTAGGTGCTTTAATTCAAAAAAAGTCTCCGTATAAAGAAAACACCCTGAACCCAATTCGGGTGAGCGTTCATGCCGCCTGGTAATGAGATCCTCAACTCGCCGACAGAGCTGGTGGTCTGCAGAGCTAACTTCATTGCGAAAGTTGGCAAAACGCTCACACAAGAAAGCTCTTTGATCCAAAACTGCTTCAGACTGGAGTGCCTCGAAGGAAGCAACTCGAGCCTACAAAGCGAAGATTCGATCAAGCAAACGTGCCTCCTGGCGCAAGTTCTGCAGCGAAGTAAACAACCTTCCAGCAGCCATGCGCCTTCATCGTGTACTGAAAGGTTCGAAGTCACACCAAATTGGTTCGCTGCGCAAACCAAATGGGGAGTTTACCTCCACACCTGGTGAAGCGCTAAACGTCCTGTTTGATGCACACTTCCCGGATGATGTGAACATCTCCCATCGACATCAGCACACTGATCCTTCACTTGTGTTGGAGGATGACGATCTAGAAACAAGAATTGTCACCGAAGATCGAGTGAAAGAAGCGATCAAATCATTTGATCCTTACAAAAGTGCAGGCCTGGATAAGATATACCCTGTTTTACTACAGAGAGGAATCGACATCCTGGTACCCCACCTCAAAAACCTATATTCATCTTCACTGAAAATAGGTCATGTCCCATCACGATGGAATGAAGCCAAAGTAGTCTTCCCCTCCAAACCAGGAAAAGAAGACTACACATCAGCAAAATCCTATCGCCCACTTAGCCTTACCTCCTTTCTCCTGAAAGGGATGGATAGGCTAATCTATTGGTATCTACAGGCAGGTCCCCTTCGGGACTTTCCCCTTCACAAATACCAATATGCTTACAGACCTGGCATCTCGACAGAGAATTCACTACATGGAGTGACCACCAAATTGGAGAAGGCTGTTTTCAACGGCCAATTTGGTCTAGGGATCTTTTTGGACATTGAAGGTGCTTTCTCTAACGCAACTTTCGAATCTATGATTGAACCTCTACGGTCTCGTCATGTGCATGGGAAAGTCATACGATGGATATCTAACATGCTCCGCAACCGCGTGGCAACTGCGGAGATCCATGGTCACACGGAAGTCAAGCGTGTAACAAAAGGATGCCCACAGGGTGGTATACTATCTCCAATCCTGTGGAACCTAGTTGTTGACACCCTCTTACTTCAATTCACCTCAAAAGATGCTGCGAAAGTACAGGCCTATGCGGATGATGTCTGCATAACTGTCACAGGACCGGTAGCTAGTGTTGTAGGTGACATCGCCCAATCGGCACTTTTACTTCTTGTTTCAGGACAACCCCTACAAGAGCATTAGAGGCACTTCTCAACCTTCCTCCCCCGCATCTTCATCTACAAGGCAACGCGGTCTACAGATCCCGTCGCCTGAAGACACTGCGGCAATGGGAAGGTGGAGATTACTACACTTCACACAATGAACGGCACACATACATCTGTAACCGGATATCAAAGGAGATCAAATCCCTTTCACTTCCTTTCGACAGATGTATCCCCTCACTGCACTTCGATCACAGTTTCCGAACCGTAATTGAAGATCGCAGCACTTTTAAGCCACCAGACCCTCCTCACCAGTCTGACGGAATAATCTGTTACACAGATGGATCCAAGACGGTTGACGGAACGGGATCTGGTTACCTAATCACGAGGTGCACCGAGACTAAACAAGTTTCAGTAAGCCTCGGATCATACCCTTCATTTTTCCAAACAGAGATCCTAGCAATTAACATGGTTGCCAAGGAACTGCTGTATGATGGTACTGATAGTAAATCTGTCGACATTTATAGCGACAGCCAGGCTGGGATTAAGGCTCTGTCGAACCTTAGAATCAACAGCCTACTCGTACGTGATACTTGGCATGCCTTACAACAACTGGCAACTGGAAATCACGTACGACTACACTGAATACCTGGTCATTTAGACCATTTGGGGAACTAGCTTGCTGACAAGCTAGCTCGTGATGGTTCCAGTAACACATTCTATGGCCCAGAGCCAGGTTTACCTATCCCCACTAGCCGATGTAAATCGGATCTGGCTCTTTGGGTCCTAGCCAAACACCAAGAAGAATGGACAAAACATGACGGCTGCAGGCAGACGAAGGAGTATGGGAGAAACATTAGCAGGTGTTTTTCCGAACAACTCCTGAAGCTGCCAAGGCAAACGTTACGTTCCATTCTTCAAGTGATAACAGGGCATGGCAGGTTTGCCAGTCATCTGCATAAACTTAAAAAAAGTGAGAGTCCCATCTGCCCTGTCTGTGGCGAGGAAGATGAGACATCCTTTCATTATGTTGGCATATGTCCAGCATATGCGAACGCAAGACGGGAGCATCTAAACTTGACCGAGCTGTCAAGGGAAGATCTCCCATCCATTACCATTAAAGCCCTTGTCGCCTACCTTCGGGGAAGTGCCAGGCTCCTTAAACTGGGAAGGTCCATGCAGTAGCACCCCGGGTGTTAGGGTAATGGGTCAATTATGGCCTAAATCCTAGGACCCATGGCGTGCCACGCCGCGGGACCTCACCCACATAGAATAGAATAGAACCCAATTCGGTGCAAATGTAGCCGATGTGTTAATCTGACAAATGTGATAACGGTATGTAATAATGGTAAAGTCCGATAGCTCTTACGTTTTGCGGTGTAGCGCGATAATTGATCAAACAAGTATTTTAGGTACAGAACTCTTTTATTTATATATGGTTGAGCCATTTTTTGTTTTTTGCTCAGAGTTTCGATCCTTTTGAATCATAGTTTCATGTTAGGAGTCGTCATGACCTCATCATTGCAGTACACGAATTGAAAGACACACGCACACAACAATGGGCGAAAATCCTGACAGTAAAAAATTATTTGGCAAGTGGACTTAAATAAACTTACATCCATAGATTATATGGGAACAATTACAATAATGACCAGGTGACAAGAATTTAGGTTGGAAATCATGGGATTGATTTGAGCCCGTTTTTATGGATGGTATTTCAGTTGGAGGATATTTTTCAGTTGATCGGATGTGACCCCTTTTTGCAGTTTGGACACGAAGGATCCAAATTTGTTTTTAATTATCCATAATTTGTTTCTAACAAACTTTTTATTATTCCAGGTGTATTCATTGTCTTTGTCTAAATTTCTTTTTGCATCCATTATTTCTGATTTTGTCATTGTTAACATTATGCCAATCATTTTGTTTCCTTCGGGGATATTGTACATTATTAGCTTTTCAGTTATTTTTGAGTTATATGTAAATATTTTATTTGCGTACATACTTATTTGGTGCATTAATTCTTTAATTACTGGACATTTTAGTAATATATGTGTTATGTTGTCTTCTGTTGCTCTACAAAACTTGCAGTTTCTTATTTGCACTTGACCTCTGTAATAGTTTGAAGCATAGCCCTTTTTAAAATCGCCAAACCTATATGCCTTATTTGCAATCAGGTGGTTTGAGTTTCGTTCTTTATTTGTAAACAAAGGTTTTAGTTGTTTCGAAGCACAATTTATTTTTTCCCATGAAAGTGTCGCGCCATCGATAACTATTTTGTTTTCTATTCTGGATCGACTTTGTAGCTGTTCATAGATTGGTTTTAATTTGTCATATTCCCAAATAAAATTTGATTTTTTCAGTTTGAATAAATTATGACGTAAAATTTTATAGAGACAGTTTGAATATATTGTGTTTGGGGCCGTATTTGTATATAAATCCGGATTGATAATTTTAATACTGGATCCTAATCGATATCTGACCCATTCATGCCATAGTTCGGTTATCGCCTCTAATTGTGATATTTCAAAAAACCTGCTGAGTTGAGCGCTTAATACTTTTGTTTTTATGTTGGGGATTCCTCTACCACCCTTTATTTTCGGTAGTTGGAGAGTTGAGCGTTTAATATTTTCTATTTTCGATAGTGCCCAGATAAATTGAAATATTGATTGAGTCATTAGATTTTCGTATTTAGTTGGAAGGGGAATGTGTTTGCCTATATGTAAGAGTTGTGGTACGATTAGTTAATTAATTAGTAGGGCTTTTCCGTTGATTGTTAATTTTCTATGTTTATTCTTGTGCAGTATATATTTTATGGTATTCACAGCTTTTTCCCAATTTTTATCAACCGTCATCCAACTTAAGCTAAAGAAGATCCCCAAAACTTTTATTTCTTGTTTTAAATTGTTTCCCTAGTCGACCGTTGTTAGGGCGTCTTTTGTTTCGGTATTATTACTTATTATTTGAGTTTTGTTCATATTTATCTTGTGTCCTGATGCTATTTCATAGTGACCAAGTTCCTTCCTTATTTCATAGAGTGATGATGCGCTTTCAGTTAATATTGTCAAATCATCAGCATATTGAACGCATTTCGTTTCTATATTCCTTAGTTTATATCCAGTTATTTGATTGTTGCGATTTAGTTTCCTAGCTAAGATTTCCATTCCTATGATAAAGAGAGTCATACTCAGGGGGCAACCCTGTCTTATACCTCGTTTTATTGGGTTATCTTCTGTAAAGGTGCCATTAATCTCTACTTTACTTATTATATTGGTATATATAATATTTACCCATTTAGTTATATAGGATGGGAAATCCAGTTTTTCCAATATTTTATGTAGAAAACGGTGATCCACTCTATCAAAAGCCTTTTCGAAGTCTATTGCTATTATGGTTAGTGGTTTGTTTAATGCTTGGGCTGAGTCGATCGCACTTTGTATATTATATATTGCTTTATGTATGTCTCTATTGGCAACTCCGCAATTTTGGCTAGTACTTATCAATCTGTTTAGAGTTGGTTTAATTCTTGTTATTAATTATTTTGCTCAGTATTTTATAATCGTTATTCAGGAGGGATATTGGGCGCCAATTTTTTAGTTCTTGTTTATTTCCCTTTTTAAATATTAGTTTTGTTATGGCGGTTCTCATTGAGAGTGGCATGGCTTCTTTGAGAGATATATTGTGATATAATTCGGCCAGGTCGTTGGAGAATTCTTTATCCATCATTTTATATAGTTGGGGTGTGAGTCCATCACAACCTGGAGAAGAATCTTTATTTAGGGAGTTTATGGCGTTTTCTATTTCCTCCTCTGTTATTGGTCTGTTTAGGTAATCCGTTTCTTCTTTGTCCCATATTATTGGTTCAATTTCGTTCAGGTAGTTATTCTGATGTTCTGTTTTATTTTCTATTCCCCATAGGTTGGTATAAAATGCGTGTATTTTATTGATTATTTCAGTTCTATTTTCAGTTGGTAGGCCTTGTTTCGTAACGATACTATATATACTACATTGGGATTGCGTCGTTTTTTCAAAATGAAAAAAAATCTTTTGTTGGTTGTTCTTCGTTGTCGTATTTTTTTATCTTCGCCCTGATTAGAGCTCCCTGGTTTATTTTATCTTCATATGCGTTTATATTATGTTGTAGGTTTATATATTTATGATTATTTTCAAAATTTTTATCGTTTATTTTAATGTCATTTAATCTTTTTACACATTCTATGTAACAAATTCGTTCAACGTGGCTTGTATATTTTGAAAAGTCTATAGCTTCGTTTTTTATCATTATTTTCACTTTTCCCCACCATTCCAAGTTATTGAATATACATCGTTTTTGTAACCGCCAATTTTTCCAGTAGGTGTATATAGCTTTTGAAAGTCTTTGTGGTTTAGCGTATTGTTATTTATTTTGTAAAAGGAGGGACCCCATTTTTTTTGCGTAATTCCATTGCAATTTTAACTATTGGGCAGCAGTTGTGGTCCGAAAAGTTGTTTGCCACATGATGGATGTCTAAAACTAACGGAAGGATGTTTTGATTAGCATGTATTCTATCTATTCTGCTGGCAGAAACATAAGTCGTGCGGGTATATACAATTTTGTCTTTTTGTTTTTTCCGATGTACGTCGTATAGCTTTTTTTCTTTTTTTATTATTCCCCATTTTTTAAGTTGCGTTTCGCCATATATTCGCGTGCTGAACGTATCAATATGTTCGGTGACGAAGTTAAAATCCCCAATTACTAAGTTTTTAGTTGTTAAATTGTGTTCTAATTTTTGTTCCAATATGTCCAATTGTTGAATTCTCGTATATTCCGCTTTACTACCGGATTGCAAATATAAATTGTATATGCAAAAATATCCATTCTTTTCTTTTATTTTCTGGATTCGATTTGGAATGATAATTTCATGAGATATTTCATATTGATCTGTTATATATTTTTTTATTAGACATATAGTACCTGCTCGAAATTGTGGTTCTATTTTGTCAATTATTGTATTAGAAAAAATGTTTACGTTACAGGTTAATTCGATTTCTTCAATCGTGTAGTGAGTCATACATCGAGTTTCTTGTATGCACAAAATATCAATCTTATTTATTTTGAGGTAATTTTTGATTGCATTTATTTTAGGTTTTATACTGTTTACATTTATCGTTCCAATAATTATATGAGTCCGGGGCATATTTTCGGATGAGGCTGTTTGATGGATATTTGAATTATTATTAATACTAGTAGTTAGAGCCATAGTCTCTGTAAAAAGGAATCTATTAGTTTAAGTATAGTATATTAGAATTATAGATATACGGCTATAAGGTTTGGAATGTCTTCCTTCTTTTTGAGGGTGTTGAACTTTGATCGAAGAGTTCCTCCAGGCTGCCGGACGATCTTTGGATCTGGGGTGGTTCAGTTTCAATGATTTCTACCATATTAGATGCTGTGTCCATAATATTGGAGTGGTAAAGCCTGTGGTAATTTTCAATTATTTGGATATTCGTTTCGGTCTGGTCGTCTGAATGGTCTGAAGTTGGTTCTTGGTCTTTAATTGTAGTTGGTTGATCCGGGGTTGCTGTTTCCAATGTTTCATGCATGTCTAACTGTTTGTTTGATGCTGTTTCCTCATCAGTTTGTTTTTTTTGCATTGGGATGGGCATTCTTTTTATTTTGAGCGTTCTTTTGGGTTTGGGTGTCTTTGCCTTAAGTGGAGTGGATGTTCTTGTATTTATGGTTGTGTTTGTTCCTGCCTGCATTGAGGGAAAATGCTCCATACTGTCTATGTTTATTATGTTCTGTAATACGTTAAACCGGTTTTCTATTTCAATTGCTGGAGTAGACTTTGGTGTTGCATGGTATTGATTGGTTTGTTTTCTCCAGGGGGTTATCGGCTGTGTTGAAGGTTTTGGTCGGCAGTTTCTTAATGTGTGCCCATCTGACTTGCAGAACGTACCGAAACCTTTCTTGTGGCATTTTGTCTGCACGTGACCACGTTTTTGCAGAATCTGCACAATGGTAAGTGGGATTCTCCGGGTCTTGTTACAGTAACCCATATTCCGCAGATTTTTGCAGTTTTCGGTATATTGTTCATGTTGATTTTGTCGAAATATATTTGTAAGCCATCCATTTTTTATGTTCTTGTAGTTTCGATGATGACCAAATTCCATATTTGAGACTTTTCCCCATCTGTGGGAAAATTTTTCTAATGTTGCTCTTATTTTAGGTTCGTCAATATAGCATGGAATCGGGTGCAGGGCCACTATTTCCTTTGGTGGTGTTGGTAAGTGTGCCGTAACTTTGGTTTTGTTCCCATTTTGTCCGGTGTAGTAGATGTCTTGGTTGTTATAGTAGTCCAAAATGTTCTTAATGTTTTCTGGGCTGTCGGTTTTTAGAGTGACCAGGAAAGCAGCGTCTTTGAAGGACTCCATTATCACGCCTTCTACCTCCCCGGTCAGTACTTCGAGGGGTCCTCCGTTTTCGAAGAGCTCCATGAATGTGGAGACACTAATGGGTTCTACATTTCCTTTTAACTGAACTACAATTGATCTCTTTATCTCCATTTCCAATTCCACGATTTAAATATTTGACATATTGCCAATTTTGTGGGTTTTCGATTATCAATTACGTATGCTTGAGGTTTTGCACGGGTGTCGGAAGATACGGTTGTACAGTTCAATACTGTACAACAGTATAAATACAGTTAAAACGCAGAAGGAAAAATATTTACAATAACTAAGATTATATTCAGGTTGCTATGGCTCCAAATACTTTCCTAACGGGCTCTAGCACACAAGTGTGCGGATAAACAAACGAAAAGACAAAAAAATGCAAAAACACAAGTCACCTGGTCGCAGGGCAGAAAATAAGAGTTGTGTAATTCAATGAACGGGTTGAGATGAGATCCAAATGTCTTGTTGTGGTTAATCCGAAAAAGGGGTATACAACTTCTGTTGAAGTCTATATTTTGGTGGGAGTTTGAATCCAGTGATTTGATGTAGTTGTTCAGAGTAGATTTTCTTTATGCCTCTTGTCGATTCTTGAGTCAAAGGCCGTCCAGTTCAAGATGCTTCGTTGGGAGCGGTGGACACTATAAGGTGGAACAGGGTGTCGATGCTCTACGGCGCAGTGGAGTTGAAAACTTCAGCGGAACGTCGTTCGAAGCAGGTAGTAGAGCTGGTGAAGAGTAGAGGCAGGTCGTCACGTTGTGGAGATCGTCGGTCAGTATGAGCAAAAACGGTTCTATTGGGTAAGAAGCTCTGAGAGTAGAACCGCCACAGCTCAGATGCTTACCTTATTCAAATTGAATACCATAAAATGTCTGACTTAGGTGCTTTAATTCAAAAAGAAGTCTCCGTATAAAGAAAACACCTTGAACCCAATTCGGTGCAAAAGTAGTCGATGTGTTAATCTGACAAATGTGATAACGGTATGTAATAATGGTAAAGTCCGATAGCTCTTACGTTGTGCGGTAAACAAGTATTTTAGGTCCAGAACTCTTTTATATATATATAGTTGAGCCAAAGCTCATATTCTTACCTTATTCAAATAGAATGCCTTAAAATGTCTGAGTTGGGTGCTTCAATTCAAAAAGTAGTCTTCGTATAAAGATAACACCTTGAACCCAATTCGCTGCAAATGTAGCCGATGTGTTAATCTGACAAATGTGATAACGGTATGTAATAATGGTAAAGTCCGATAGCTCTTACGTTGTGCGGTGTAGCGCGATAAATGATCAAACAAAAATTTTAGTTCCAGAACTCTTTTATTTATATATAGTTGAGCCAAAGCTCAGATTCTTACCTTATTCAAATAGAATGCCATAAAATGTCTGAGTTGGGTGCTTCAATTCAAAAAGTAGTCTTCGTATAAAGAAAACACCTTGAACCCAATTCGGTGCAAATGTAGCCGATGTGTTAATCTTACAAATGTGATAACGGTATGTAATAATGGTAAAGTCCGATAGTTTTTACGTTGTGCGGTGTAGCGCGATAAATGATCAAACAAAAATTTTAGTTCCAGAACTGTTTTATTTATATATAGTTGAGCCAAAGCTCAGATTCTTACCTTATTCAAATAGAATGCCATAAAATGTCTGAGTTGGGTGCTTCAATTCAAAAAGTAATCTTCGTATAAAGATAACACCTTGAACCCAATTCGCTGCAAATGTAGCCGATGTGTTAATCTGACAAATGTGATAACGGTATGTAATAATGGTAAAGTCCGATAGCTCTTACGTTGTGCGGTGTAGCGCGATAAATGATCAAACAAAAATTTTAGTTCCAGAACTCTTTTATTTATATATAGTTGAGCCAAAGCTCAGATTCTTACCTTATTCAAATAGAATACCTTAAAATGTCTGACTTAGGTGCTTTAATTCAAAAAGAAGTCTCCGTATAAAGAAAACACCTTGAACCCAATTTGGTGCAAATGTAACCGATGTGTTAATCTGACAAATGTGATAACGGTATGTAATAATGGTAAAGTCCGATAGCTCTTACGTTGTGCGGTGTAGCGCGATAAATAGTCAAACTAAAATTTTAGGTCCAGAACTCTTTTGTTTATATATAGTTGAGCCAAAGCTCAGATTCTTACCTTATTCAAATAGAATGCCTAAAAATGTCTGAGTTGGGTGCTTCAATTCAAAAAGTAGTCTTCGTATAAAGAAAACACCTTGAACCCAATTCGGTGCAAATGTAGCCGATGTGTTAATCTTACAAATGTGATAACGGTATGTAATAATGGTAAAGTCCGATAGCTCTTACGTTGTGCGGTGTAGCGCGATAAATGATCAAACAAAAATTTTAGTTCCAGAACTCTTTTATTTATATATAGTTGAGCCAAAGCTCAGATTCTTACCTTATTCAAATAGAATGCCATAAAATGTCTGAGTTGGGTGCTTCAATTCAAAAAGTAGTCTTCGTATAAAGAAAACACCTTGAACCCAATTCGGTGCAAATGTAGCCGATGTGTTAATCTTACAAATGTGATAACGGTATGTAATAATGGTAAAGTCCGATAGCTCTTACGTTGTGCGGTGTAGCGCGATAAATGATCAAACAAAAATTTTAGTTCCAGAACTCTTTTATTTATATATAGTTGAGCCAAAGCTCAGATTCTTACCTTATTCAAATAGAATACCTTAAAATGTCTGACTTAGGTGCTTTAATTCAAAAAGAAGTCTCCGTATAAAGAAAACACCTTGAACCCAATTTGGTGCAAATGTAACCGATGTGTTAATCTGACAAATGTGATAACGGTATGTAATAATGGTAAAGTCCGATAGCTCTTACGTTGTGCGGTGTAGCGCGATAAATGATCAAACAAAAATTTTAGTTCCAGAACTCTTTTATTTATATATAGTTGAGCCAAAGCTCAGATTCTTACCTTATTCAAATAGAATACCTTAAAATGTCTGACTTAGGTGCTTTAATTCAAAAAGAAGTCTCCGTATAAAGAAAACACCTTGAACCCAATTTGGTGCAAATGTAACCGATGTGTTAATCTGACAAATGTGATAACGGTATGTAATAATGGTAAAGTCCGATAGCTCTTACGTTGTGCGGTGTAGCGCGATAAATAGTCAAACTAAAATTTTAGGTCCAGAACTCTTTTGTTTATATATAGTTGAGCCAAAGCTCAGATTCTTACCTTATTCAAATAGAATGCCTAAAAATGTCTGAGTTGGGTGCTTCAATTCAAAAAGTAGTCTTCGTATAAAGAAAACACCTTGAACCCAATTCGGTGCAAATGTAGCCGATGTGTTAATCTTACAAATGTGATAACGGTATGTAATAATGGTAAAGTCCGATAGCTCTTACGTTGTGCGGTGTAGCGCGATAAATGATCAAACAAAAATTTTAGTTCCAGAACTCTTTTATTTATATATAGTTGAGCCAAAGCTCAGATTCTTACCTTATTCAAATAGAATGCCATAAAATGTCTGAGTTGGGTGCTTCAATTCAAAAAGTAGTCTTCGTATAAAGAAAACACCTTGAACCCAATTCGGTGCAAATGTAGCCGATGTGTTAATCTTACAAATGTGATAACGGTATGTAATAATGGTAAAGTCCGATAGCTCTTACGTTGTGCGGTGTAGCGCGATAAATGATCAAACAAAAATTTTAGTTCCAGAACTCTTTTATTTATATATAGTTGAGCCAAAGCTCAGATTCTTACCTTATTCAAATAGAATACCTTAAAATGTCTGACTTAGGTGCTTTAATTCAAAAAGAAGTCTCCGTATAAAGAAAACACCTTGAACCCAATTTGGTGCAAATGTAACCGATGTGTTAATCTGACAAATGTGATAACGGTATGTAATAATGGTAAAGTCCGATAGCTCTTACGTTGTGCGGTGTAGCGCGATAAATAGTCAAACTAAAATTTTAGGTCCAGAACTCTTTTGTTTATATATAGTTGAGCCAAAGCTCAGATTCTTACCTTATTCAAATAGAATGCCTAAAAATGTCTGAGTTGGGTGCTTCAATTCAAAAAGTAGTCTTCGTATAAAGAAAACACCTTGAACCCAATTCGGTGCAAATGTAGCCGATGTGTTAATCTTACAAATGTGATAACGGTATGTAATAATGGTAAAGTCCGATAGCTCTTACGTTGTGCGGTGTAGCGCGATAAATGATCAAACAAAAATTTTAGTTCCAGAACTCTTTTATTTATATATAGTTGAGCCAAAGCTCAGATTCTTACCTTATTCAAATAGAATGCCATAAAATGTCTGAGTTGGGTGCTTCAATTCAAAAAGTAGTCTTCGTATAAAGAAAACACCTTGAACCCAATTCGGTGCAAATGTAGCCGATGTGTTAATCTTACAAATGTGATAACGGTATGTAATAATGGTAAAGTCCGATAGTTTTTACGTTGTGCGGTGTAGCGCGATAATTGATCAAACAAGTATTTTAGGTCCAGAACTGTTTTATTTATATATAGTTGAGCCAAAGCTCAGATTCTTACCTTATTCAAATAGAATGCCATAAAATGTCTGAGTTGGGTGCTTCAATTCAAAAAGTAATCTTCGTATAAAGATAACACCTTGAACCCAATTCGCTGCAAATGTAGCCGATGTGTTAATCTGACAAATGTGATAACGGTATGTAATAATGGTAAAGTCCGATAGCTCTTACGTTGTGCGGTGTAGCGCGATAAATGATCAAACAAAAATTTTAGTTCCAGAACTCTTTTATTTATATATAGTTGAGCCAAAGCTCAGATTCTTACCTTATTCAAATAGAATACCTTAAAATGTCTGACTTAGGTGCTTTAATTCAAAAAGAAGTCTCCGTATAAAGAAAACACCTTGAACCCAATTTGGTGCAAATGTAACCGATGTGTTAATCTGACAAATGTGATAACGGTATGTAATAATGGTAAAGTCCGATAGCTCTTACGTTGTGCGGTGTAGCGCGATAAATAGTCAAACTAAAATTTTAGGTCCAGAACTCTTTTGTTTATATATAGTTGAGCCAAAGCTCAGATTCTTACCTTATTCAAATAGAATGCCTAAAAATGTCTGAGTTGGGTGCTTCAATTCAAAAAGTAGTCTTCGTATAAAGAAAACACCTTGAACCCAATTCGGTGCAAATGTAGCCGATGTGTTAATCTTACAAATGTGATAACGGTATGTAATAATGGTAAAGTCCGATAGTTCTTACGTTGTGCGGTGTAGCGCGATAATTGATCAAACAAGTATTTTAGGTCCAGAACTGTTTTATTTATATATAGTTGAGCCAAAGCTCAGATTCTTACCTTATTCAAATAGAATGGCATAAAATGTCTGAGTTGGGTGCTTCAATTCAAAAAGTAATCTTCGTATAAAGAAAACACCTTGAACCCAATTCGCTGCAAATGTAGCCGATGTGTTAATCTGACAAATGTGATAACGGTATGTAATAATGGTAAAGTCCGATGGCTCTTACGGTGTGCGGTGTAGCGCGATTATTGATCAAACAAGTACTTTAGGTCCAGAACTCTTTTATTTATATATAGTTGAGCCAAAGCTCAGATTCTTACCTTATTCAAATAGAATACCTAAAAATGTCTAACTTGTGTCCTTTAATTCAAAAAGTAGTCTTCGAATATAGAAAACACCCAATGGTAAAGTCCGACAACTCTTACGTTGTGCGGTGTGGCGCGATAAATGATCAAACAAGTATTTTAGGTCCAGAACTCTTTTATTTGTACATAGTTAAGCCACAGCTTAGATTTTTACCTTATTCAAATAGAATGCCTTAAAATGTCTGACTTAGGTGCTTTAATTCAAAAAGTAGTCTTCGTATAAAAAAAACACCTTGAACCCAATTCGGTGCAAATGTAGCCGATGTGTTAATCTGACAAATGTGATAACGGTTGTAATAATAGTAAAGTCCGACAGCTCTTACGTCGTGCTGTGTAGCGCGATAAATGATCAAACAAGTATTTTAGGTCCAGAACTCTTTTATTTATATATAGTTGAGCCAAAGCTCAGATGCTTACGTTGTGCGGTGTAGCGCGATAAATGGTCAAACAAGTATTTTAGGTCCAGAACTCTTTTATTTGTATATAGTTGAGCCAAAGCTCTTTTTTTTTATCTATTTTACTGCTCAGAAGTGATTGTAAGATTATGTTTGTGGCAACTCAACGTCCTCATCATTGCAGCGTTGGGCGAAACACTGTACACATTACGGGGCAAAAATCGAGAGATGCATTTAAAGGCAACGCAATACAAACAAGTGATGCACTAAAATGAGAGTGAGACAAATATATTTCGCTACACTTGGAACAATTTGACCTTCATTGGAGTAAATTGGGGTACGATTCACAAATATTAAATATTTGGAGAGATTTTTCTTTTCCATTTACCGCGACGCTTTTTTGTATACTTACACGAGTTTTTGTTTTGACGACTCATAAAATTTTAGTTGGAATTCTGCGTTATGCCAGCAAAGTTTATTGGCTATATCTAATCTTAACTTTTGGTTGATAATCTCGGTTTTTGAATATGTTCACTATTTTGGCCCCAAAGAAGTTGTTCGCATTAATACCATTATTTAACATGACGAGTTCCTTGGTGATTTTTAGAGGTTCTATAAAAATCGCGTTTAATAGATGTTGGATTTTATTTAATATACTTTTTGCGTTTTGGCAATCATATAGTACGTGCTCTATGTTGTCCGTAGGTAGATGACGACAGAATTTACAGATTCTGATTTGGATTTGCCCATTATAATGTGGTTCAAAATTATTTTTCCGGAAGAAATCCCCAAAAAGAAACATTTTAAAAGCGACGTCTCGTTCTTTATTGTTAAAGTGAGGTTTTATCCGTTTTTTCTGATACGTTATGTTTTCCCAGTCATGCGGGCTATCGATGACACTTTTGTTTTGGAAAAATTGATCCGTAAGAACTGCATAGATCGGTTTTATTTTACTGGAAGTTAACGCAACGTCGTTTTTATTTAAGAGAAGGAAGGTAGATCTAATGCTCCTCTATGCGTCGGATCTGGGAATAATGTACTCGGTACAAGGTTAGTATAAATTTCGGGGTTAAGGATCTTTATCGTAGATCCAAGGTTATAACGAAACCATTCAAGCCAGATCTCGGAAGTTTGGGTTAATTGTGAGATTGCGTATATTCTTGAAGCTTTCGCTGATTCTATTTTGGCTTGGATGTTTGGGAATGAGAGACCACCTTTTTTATGGGGTGCATACAGCACCATTCGTTTAATCTTTTCGATCTTTCCAGGGTACCAGAGAAAAAAAAGGACGTTTTGGATTTTTTGTAAAGTGTTTCGGAATTGCGACATGTTTACTGATTTGTAAGATTTGCGGCATTAGCAACGAGTGGACTAAGGTGGTGCGGCCTTTCAGGGTAAGTTTTCGTTTTCTATGTTTATTTGCTAGGGAGGTGATAGCCGCTTGCGCTTTATCTAAACTTTGTTGCGTACAATTTTCTGTTAAACTAAAGTATATTCCCAGTACTTTTATCATATTTTTGATTGTATCATTTGTAGTGTATTTGGGCGCCGTACTCACATTCGTCATTATCTGGGTTTTATTTTTATCCACCTATTAAAGCCTTTTGGAAGGTCTAGTTTTTCTAGTACTTCATAGATAAATAAGTGACTGACTCTGTCAAACGCCTTTTCAAAGTTCACAGCCATGATCGTTATATCCTTTTTGAAATGTTTGGCAGCGTTAATTGCGCCAGAAATATTATATAAACAGTGGTCGATTGTACGCCCTTTGATTGTGCATTTTTGTGAGGGACTGATCAAATGTTCAATAATTTGGTCTAGGCGTCTGCTTATGATTTTGCTTAGAATCTTGTAGTCCGTATTGAGCAATGAGATCGGTCGCCAGTTTTTAAGGTCCGTTTTTGGGCCCTTTTTATGCATAAATTTAATAATTGCTGTCCGCATTGTATTATCGCTGCTGTAGGTATATATTATTGTATAGCTCCACTAATTCCAATTTTATGAATGGCCACATCGATTTATAAAAAAGTCCGGAGCCGATGTCGTTAATACTTCCTCTTTCGCTTGCGAGGTTTCGAACAGTTGCAATATGTGAAAGTGGTTTTCGGTTGGAATTGTCCAATTTCCTTTTTCCTTGGTTCCTGAGTGGCGTCCTTCAACTCGAGTCTATTCTTCATTTCGGGTGTTGGCGATTGGTGTAGAAGTTTGGCTTATTGGCAAGTGGCTTCTTTTGGTTGTTTCTTTCCTGGCAGGTGACTGAAAGGCGATGTTTTGGGTAGAGCCTTCATTTGTTTGAAACACTGCCCTTTTCCTCGGTGCAACCATACGGCAGTTGCGTGTTGTATGGCCACTGCACTTGCAGACTGCACAGAAGCCTTTTTTTAGGGCATTTATTTTGAAGGTGCCCTCTGTGTTTGCAGTAGTTGCACAGAGGCGTGTTCTCCTCGCCTGGACGGGTTACCGTAAACCATCTACCCCCAATTTTGATGACTGGAGGGATATTTGGCTTATTAATTTTTCCCATTCTTAGATTAACCCAGCCATTTTTGATTGAAGGAAAATTTCGGTGGTGGCCATATTGGTGTGAATTAATTTCACCCCAATTATGTCTGGTCGCCAGTTCATGGATCTTTTTGATCGGGACATCACACGGGATCGGGTGGAGGGTGATGGTTTCTAGTTCAGCCCTCGGAAGTTCAGCGCGGATCCTCATAATCGAGCCATTTTCAGAAGTAAAGCTGATGTTGTTTTCTTCGAAGTATCCAATTACGTCCGAATTAGTGGGAATTGTAGTGCCAAGTGCCTCTTGTTATAGTGTGAGAATGAAAGTGCATTCTTTGAAGTTTTCCATAATTACACCTTCTACGGACTCTGCAATATGGAATAGTGGAGCTCCTTCGGCAAAGAGTTCCATTAAAACTGAGACGCTCATTTGCTCGACCGTGCCAGTAAGTTGTACCATAATGGTTCTGTCAAGTTCTACATCTATTTCCGGGGTTTGTTGGTTTGTCATTTTTTTCCTTTGGTCGTTAATTATTATAACTTATTTTTTTAAAAAGATTTATATAACGAAATAACCTATAGGGCTCACAGGCTAAGATTTTATCCGAAGTGCGCGTGTATGTTCCGAAATTCAAATTAGATTTTTAAGTATTCAAGTTTAACACGGTTAGATACTGTAAATTTATATAGCAAGAATACAACACAGGTTTACCGGGGATGGTGATGGATCACCAGATGCGGTAGAAGTTCAGAGGAGGTTTCGAGCAAATTGCAGTCCCCGCAGAGTCGTACAGTTTTTAGAGTTGGTAAGGGTAGTTCTTCGATGGTCTTCTGATATTGGCGGCGTAACGGTTCAACCAAGTCTTTGTGGGAGCAGTAGATATATCCGACCGCGACGATATTCCCCAACAGGGGTAGGGTCGTCCGGTAGTGTGAGATTGTAGAGGATTCCGGTGTTGTAGAGTTGGTGGAGCTTTAGTTATTGTAGAGTGGCAGTTGTAGGTATTCGGTGGGATGTAGAGAGACTTCTGGCGATGCAGCAATCAGGGTTCAGCAGCAATACGTCGTTTCAATTTGGTAAGACAATCTGAGAGTAGCCCAAATTCTTACCTTATTCAAATAGAATACATTAAAATGTCTGACTTGGGTTCTTTAATTCAAAAAGTAGTCTTCGTATAATGAAAACACTATGAGCTCAATTCGGTGCAAATGTGGCCGCTGTGTTATTCTGACAAATGTGATAATGGTTGTAATAATGGTAAAGCCCGACAGCTCTTACGTTGTGTGGTGTTGCGATCAAACAAGTATTTTAGGTCCAGAACTCTTTTATTTATATATAGTTGAGCCAAAGCTCAGACTCTTACCTTATTCAAATAGAATACCTTAAAATGTTTGAGTTGGGTGCTTCAATTCAAAAAGTAGTCTTCGTATAAAGAAAACACAATGAACCCAATTCAATGCAAATGTAGCCTATGTGTTAATCTGACAAATGTGATAACGGTATGTAATAATGGTGAAGTCCGACAACTCTTACGTTGTGCGTTGTAGCGCGATAAATGATCAACAAGTATTTTAGGTCCAGAACTCTTTTATTTGTACATAGTTAAGCCAAAGCTCAGATTCTTACCTTATTCAAATAGAATGCCTTAAAATGTCTAACTTGTGTCCTTTAATTCAAAAAGTGGTCTTCGTATAATGAAACCACTATGAACCCAATTCGGTGCAAATGTGGCTGATGTGTTAATCTGACAAATGTGATAATGGTTGTAATAATGGTAAAGTCCGACAGCTCTTACGTTGTGTGGTGTAGCGATCAAACAAGTATTTTAGGTCCCGAATTATTTTATTTGTATATAGTTGAGCCAAAGCTCTTTTTTTTCTAGAAAAACAAAGTGTTTTCAATTTGAAGTCATGGTCTCATCATTGCGGTATGCGAAAATGAAAAGTGTACAAACAATAATTAGCAATAATTGATAATGACATTTGGTGGGCACAACACTTATTAATATACATATTGACATTTTGCAAATAAACACTTGTGAGAAAGTCGACCAGGTGACTTGGTGAATGAATGTTTTAACTGGAAGGTAAAATGTGGATGTAAGGAAATAAATGAATTAAAAAGGTATATACTTGTTAAAGACTAACATGGGGGCACACGAGGGATAGGTGTGTGTTAAGATAAAGCGGTATGGAATATTTGATTTGTGGTTACAATTTTAACAGGAAGTTACATAAAAACTTAGCTTCACATGTGGAATGGTGAACTACAGTATCATATAGGTATGTCTAGTAGTTAGAAAACTATTTTAATTGTAGTATCATTTTTACATCTCTTTTGGACGAATTTTTGGTTTTGGCTATAAAGACGTTCAGTTTTCGTTTAGTTGCCCATAACATTTTCCGGATGAACTCTTCGTTGTTCCGAATATTTTTTTTTTCTATCCAGTTTTTGTTTCGCTTGTATTATTTCTATTTTGGTAACCGTTATTAGTTTTCGTAATCCTATCATTTTACCTTTTACGTCTGGTTTATTGAACATAATTAGGTTTTCGTTTAATTTGACGGCGTAGATAAAGATCTGGCTCGCGAGCAGACATACTTTGTTAAAAATTTCCATCGAGATGGGGCATTTAGTTAAAAGATGGGTAATGTTATCAAAGTTGGATCTACAAATTTGCAGTTTGTGATTTCTACTTCCTCCTTAAAATAATAAGATGCGAATTTTTTTTTACAGTCGCCAAAGAAAAAAGCTTTATTTGCAATCAGGTAATTGTAGTTTTGTTCTATTCGAGAAAAAGGTTTTAGAACTTTGGAATTGCAAGTTATATCCGACCATTTTATCTCTTTGCTGTCCACTTTGATTGTGTTTGTGTGAGATTCAAGGCTTTTTAGTGCGTCATATATTGGTTTTAGTTTTGCATTTTGCCATTTAAAGTTTGGTATATATAGTTTAAAAAATATTTGTCTAATTATATTGTATAGGATGTTCGGATGTGTTGAATTAGGAGCTGCATTAGTGTAGTGGGAATTGTTTACTAGTTTTATTGCTGTGCCTAATTGATACCTTGTCCATTCGTGCCATATTTCCGTAGTTTTATCTATTTTTGTTATTGTATATAGTCTGCTTGTCTGTGCACTAGTTATCTTTATTATCAGGTATTGCTTTACCGCCTTTGTTTTTAGGGAGTTAGAGCGTTATTCTTTTCATTTTTTCTATTTTTGATTGCCAAACAAAACGGTAAACTAGTTTTCTTATTTGCTTCTCGTAGTTTGTAGAAAGTGGTATATGTTTACCAATGTGAATGAGCTGTGGAATTAGTAGTGAGTTTATTAGTAGTGTTTTCCCGTTCAGTGTTGTTTAGTTTTCTATTTAAATTTGTATGTTTTTGCCTGATCGTGTTGACAGCCTTCTTCCAGTTTTGTTCTGTCATGTTATTGGTTAGACTAAAGTAAATTCCAAGAATTTTTATATGCTGTTTTATATTTTCTACCCAGTCTTTTTCTACTCAATTTTATGGCCCGATACCTTCTCATATTCGTTTAGTTCCCGTTTTCGTCATAATTGTGAAGTCGTCCGCAAAATGTATACATTTTGTTTCTATATGTCTAAATGTGTAGCCGAGTATTTTTTTTGTTCTGTTTTTTTTTTTGTTTGTTAGAATTTCTATTCCAATGATGAAAAGTGACATACTTAGAGGGCATCCTTGTCGTATGCTGCGTTGGATTTCTATTTTGTCCGTATGGGCACCCGTATGGGTTTTATTCTGTTGTTTATTATTTTGCTTAGGTTTTGTAGTCGTTATTCAATAAGGAAATCGGTCGCCAGTTTTTTATCTCTCTTTTGTCTCCTATTATGGTATAGTTCCGCTAGATCTTTCGAGATATTATTTTTCCGTTTTTTTGTAAAAAAACTCCGTAATTCCGTCGCAGCCTGGTGAGCAGTTTTTGTTTAGCGATTCAATTGCTATTTCTATTTCTTCTATTGAGTTTGGTCTATTTCTGTATACTCGGTTGGTTCCCAATCGATTGGTTCTATTATCTCTAAATAATTTGTTTGGCCATTGGATTTTTGTGTTTGGCCCCCTAGCTCTCTATAAAATTTTTGTATACTTTTTTATCTACCATTATATTACCCGCGTGGTCTTTTAAGTTTATTATCCTACTTCTACTTTGGTTATGTTTCTCGAATTGGAAGAAGAAGTCTTTTGTTGGTTGTTCTTCGTTGTCAAATTTTGTTATTTTTGCCCGAATATTTGCACCTCTGTTTAGTGAAGTTTCATAATTGTTGATCTTACTTTGCAGTTGGCTATATTCCGTAGGTACTTTTTATTTTGTGATTTTATTGTGTTTAGTCGTTGTACGGCCGCATTGTATCGTAACTTTTCTAGTTTGTTTATTATGCGTTTAGAAAATTCCGCAAATTCGTTTGTTATCATGATTTTCCCTTTTTCCCACCAATCTAAGGCACTTAGGATTTTGCTTTTTTGAAGTTTCCAATTGTTCCAAAGTATTTTTCTATTATCTGATAAGTCTTTGTATTCAAGTATTCGATCATTTATTTTGTAAAAGGACTTTCCCCATTTTTTGTGGCTTCTATTGCTATGGTTACAATCGGGCAGTTGTTGTGGTCTGAAAAGTAGTTTATTTTATGCGCGATGTCTATGATGAAGGGTAACATGTTATAGCTTGTATATATTCTGTCTATGCGGCGAGATGCGTCGGGTGCGATTCTCGTATACACTATTTTGGTCTTTGTGTATTTTTCTATGAAGGTCGAGTAAGTTAAATTTTCTTTCTATGTTTCGCCAGTTGTTTATTTCATGTTTACTATATAGCAGGTTGCTTTTCGTGTCTATTTTTTCTGTTACGAAGTTAAAATCACCAGGGATTATATACTTTTTGTATATAAGATGCATTCCAAAGATTGAACCATACTCTGCAATTGTTTTATTCTTTTTTGAGGTTTCTTTCCCGATTGCAAATATATAGTGTCTATTTTTTCTGTTACGAAGTTAAAATCACCAGGGATTATATACTTTTTGTATATAAGATGCATTCCAAAGATTGAACCATACTCTGCAATTGTTTTATTCTTTTTTGAGGTTTCTTTCCCGATTGCAAATATATATTGAAAAGAACGATTTCATTATTTTCTCTTTTAAGTTTGATATTTTGAATTCTGTTTGGGAGAATTATGTTGTGGGCGGTTTTATATTGTTGGTCCAGTATATGGCTTTTTATTAGTATGATGGTCCCCTTATAAAAGGTGTTGTCGATTTTGTCCATTATTGTATTATTGTATATTTTTGCGTCGCATAATCTCTCTAAATCATTTAAGATTCCGAGGGATATAATTCTGGTTTCTTGTAGACATACATGGCCTACTCAATACACGGCCTAGGAATACACCGAAACTGCTCAGAAAATAAGAGGCCTATTGACGCGAATAATGCCCATTATAAAACATTGTTACGGGACGGTTTTATGAATGGATTTCCTTCATTTTGAATGCAGTTTGCAGTTGTTGGTAGGTTTAATACCAGTTTTATGTTGTTTTAACTTACAGTTTATCACAGAACGTGTCGCAGGGATATTTTCTTGTTTAGTTAAAATCATACCAGACATATAAAGCAGCGCAAAAGGATTATTAGTTTATAAATATCAGTTTATTAAGCATAAAGAGAGACGAGCATTGAGCAATCAGATTCAGTTTACCAACACAGAAAACCTACGTTTTGTTTATTGGGCACGTTAGTGACCATATAGATCCCTTTTCGTCGAACAGTTGTTCTTGGCGTTGTTGTTGTTGTTGCTGATAGGGTGATTATTTTCCGCACTTATCTTAATTCTCAATTCTAGCATTTATTCTTTATTCTCTTGATTGAAATCAAATCGTAATATATATTTGTAATTTTTGGACTAAATTTTCAGATTTAAAATCGCACAATTAGCGATTATTAATTAACGATTACTTTCCTCGTGTACTTTACATAGCGGAAACACTGTCTGGAACACAAATCTGTCAAAATGCTAACATCGGTTTAGTACAGTTTATATCGTAAAGTCAAAAAAGACTGTAATTTCTTTGCTAAAATGAGGTTGGTACTTACTATACTCAGCACTGCAGAGATGAAATATTTAACTGCGGATTATTCAATGGCCATTTTTGGTTGTGGTTATAACAGTAAGCAATAATTTCCTACGAATTCTTAAATAAAGCCAATTTAATAGAAAGGTATCCTAATGTTTACATATATTACTTGTAGCAGCACTAGCATAGCAGCAAGCAACTAAAATTTGTAGTTACCTACAAAGGGTAATGCTGTTACTTAAGTTATGAACGTAGTTTATGTGAAGACTGACATGCACCGATATTTATCTTTGCCCTGTACATTGTAAGTCATAAGCTTAGAAACTGAGAAGATGGTTTTCTATGCACAGCAACAAGGATTCGAACATGTGTTAGTTATTTCTCAAACAATAGTGATGTTACAGCGAGTTATTATACTTTCATCCATTCTTCACTTCATTCATACGTTACTTAGTTTCATTGCATGCATCATCCTTACTTGTATCCATTCTATGCTTATTGTTATGGTTACCCGGTCACGTGGGCAGTTCTTTGTTATAAACCACGTTGTGTTATCAGTAATGTCTGAATATTAGGAAACCGTTTTTGACAGTATTGCGTTATAGCTACGTACTAGCCATAAGCTGAAGCAATTAAGTAGATTTTATGTGCAGTATTAGTGATGTACCAATTAGTTTACATCTTTTTATAGAAGTATTTATTGTGATGCTATTTACAGTCTGAATATTGGGAAACCGATTTATATAAAAGTATTTATTGTGATGCTATTTACAGTCTGAATATTAGGAAACCGATTTTGACAGTATTGCGTTATAACCACGTACTAGCCATAAGCTGAAACAATTAAGTAGATTTTATGTGCAGTATTAGTGATGTACCAATTAGTTTACATCTTTTTATAAAAGTGATTATTGTGATGCTATTTACAGTGATTAAGTTAAAGTACAGTGCTTGTTTGGACATTGTGTAATCACCATTGTGGATTTCATTCCACCTGATCGCCTAACAAGTTGGTGTGTGTATTATTATTCATTGGTTACCTCAAACGTGTTAATTTAGCTTAATTTGGTGCTAATGTTATTTTCCTATGTGAACTGTTTATACACCGTGCTACCTTATTAGTTTCACATCATCAGAATTCCTAAATAAAGCCAATTTAATAGAATGATATTCCAATGTTTGTGGTTACCTACATTTGTTAATGCTGTTACTTAGGTTGTTAACGTAGTTTACGCGAAGACTGATATGCACCGTTATTTATTGTTGCCTTGTACATTGTAAGTCATATTGTGTTCTGTATATAATATATTATGCAGATCAAATTCAAGGAAAGTATAGAAGTTAAAGAGATGATTTTCTATGCATAGCAACAAGGAATCGAACATGTGTTAGTTATCTCTCAGACAATAGTGTACTATAGTAGTATAATACCATATCATGTTTATGTATCACTATTCATAGGCGTCCTTAGGGGTTCCAGGGTGCCTTGTCACCCCAATTTTCAAAATAATTGTGAGATAAAGTGTTTTGGCCCAAGTTTTACAGATCACCACAAATTTTAACCTGCCGTTGAGTGTCTAGCCTATAGAAACAATCAGGCCCAAACCATACTCGAATCATACTATTCAAAGTTTGTTTATGTTTCAAGCTGTGATCGTAAATGCATTTAATCACTTCACACTAGATTTTTAAAATGTGAATCCCGATGCCAATCTTAAATCGCCGTTTTGTTTTGTGCAATACTAAATTTATTGGGTATTACCATTCAAAAAATGGGTTGTACCTGTTAATTATTCAATACATTGTTATCATAGAATAACATTTTTTACTTTTTGTTAAACACAAATGAGTTTCATAGTGAACTATTTAATGCAAAAACAATTTTACATCTGTGAGTTAAACTACGTCACCTGGTCAAACATAATGTGGCTTTGTGATATGCTAATTTTTATAAATGTGGATGAGACAGATATAATGCATAGAAAATAGAACTGTATTTCACACAATGCTTCTTCATTTGTTTTAGTATCCAAAATGTGTGCAGTTAGGTAATAAATGTGCAATAAGCTAATATACATAAACATTTTATGTATTCTTTGTCAAACTTTACTATTCTTTGTCAAACTAATAATGTTGCAACCCCCAATAGGTTTATTTGCAATATACCAGCAGTGGCGTTGATTTTATAAAAATGTAGGGGTTGCGACAGATTCTATACAAAAGGGACCCTGCGTATGTATTCTATACAAAAGGGACCAGGCATATATTTTTTAGTTATACAAATACACTCCCGACATCCCAATAAAAAATCTCCTACAGCCAATAGAATGTAAATTTAGGTAAAGCTTGGACTTGAAAACAAATATAAAGGTTTTAAAGTATAAAAACACATTGGCAATTTGTTTTCTGTTTTGAAAAAAGTCAAAAACAAGACCTAGAAGCGGGTAATTTGTGAAATTTGGGTCGTTGCCGACGTTGCCGACGTAGCGGACATAGTGAACTGATATTGTGGCATAGCGAACTTTAAACGGACCGGTAATAAGGGTAATTTTTATATTATTTTGCAAAAAAATGTATTAAAATATTAATAAAAGCTATTTTACACCTTCCCACAAAAGGAAAATGCAAACAGAACTTAGCAAGTTTGTTTAAACTCAAAGGGCTATTTTATATTTTTTCTAAAGATGTTTGACAGGGTATATGTTAGCCATTTTACGCTTGCAACAAAACATAATTGTCTAAACACATTGAAAAGTCAGGGTGTTTGCTTGATTCCGGACTCACAATAGCAGCAGTGAGACCACTCGGTGTTTCTTTGTCCGATATCATCTATCTTAATGTTTAAATTGTACGTGCCCATCCATTAGAGCTTTGCTCTCTTGTATTTAATTTGGTAGACAGGCATTTGGCAAGTTTTATAATGCAGCACACCTTTATAATTTTATTTAGATTAAATTCTAAGCCACCAGAATTATTAAGCAAGCTATTTAAGCATGGTCAATAGGTGTTCCGTAGTTGGATAAAAAGTAAAAGGGTACCATCTTTGCATGTTATGATCATGAAGAAGTGGCAAGAAGATCTTCAATCAGTAACATCATTAATATATTCTTTAACAACAAACAGACATGTGTTAAATAATTCTGTCAGGAAGGAAGACTAGTCAAATTTAAACAGCGACAAAGGTCTAAAGTTAGATGCAACACTTAAGTACGAAGGGGGGCTATCGTGAGTTTGTTTGTAATTTATGATGTGCTGTATGAACCAATTTTGGACCTCGAGGAAGAGCCTCTATCATGCTTTAACAAAAAATACCTCGAGTAGAAAATGGGTTATGAGCAGCAGGACATATCGAAGCATAAGCACCTTGACTCCTTGAGACAAAAGGCTAATGCTTGTGTTTATCCAATATCCTATATTGTTTTTAAGAACCAGTTTTAAAAGTCCACAACATACATATTAATTAACTTGCTTGTTGCTGCAGTGTTCTTTTGCTAGATATATATAGGCTGTCTTAAAAAACTTCTGTTTTAAGCCAAATACTATTTTCACTCAGCGACTGAGCCAAACTAAACTGTCGGTAAAACTTACTTTTATGCCGCACGTGGTTAAAAGTAACTCCTATCTGTTCAGTCATGCTTAAACATTTATAAAAAATATAAGATGTTGATAAAATAACCCGAAAAATAAGGTAATTTAACCGGGAATGGTAAATAAACTGTTATTTGATGCAAAAACTACAGCCAGACAGCAAAATCCATTCATAAAACCGTGACGTAACAATGTATTATAACGGGCATTATTCGCGTCAATAGGCCTCTTATTTTTTGAGCAGTTTCGGTGTATTCCTAGGCCGTGTATTGCAGTGCTCTTCAACCTTTTTTGGGTTGGTGAACCCCTAAACTTGTTGTGACGAACCCATGCACCCCTGATTGCTTTAAATGACCTAAACACACTCAAATGTACATCGCTTTAATAGATAAAGTGTGTTTTTCTAATTCCAACGACACCTTATTTGTTTTAATCGGTTCTGTATAACCAAAGATATTCCAGCTCAAACACCGTAAAATTCATAAAACTGATTTGAAAGTTGCGTGGCGAAAAAAAATGAGAAATGTACTACCAACGAGAGAACAAAAAACGCAGGTTTTGCTTTTACGAATGAATCAGTCACGTGACTAGTACGTTCCTATGTCACAATCACGAAGCTCGTAGTAAAAAAAAGGTTAGCAGCGCCAGAGATCACTGTTTGAGGACGAATATCTACGCCTATACTGGACCAATTTTAATAAGCAAAGTATTTTTGGAATCAATAAAACAGTCGCTTTATGAATTTACCATAAAAAATAAAAGTGACGTGGGGTGTGTTTACGCACTTTAACGTAAAACTAATGACGTCATCAAGGAGAAATGCGTACGAGAATAAGTTCCTGTTTAGTTGACAAGCACCGCTAATCAAAATCATTAGGAACATGTGGTTTGCGGTTAAAAAGAAGATTAGTTTCGTAATTTCCCAGTGATGCAAGATATGGAATTCGTTTAGAAAAAAATATTTATAATTATTGTAGGAGTTTTTATTATTACAATGTAAAAAAGTTTGAGAATTTACATATCTTTTAGTTGCTTTACTTTTCTTTTTCTTAATATTTTTCGCTCTCGCGTGCAACATTATAGCTCGGTCCAATTTTCAGCTGGGTGCTAAGCATCAAAAAAGAGAGGCTCGTGCTTTTGAGCTCAGGCTCGACTAGGTACAGCCCTAAAAAGCGCTATGAAAATTCATTATGCATATCATTATGTCAATTAAACCAAGCGGAGCTGCCGAAGTTTTACACACTGACACTGCGAGTTCGATTATGGCTGCAAAAAGAGAGGCTCGTGCTTTTGAGCTCAGGCTCGACTAGGTACATCCCTAAAAAGCGATATGAAATTCATTATGCATATCATTATGTCAATTAAACCAAGCGGAGCTGCCGAAGTTTTACACACTGACATTGCGAGTTCGATTATGGCTGCAGGCTGATTACGAGTACTAACTTTCGCACGACGTCATAAAACAGCATTCAAACAAACTTGAGAAAATAGCAAAAAGATATTTATTAATTACTTTTTTGTTGTTGCACATTACTAATTAACAACTCAAACCGAGGTATGATATCTTTTTCAATTGCTCCCCTTACCAATTGATCGATGTGTGTGATTGAATTTCTCTTTCGAGATTTGATTTCACACAAACAAGAAAACCCGCTTTCGCATAAATACGTTGTTGGCATTTGAATAAGCACGGAAATTGCCTTTTCTGCTATGCTTCTGTATTCTGGCACATTTAATAGGTGCACCCAAAAGTCAGTGTATGTTGTCTCTTTAAATAATACTTTCATACCAAAATCCGATTGAAGATCAATCAAATCTTCAATTTCTGTAGTCGGCCCGTCATAAACGAAAGGTTGTAATATACAAGAACTGGCATTAAGTGAGTCATTCTGTTCTGCATTGAAATATTTCTGCATTTTAAGTTTTCTTGCAAAAAAATAAAGATGGACATTAATAAGTGGCAACAGTTTCTCTTGAACATTACTTCCATGTTCTTTCATGAAGTCGTGGAAAAGCGGAAAATCAGAGAAATTGTATGATGCAACTCGGTTCTGCCACAGTGGTAGTTTCTTTTTTACAGCATTGATTTTGAACATGCTTTCAAAGATATCCTCTTTCTCCCCTGGAAATTCAGGTTAAGTTTATTGAGGTGTTCAAAAATGGACGCCATGTACGCAACTTTTGCCAACCAAATATTGTCGTGAAATTTGCTGGCTCGTGAGTTATGTTCCTCTGATAAAAAAAACTAAAACAATAAGAGCTTCTGAAGATACATCAGTTGTTTCGTCTAACTGGATGGCGAATGAAGGCGCTTCCTTCAACTTTTGTATCAACTGATCCTCCAAGTCTGTTAATATACTTTTACATCGGCGATAAGCTGTGGTATCAGACAGAGAAATTTTAAAAACTTAACTGCTTCTTTACCGCCATGAATCAAATTTGCTATTATTTTAAGACATGGTAATACTACTGATTCTAACTCTGTATAAGGACGTTTGCTTTTAAGAACAACATGGGTCATCTTGAACGAAGCTAACAACATGTCTTTACTCTCTTTGCCTGTCATTTGCAATCTAAAGGATCTTTGTTGCTTATGAATTGATGATAATTGTGACTCAAAAAACTACTTGGACTTGTACTGGTGTTCAGGATGTTGCTTTTGTAGAGTTTGGAAGGAACAAGATTGGAGTTGGCATATTTGACTGCACAAAACAAACAAATAGCCAATGGATAATGATTGTTTGTGTTCATCATCTGTGGAACGACGGAAACCGTACTTCACATAATCCTCATTCCATCTTCTACGTTTTGACGTGGGCATTGTTTGACTTTTGCGTTTTACATTTCTCCCGCCTTTGCAAGCAATAAACGTCGAAGAAGTTTCAGTTTCCGTTTCACAGCTTTCGCTAGTTTCATCATGCCTTGCACTGTCTTCCTTTCGCTGAAAGACACCACCCTCGCCCGTTGGTACAGAAGTTGAAGATTTAAAATATTGGAATAGAGACATCACAGACAAAATAGTTCTGTGATGTATAACAGTTCTAAATATTGAATTCGAATATCATACCCAAATCAAAAATCCAATTAGACATCAACAATTCGCAAGATTTCCATTGAAAGAAAGTAATGTTTCCCCACTTAAATATCTCATAGAATCTATTCCTGTTAAATCCAACACCAAATCTTATCCAAACCCATAGTAATATACATTTTTACCTATCAACTTTTGTACAAAATCTCATAAAAAGTGGTCAGACAAAACAACCATAAAATGTTGAGCTTCCAACAAGATTTGAAATCTTATCCAAACCCATAGTAATATACATTTTTACCTATCAACTTTTGTACAAAATCTCATAAAAAGTGGTCAGACAAAACAACCATAAAATGTTGAGCTTCCAACAAGATTTGATAAGTTTGTACATATATATCACACTAATTAGAGTAATACAACCTAATTCAACAACTATATTCAAATAAAATGTTAGCCCACATGTCCCTGTTTGCATTTTAGCTAATTTGTACACACATTTTGTTCTAGCATCCCTACAATGCGTTTTCAAGGCTAAAAATGCCTAGACAGACGATGCTTGGGGAATCCCCTATCGCAACTCTGTATTGGCGCGAAAAAAACATAACACCAACAACTGGGGATAAAACTGTAGGAAAAGGGCTAAATTTGTTAAAAACTTTGACAAAACAATGCTCAAAATTTTTAAATACGTTAAAATTGCTAAATTTTTATGTAAAAAGTATTTATTTAGTGTGAAGTTCGTGGTGCACCCTTTTGTACGCTGGTGCACCCTTGGCATATTTTGGTGACCGTACCGGTTGAAGAGCACTGGTGTATTAGGCCATGAGACAGTATGCTAATTTTGTTAGTATTCATATAATTGCATATTGCGTGATATTAAGCGTTCCAATTATTACGTTATTTTCGACCGCGCCTGCCATTAGGTGTAAAAAGGAATATACGATTTATTCAAGATTGATAAAAAAGGATAGTATATTTGATGGAAGGGGGTTAGGTGACATGTTCCTGCTCGAGTTTGGGTCTTTTTGACGGTGTGGTTTCTCTTGGAATCTTAAGGTGGGATTGGAGGTTTCTTCGAATTTCTGGTGGCTCGATTGTTTCGTTGGTTTGCGATCGGTTAAAGGTCTGGTTTCTATTGAGTTCGTATATATTGGATTGGTAGCGTCTTCATAAAAGTTTTGGTCGCCCATGAAAATTGTATTGCCATCGGTAGGAGGGGTAGTTGTAGTTGATGGTGTACTTTTGTCAGATGTAGCGATTAAAGCATTTGAATGGTTTTTGTCATGAGGTTCTTCAGTGTCTGTTTGTCCAGAAGGAAATTGTTGGGAGTTGTTACTGAATGGTTGGATTGGTTTGGGTCTTGGTGTACGTTGCTTTTTTGGAGTAGAGGTAGTGGTCGTTTGGTGCTTTCAGAAGCTGGGGGAATTTGTTCAGGTTCTCCAATTTCATGTTGTTTTCATTTGTTTTAGTTTCCAATATTGCAAATCTATTTTGGGTAGGGGTTGAGGGTATGGGTGTTGGCATTGTTTGGGTGTTTGTTTTTCTTATTACTGTCCATGGCTGTGGGGTCTTCTTCAGAATGTCGGTTGGTCTGGATCGGCAGTTTCGAAGAATATGTCCTTCGCATTTGCAAAAGGTGCAGTATCCTTTTTTGGGCATCTTGTCTGCACATGCCCACTTTTTTTGCAGAACCGACAAAGGGGTAGATGAGATTCCCCAGGCCTCGTCACTGTAGCGTATTTTCCACATATTTTAATTACTTTGGGGATAATATTGTTTATGTTTAACTTTTCAAAATATACATTGAGCCAACCATTTTTTATGTTTTGAAATTTCGGTGGAAGCCAAATTCCATTTCCACTATTTTGCCCCATCTGTTTCTTTCCAGTAACGTTTTTATCTTAGAAAATTCTATGTATGCCTGGACCGGGTGCACTGTAACAGTTTCTTTCGGTGGGGATGGCAAAAAATCAGGGATGAGAATCTTCCGCGGATTCGCGGATTTCCGACTTTTTTTCGTCAAAAAGGTCATTTTTGTGAATCGTCTAGATCCGCTTAGAAAAAATTTTTTTTTGGGGGGGGGGGACGGTACTTATAAACGACCATGCAGTTGACGACTGGATAAGGTTGAATATCAATAACTATCTTATTTACAAGCGCGTATCCGCGTTCGTTGATTGGATCTTCGCGATAAGACAGAGAGCGACGATGTGGCTCTGATCGTGCCCCCTGCAACGGCGATTAGGTCATTAGTCTCGATTTTTAATACTGTGAGACTATGTGGACTTGTTTTGCAACATAATATTGGCGTAATAGACAACCTAGATGTTTTCCATAGCCAAGCAGACAGTTTGTTACGAAATTGCAGACACTCACACGTGGATTCATTGCATCACAATAGCAATTTACACGTTGATTATTGTCATAATAGCAATTCACACGTCATAATAGCAATTCACACGTTCAATATCTAGCATGGAGGTGCTTTAAAACAGGTTTGAATACGAATTAGACAGCATTATTTGACGTTGGCGTTTATGTGTGTAGTCCAAGCATATTGAAGTTGCCTTTGATCGCGAAAGATCGCTTTTGTTAGAAATATGGAAAAAACCAAAGCCCTAATCGTCACCCAGATGCCAAAAGCTCTTGGTAAAAAGGAAGAGGATCGTGGAAGGGAGATCGATTAAGGTGCCGGTATTAGGAATTGCTTTAGGTGGGCCTGGTTTGAAAAAAACGTGACAGTGCATATGGGTCAAGTCGTAACAAAGTTGGGTGACCACATAAGGAAAGTTGATGCCCCTGGAAAAGTCCTTTGTACCATATGTTCCGACATCATAAGTTATGCCAGCAGAGGAGCTCATACGATTGAAGAACACATCAAAACGAAGAAACATAAAGGTTAGTTCACTGTCGATTTTTTGTCGAAACCTACAACTTTGCTACTGAATTTGCTGGATAAAAACTCATATTATCGCTTACTGACGGTGGTTTCGTACTGTATAGTATATTCCGCATTATTTGTGTATTGAAAATTTGTTATTTTTTGTTCAATTTTAGTACTTAAAACGGGTAAATAATAATTATATGTCTATATCTATACAAAAACGAATTGTAATGCAGTGTAAAAGTAGACATAAGCAAAATTCTATGGGATGACATACAGTGCATGTATGAATGATATGATATATATAACTTATATTTTAGATAAACTAAAACTGATCAAGACAAATTACCAACTGCCGGCATCACTTCAGATCACAGATAGAGGGAGTACATCTGAACCTCGGCAATCACATGGGCTGGTTTCCTTGTTTAAAGATCCAGATGGAAGGGATTCATCAATACAGCCACTTGTACCATTAGCTGACCGTGTCAATAATGCTCAGGTATTTAGTTTTGTTAATAGTTTTAAGTTAGGTCAGGGTTGTAGAAGTCAATCCGGACCGTGACCGGTTACTTTTATTGAAAATCCGTATGTTGTATATTTTACGCGCATGGTCACCTAAGCTACAAAATCTTGTTATAAAGCGTATTACTGACTATAGTTTGGGCGCCGGGGGGCAGAAAGGGTTGTTAGAGCTGCGATCGCCACGTGTTCGTAATGATCAGGTAACGAAATCGATCGAATAACAAACACTCTGCGGTTTTCGCGCGGTAATGCTCAGGTATTTAGTTTTGTTAATAGTTTTAAGTTAGGTCAGGGTTGTAGAAGTCAATCCGGACCGTGACCGGTTACTTTTATTGAAAATCCGTATGTTGTATATTTTACGCGCATGGTCACCTAAGCTACAAAATCTTGTTATAAAGCGTATTACTGACTATAGTTTGGGCGCCGGGGGGCAGAAAGGGTTGTTAGAGCTGCGATCGCCACGTGTTCGTAATGATCAGGTAACGAAATCGATCGAATAACAAACACTCTGCGGTTTTCGCGCGGTCCCTAAGAACGACGTTTTTGGCCTCTGTCCAAGCTCGCTCTTTGTAATATTATATGTAAAAAACTTTGTAATATTATATTACTACTAATATCATATTACAATTTGTGTCAGTTTCAATTTACTGATAGCGTCGCACCTCGGTCTAATATTTACACCAATTAAAATTCACATAATCGCGATTAACTTGCATTGAAACTAATCTGGGTTGTTGGCTTAAAATTATATCGAGAGTAAAAAACGTGCGTCGTAGTTTAACTTTTACGTGCGTCGTAGTTTAACATTTACGTGCGTCGTAGTTTAACATTTACGTGCGTCGTAGTTTATAACCTTAACGTGCGTCGTAGTTTAACCTTCACGTGCGTCGTAGTTTAACCTTCACGTGCGTCATAGTTTAACTTTCACGTGCGTCGTAGTTTAACTTTTTGTTAAAAAAATAACATTTATTTTTCAGGCAATGGTGCTTGCAGTGATATCAGAAAACAACCTTCCCCTGTCAATTGCACCAGTCTTGATAAATCTGGCAAAAGAACTCTCTAAAGACAAGAAAGTACTGGACAACCTGACCATGGATCGCACAACAGCCTCCTACAAGCTTACACATGGTTTGAGTAAGACACTCTTAGACAGAACTTTAGCCGAAATTAGGAAGTGTAAATTTTCACTGAACATAGATGAAAGTACAAGCAACAGCCATAAGCGCGTGTTCGCAATCCTTGTAAGCTATTTTTCTGAAACAGAGCAACATGTTGTGGTCGAACATTTAGCTTCCATCGAAGTTATTAAAGTTGATACTAAATCTCTCTATGATGTCCTTCTCAATCTTTTCGAAAAGTACAGTCTACCGTGGTCAAACTTAGTTTCTATTCCAATGGATTCGTGTGCTGTTATGCGAGGATCTAAGAACGGCCTGGAAAAACTGATTCGAGACACTAAAGCTCCACCAGCTCTTAGATATAGATGGTGACATATGTCACCATGTGCATAATGCATGCAAGAAGTTTTGCTCACCATTTAATTGTTGGGTTGAAGGACTATTCACTGATCTATTCAATGATCTGAAATGGTCAGTTGATCTGCGTGATTATTTTTCAGAAGCCTGTGAACTTCTTGGAGTTACGTTCAACATGCCCGAGCGATTTGTTAGTCATCGCTGGCTCTCTGCATACGACCTATCAGTCAGCACGCTTCGTCTGATGGATGTCTTCAAGGTATTTTACTTCTCATTTGTCCCTGCAGCTCTGAAACCCACTTATTATGCCATGGTCGTTGACATTTATAGAAAGAAATGTGTCGGAGTAGCAGCTAGAGAGAGATTGACTAATATACACCAGGTGCTTGCGAACAAAAAGTTGACTGATGCTGGAAAATCCAGGAAATTGCGCATAATTGACAAGGTGTTATACAAGTGTAAGAAATCATTTCTTATAATGCATTTTTACCAATCAACGCTGCCAATGATGAAGAGCTATGTATGCCTATTTCAAAGTAAAGAGCCTCTGATTCATGTAATGCATGACAAGGTGGAGGAGTTGTTCCGGGATTTTCTTTTCTGTTTCACTAAGCCGGAACAGATACCAGCAAGCTGTTCTCAGCTGAAGAAGATGGATCTAAATAACACAGAGATTCTTTTAAAAGAGAAGGATGTCTTCTTTGGATCGGGCGTCTGCGAAATTGTCAAAAGTAGTAAAAGAGCAGATTTGACAGTGCTGTTTTTCATTAGCCAGGCTAGTAATGCATATGCAGAATGTGCCAAGTACTTACAGAAAAAACTTCCGCTAGATAACAAGCTGCTAAGCTGTATATCTGCAGTTGACCCAACAGCGAGAGGTCACGCCTTGACATCGAAACGGTTAGTTGATTTAGAAAAATTGGTTTCCTGTTTGGAAGAAACAGAAAAAGAGAAGTATTCTCTTCAAGTTCGCCGTTTATATTATGTTGTAGGATTAATTTATGATTATTTTCAAAATTTTTATCGTTTATTTTTATGTCATTTAATCTTTTTACACATTCTATGTAACAAATTTGTTCAAGGTGGCTTCTATATTTTCATTATTTCCCTTTTTCCCACCATTCAAAAATATTGAATATACATCGTTTTTGCAACCGCCAATTTTTCCAGTAGGTGTATATAGCATTTTGAATGTTTGTGGTTTAGCGTATTGTTATTTATTTTGTAAAAGGAGGGACCCGTATTTTATGCGTAATTCCATTGCGGGCAGCAGTTGTGGTCCGAAAAGTTGTTTGTCACATAATGGATATCTATGTTTTGATTAGCATATATTCTATCTATTCCGCTGGCATAAACAAAAGTCGTGCGAGTATATACAATTTTGTCTTTGTGTATTTTCCGGTGAACGTCGTATAGCTTTTTTTTTATTGTTCCCCATTTTTTAAGTTGCGTCTCGCCATATATTCGCGTGCTGAACGTATTGATATGTTCGGTGACGAAGTTAAAATCCCCAATTACTCTAAGTTTTTAGTTGTTAAATTGAGTTCCAATTTTTGTTCCAATATATCCAATTGTTGAATTCTCGTATATTCCGCTTTACTACCGGATTGCAAATCATTCTTTTCTTTTAGTTTGATTTTCTGGATTCGATTTGGAATGATAATTTCATGAGATATTTCATATTGATCTGTTATATATTTTTATTAGACATATAGTACCTGCTCGAAAATGTGGTTCTATTTTGTCAATTATTGTATTGGAAGAAATGTTTACGTTTCAGGCTAATTCGATTTCTTTAATCATGTGGTGAGTCATATATCCAATTTCTTGTATGCACAAGATATCAATCTCATTTATTTAGAGGTAATTTTTGATTGCATTTATCTTAGGTTTTATACTGTTTACATTTATCGTTCCAAAAATTATATGAGTCCTTCGGATAAGGCTGTTGTTTGTTGGATATTTGAATTATTATATTTACTAGTAGTTAGAGAGCCATAGTCTCTGTAAAAAGGGATCTATTAGTTTAAGTATAGTGTATATTAAAATTACAGATATACGGCTATAAGGTTTGGAATGTCTTCCTTCTTATTGAAGCTGTTGAACTTTGTTCGAAGAGTTCCTCCAGGCTGCCGGACGATCTTTGGATCTGGGGTGGTTCAGTTTCAATGATTTCTACCATATTAGATGCTGTGTCCATAATATTGGAGTGGTATAAAGCCTGTGGTAATTTTCAATTATTTGGATATTCGTTTCGGTCTGGTCGTCTTGGTCTTTGATTGTAGTTGGTTGATCCGCGGTTGCTGTTTCCAATGTTTCATGCAGGTCTCGCTGTTTGTTTGATGCTGTTTCCTCATCAGTTTTTTTTTTAGCATTGGGATGGGCATTCTTTTTATTTTGGGCGTTCTTTTGGGTTTGGGTGTCTTTGCCTTAGGTGGAGTGGATGTTCTTGTATTTATGGTTCTGTTCGTTCCTGCCTGCATTGAGGGAAAATGCTCCATACTGTCTATGTTTAGTTCTGTAATATGTTAAACCGGTTTCTTATTTCAATTGCTGGGGTAGACTTTGGCGTTGCATGGTATTGATTGGTTTGTTTTCTCCAGGGGATTATCGGCTGTGTTGAAGGCTTTGATCGGCAGTTTCTTAATATATCTGACTTGCAGAATGTACAAAACTTTTCTTGTGGCATTTTGTCTGCACGTGACCACGTTCTTTGCAGAATCTGCACAATGGCAAGTGGGAATCTCCGGGTCTTGTTACAGTAACCCATTTTCGGCAGATTTTTGCAGTTTTCGGTATATGTTCATGTTAATTTTGTCGAAATATATTTGTAAGCCATCCATTTTTTATGTTCTTGTAGTTTTCGATGATGTCCAAATTACATACTTGAGACTTTTCCCCATGTGTGTTTTTCTAATGTTGCTCTTATTTAGGTTCGACAATATAGCATGTGGAATCGGGTGCAAGGTCACTATTTCCTTTGGTGGTGTTGGTAAGTGTGCCGTAACTTTGGTTTTGTTCCCATTTTGTCCGGTGTAGTAGATGTCTTAGTTGTTGCAGTAGTCCAAAATGTTCTTAATGTTTTCTGGGCTGTCGGTTTTTAGAGTGACCAGGAAAGCAGCGTCTTTGAAGGACTCCATTATCACGCCCTCTACCTCCCCGGTCAGTACTTCGATGGGTCCTCCGTTTCCGAAGAGCTCCATGAATGTGGAGACACTGATATTTCCTTTTAACTGGATTACAATTGATATCTTTATCTCCATTTCCAATTCCACGATTTTAATATTTGACATATTGCCAATTTTGTGGGTTTTCGATTATCAATTACGTATGCTTGAGGTTTTGCACGGGTGTCGGAAGAAGATACGGTTGTACAGTTCAATACTGTACAACAGTATATTTACAATAACTAAGATTATATTCAGGTTGCTATGGCTCCAAGTACTATACTATTGGGCTCTTGCACACAAGTGTTGGGATAAACAAACGAAAGAAAAAAATGCAAAAACACAAGTCACCTGGTCGCAAGGCAGAAAATAAGAGTTGTGTAAAATCCAATGAACGGGTTAAGATGAGATCCAAATGTCTTGTTGTGGTTAGTCCGAAGAAGGGGTATATACATGGCGCCCTCTATAAGAGGCCTTGACACCGTCGGCGCCTCTCCGAAACTGGAGGCGGATGGTTTTGCAGCGCTTGTTCGAATTATAGACAGTTTTGATGAGTTATTTGACGAATTATCGCATTAGATAGTGTTTGCTCTAAGTTCTAGCAGTTAGTACAGTATAAATGTTTTGTTTTTTTATTTAGCTTACGTGTATTATGGGGCCACCAGTGTGAAATCTTAACTGAAGCTATGTTTGTTTAAGACAAACGAGCGTTTTAGCATATGTTTGTTTAAGACAAACGAGCGTTTTAGCAAAACTTTTCTAACTATAATATTCTCTGAACTGCAAGACCTACCACCAGGTTATTTTTGAATTTAAGTAGACTGCTTGCTTTTCGAAATTCCTTTTTGGCATTTGTTTTTTTTTGTCAAATTTCTGTTTACCTCATGTAACCAATAGAGGTCAAGATGGCTGCAGTCCATTCCAAGGAACAACATATTGTGTGTCCACAAAAGTTTGAATCCAACCGCTTAAACAAATATTCCTTCCCTGCTTCCATTATTTCATTTGTAATTTTGTCATCATCTAGTCCAGGTAGATATATCCAGTGTACCTTTATTTGCCATCAAAATTTCAGAGGATTTTCATCATGAATGTTTTTATCTTGCCTTTCTAATTATAATTTCTTCTTTGGCTGGACAGATGGCCAAGAATAGCACAGGCAGTTTATTATCCTGCTAATGTTATGACAAGCAGCCAAGCTTCTCACAGACTACAAAAATTCAAATGCAACTGCTTATTTAGTTGGTAAGCTTGTGTATTCTGGTGAAGCACTTGCCGGGGCATTTAATTATTTTTCATCTTCAAGAGCATCATATGAAAGCTCCCCAGTACAAAAACACTGACCAGAAATGACTTCCAAGATTGACAATACTATAACGACTGGACATTCTTAGGTGAAATATGCAAACATTGATGGAATCAAGGCAAAGAAATGTGAACTGTCCAGCTGGCGTAATGTGTATGCAATATGCACCTTGATTGTTTCCTGTAACCCATGTATAACAATGCTTGCATTTATCAATAATGCTGAGAGACGTTTTCCTGTGACAATGCAGAGAAACTTCGGCTTGCTGTATAATGTTCTTCTTGTGTGTAATGCTTCTTCTTGCATTTTCAATTCTCGCCATTTTAAGCTCTTCCAGTGCTGTATGGACTGGCAGTTGGGCCTTGTAATGCCTTTGCAGTTCCCACTGTTATCTGTAGCGTGATGTCGTCGTTTTGACGAATAAACTGGGTTGTCAACCTGGACTTGTCATAGAGTTATTACTTTTCTGCTGGAGTCGGATTTCTGTTGAGGGAGGTGCGTGTTATCATAGACACCTAAAACGTAATAGACTGAACTCGGTAAAAAACTTTCAGACAGGTCACGCATGATTGAACCCAGGCGGCAATTTGGTGTTTATAGTAACAGACAGTAGCGTCGGTAAAGTTCTAAATACAGACAGATCATAGCTTCTACAACGGTTCGATATAATGAATTGTTGCATTCCCGGCTGCTCCTATTCCCACAAGGAAGGTAGAGAAAGACGGTCACTATTCTCCATAAGACGTCCAGAATTTGGGAAAACCGCTAGCGAAAAACTGCACCGAACAGATTTGACAAATTTTATTTTAAGGTTAAGAGATCCACTTAAAGGAGATAACATAAAACAACTGCTACACAAAGAAAAGTGTAGGTCATGAATATGTTGGTGTAATGGTGTAGATACTGTACCATAAGAAAATTGTTTTTAACTGGAACACATTCATCATGCTATTACTTTTTAGTAATACAGTCTATCTGGAACATTTTACCCCTCGGTCATTACCTATAAATTTTATTTAGGGCAACCATTTGTGAAATTCACTTTTCTGAAGATGATTTTATCGTGCACAATACACGAAAAAGTTTAAAATCTGGCGCAATGCCGGAACTATCAATTTTATTTAGGGCAACCATTTGTGAAATTCACTTTTCTGAAGATGATTTCATCGTGCACAATACACGAAAAAGTTTAAAATCTGGCGCAATGCCGAAATTTTTCTTGCCTGCCAAGTGCAAAACTACACAAAAAATTGTTTTACTTTGTTTTTAGGTAAACAGTACTTTGAAATTCAAGGTAAACAGTACTTTGAAATTCACTTTTCTGAAGATGATTTCATCGTGCACAATACACGAAAAAGTTTAAAATCTGGCGCAATGCCGAAATTTTTCTTGCCTGCCAAGTGCAAAACTACACAAAAAATTGTTTTACTTTGTTTTTAGGTAAACAGTACTTTGAAATTCTAGTGCAATAACGGTGAATTATTATTCCAGCCATCCAGAAAGCAACCATATGATCGGCAGCCACTTCCACCTGTTATTCGGCATAAATCAGCAATCAATGTTTTAAAATCTTACGAAAGTTTATCAGAGTCCCTAAAAAGTAAGACAGATCAGTTTCTGAAATTCTAGTATTATTATTCCAGCCATCCAGAAAGCAACCATATGATCGGCAGCCACTTCCACCTGTTATTCGGCATAAATCAGCAATCAATGTTTTATCTTACTTTTTAGGGACTCTGATAAACTTTCGTAAGACAGATCAGTTTCATGTATTAGGTTATTCAGTACCAAAAGCATTACTATATTTCAGAACAGTGGGGTTTTTTATTTGAGGTTTTGCCTTAAAGTATATTTCCATATTTAAAACTTATTTACATAATAACGATTTGTATTTTCCCATTTTCACTCACACAGTATTTGTCTTTCATTGGATTTGAATATTTTGTGGGTGGCCTTTGGTGGATGGCGAACAGATATTTAAAAACAACAATTCTTAAAGAATTCTTAGGTATATAAATTATTAATACAAAATCTATACAAAACTTGGGCAAATGCTAATGAGCCTAACAAATTTTAAGATCAATTCTTAAAATATGAACTGTGCTGTGGAGTGGAACAGCCAACAAAAAATACAAAAGTTCACCATTTACAATCGTGGTGTGGTGATTCAATGGACTTGAAAACATTTAAACGTTTACCAATTCCAGTGGAACAGCCAACAAAAAATACAAAAGTTCACCATTTACAATCGTGGTGTGGTGATTCAATGGACTTGAAAACATTCATACGTTCACCAAATGGAATTGGTAAGAAATTGGTGATGTTGATATAATACAAAGAAAGATATAATTTATTGTAATATATATCATGAAATCATGATGAATATAATACAATAAACAATGTTACAGTTGAGGTTGGTGGGCAAAGGCTACCCTTGTGACAAAACAAAGTACAACAAAAAGTATACTTCATTGGAAAATGTGCAAGATGATGATTTAGTGACTGTGGATGAAGACACACACAATGACATAATTGTGAGTACGGATATTCGGATATTCATTAACCATCTTTCTAAAACGACCCTACCTACTAGGAATTATATCATAAAGAAAATGATGAGATGAATGATTGGCAAAAAATGTTTTTTTCAAATCAATGCCAAAATGCAAAGACATCTCCCAAGCAGAGACGATATCACCCAGATGTGATACGGTGGGCGATCGAGCTGTATGCACGATCCCCTGCTGCATACAATCAACTTAAAACTTTTGGGGTATTGACTCTACCATCTTCAAAAACTCTGCAACAGTACAGGTATGAAAAAGCACACCTTTGTTAATTTGTTTGTTACACAATATATAGTTTTTCCCACCATAGTTGATAAATCCAACTAATGCCAACAAAAAATACAAAAGTTCACCATTTACAATCGTGGTGTGGTGATTCAATGGACTTGAAAACATTCATACGTTCACCAAATGGAATTGGGTGCACGAAAAAGTTTAAAATCTGGCGCAATGCCGAAATTTTTCTTGCCTGCCAAGTGCAAAACTACACAAAAAATTGTTTTACTTTGTTTTTAGGTAAACAGTACTTTGAAATTCTAGTGCAATAACGGTGAATTATTATTCCAGCCATCCAGAAAGCAACCATATGATCGGCAGCCACTTCCACCTGTTATTCGGCATAAATCAGCAATCAATGTTTTAAAATCTTACGAAAGTTTGTCAGAGTCCCTAAAAAGTAAGACAGATCAGTTTCTGAAATTCTAGTATTATTATTCCAGCCATCCAGAAAGCAACCATATGATCGGCAGCCACTTCCACCTGTTATTCGGCATAAATCAGCAATCAATGTTTTATCTTACTTTTTAGGGACTCTGATAAACTTTCGTAATTTCATGTATTAGGTTATTCAGTACCAAAAGCATTACTATATTTCAGAACAGTGGGGTTTTTTATTTGAGGTTTTGCCTTAAAGTATATTTCCATATTTAAAACTTATTTACATAATAACGATTTGTATTTTCCTATTTTCACTCACACAGTATTTGTCTTTCATTGGATTTGAATATTTTGTGGGTGGCCTTTGGTGGATGGCGAACAGATATTTAAAAACAACAATTCTTAAAGAATTCTTAGGTATATAAATTATTAATACAAAATCTATACAAAACTTGGGCAAGTCTTTCATTGGATTTGAATATTTTGTGGGTGGCCTTTGGTGGATGGCGAACAGATATTTAAAAACAACAATTCTTAAAGAATTCTTAGGTATATAAATTATTAATACAAAATCTATACAAAACTTGGGCAAATGCTAATGAGCCTAACAAATTTTAAGATCAATTCTTAAAATATGAACTGTGCTGTGGAGTGGAACAGCCAACAAAAAATACAAAAGTTCACCATTTACAATCGTGGTGTGGTGATTCAATGGACTTGAAAACATTCATACGTTTACCAATTCCAGTGGAACAGCCAACAAAAAATACAAAAGTTCACCATTTACAATCGTGGTGTGGTGATTCAATGGACTTGAAAACATTCATACGTTCACCAAATGGAATTGGTAAGAAATTGGTGATGTTGATATAAATACAAAGAAAGATATAATTTATTGTAATATATATCATGAAATCATGATGAATATAATACAATAAACAATGTTACAGTTGAGGTTGGTGGGCAAAGGCTACCCTTGTGACAAAACAAAGTACAACAAAAAGTATACTTCATTGGAAAATGTGCAAGATGATGATTTAGTGACTGTGGATGAAGACACACACAATGACATAATTGTGAGTACGGATATTCGGATATTCATTAACCATCTTTCTAAAACGACCCTACCTACTAGGAATTATATCATAAAGAAAATGATGAGATGAATGATTGGCAAAAAATGTTTTTTTCAAATCAATGCCAAAATGCAAAGACATCTCCCAAGCAGAGACGATATCACCCAGATGTGATACGGTGGGCGATCGAGCTGTATGCACGATCCCCTGCTGCATACAATCAACTTAAAACTTTTGGGGTATTGACTCTACCATCTTCAAAAACTCTGCAACAGTACAGGTATGAAAAAGCACACCTTTGTTAATTTGTTTGTTACACAATATATAGTTTTTCCCACCATAGTTGATAAATCCAACTAATGCCAACAAAAAATACAAAAGTTCACCATTTACAATCGTGGTGTGGTGATTCAATGGACTTGAAAACATTCATACGTTCACCAAATGGAATTGGTAAGAAATTGGTGATGTTGATATAATACAAAGAAAGATATAATTTATTGTAATATATATCATGAAATCATGATGAATATAATACAATAAACAATGTTACAGTTGAGGTTGGTGGGCAAAGGCTACCCTTGTGACAAAACAAAGTACAACAAAAAGTATACTTCATTGGAAAATGTGCAAGATGATGATTTAGTGACTGTGGATGAAGACACACACAATGACATAATTGTGAGTACGGATATTCGGATATACATTAACCATCTTTCTAAAACGACCCTACCTACTAGGAATTATATCATAAAGAAAATGATGAGATGAATGATTGGCAAAAAATGTTTTTTTCAAATCAATGCCAAAATGCAAAGACATCTCCCAAGCAGAGACGATATCACCCAGATGTGATACGGTGGGCGATCGAGCTGTATGCACGATCCCCTGCTGCATACAATCAACTTAAAACTTTTGGGGTATTGACTCTACCATCTTCAAAAACTCTGCAACAGTACAGGTATGAAAAAGCACACCTTTGTTAATTTGTTTGTTACACAATATATAGTTTTTCCCACCATAGTTGATAAATCCAACTAATTTTCCATGTTATAGTTATTAGTTAAAAACAAAAAGTTCAAATTTAACGTGTTTTTTTGAAATATGGTTTCAAATTCATCGGGGATAAACTTTCAAAATCATCGGGGATAAAAATAAATTTGCAATGCAGCAACTAAAACAACTAAAAGACAGTGTTGGGATACATAACTGTTGATGAAATAAAAGGTATGTTTAAAGCAAACTCAAAACTTTGTTTACTTCAAATCTATGACACATAATTTTAAATGCTCTTTCAGTTCAAGAAAGTTTGGTACTAAAAGATTGGAAAGTTTGTATCCCCCACATTTCCTACAACATAAATATTTCATCAAAAATCAATCAAATGCTCGTAAGTTTCAAATAGGCCTTCTCTTGAGAAATAAATTCCTTTAGAAGCAATGTTCATATCATACCAGGTTATGTTCAAGAGAACCCCATAATTTATCCCTCCCTACGAAAGATAGTGATTCAGAAAGAATGGAGGAAGCTAGTAAAATAGATCAGCAGGTCGATAACATTAGTTTAAAACTGTTGCAGACAAAGTTAAACATCCAGAAAGCCAAAAAACAACAACAAATTTGTCACAAAAAAAAATTGAAAAAGGAGAAAGACCTGGTTTAAAAAAAAAACAAGCGGAAAGAAAGTAGAAAAGCCTATAGAACTTATCAAACAAATGCATCATACATTAGAGACTACATAATAAAAATATATTCACACATTACACCAGATTGTAAACGCACGTAAAACATAATACGCTTACATAACTAGCCAGCAGGCACCATATTGGGGCTGCTTTTGAAATTTGTATCCATTAACGAAGTTAACGAAACTATATTGTAAACGCACGTAAAACATAATACGATTACATAACTAGCCAGCAGGCACCATATTGGGACTGCTTTTGAAATTTGTATCCATTAACGAAGTTAACGAAACTAAACAAGTACGAAAGGCTCAACTCTAGTTGAAAATGTAAAATGTGTTTTTCCTTGTAGCTGTGCGGGAGATCCACTCTTTAATGATGTTAGATTTGTCCAGAATGTCGCAGTGCTCCTTAAAAATGTTAAGCAGGCAAGCATGGTTTTGACGTCTCTGTGCCATTGTGCTCCGGAGATAACTTTTTACCCGCTTCAAACAGCTGAACGCACGTTCTGCCTCGCAGAGTCAGATAGTGTTGAGTCGCCAAGTAGAACGCATAAAAGTTCGTTTACTTGTACATGATTTGTTTTTTGCTCTTAAAAATAAGAGTTGAAATTTCGCTGTCAACACAACTTAAAAATAAAGTAAGAGTTGAAATTTCGCTCTCAACACAAGATGGCTCAAAATTGTTGGAAATACGTTCCAGGTTTGGTGTGGGTTTGCTCTCAACGATGGCTGTAGTACATCTTCCAAGTACTTGGCTGTTTCAATGTCTCCTTGACAGAATCTGGATTGCAGTGAATCCACCGCGCTTTGCACAATGACGCCAAAAAGATTGGCGTAATAAGATGACGCAACAACATCGCCCGAGCCATCAGCTTCTTAATTGCCGCGCTTCTTATCGCGACCCCACGAGGAACAGATGGCAATCCAATAAGCTTCAGTGCAGACAAAGCACATTTTTTAAAAAGTGGACTTTTCTGTTGTGTTTAAACATTCAGTGAAACAGAGCCAAATTTTCTATTAACTGGCAACAGCGACCTATGTTTATAGACCTGCTTTGGATTGCACGGTAGGCAGGCTGTATGTTTTCCAGCAACATGTGCATAACATTTAAGCCACACTTTCAAGTATTCTCGTTTTGTATTTCGGCCGAAAGGAACCTGGTTTTACGTGTAATCCAATTTTTTACAGTATCGTTGTTGTATTTTCCTAATAATTTTAAACTTTGTACTAAATTTGAATTTTCCTCCATGTGACCTCTCAATGCCAACAACCCCTGTCTTCCCAAAAAGCATATAGCATCGAAAAGAGCGTTTAAGGCAATCCTGTTTTCTTTCATTTTACTAACTGATATATCAGTTACTAAATCAGCTGCCCGCGAGGAATCGTTTAACTTGACAGAAACACACTCCCTGTAAATCTCACTCGACCCGTGCTTTCTTATAGCTGCTCTACCTTTTCGCCAGTCGTAGAATCCCTCTATCCAGCAAGTATATCGGTGTTTCAAGGCATTAAATGTGCGTTCAGTTACACAACTGTGTTGAACGCCCAAGTGCAGACTTCTCACATCGTGCTACATCGCTAATTTTATCGTAGCACACCCAGGGAAAGTACGATTACCAGGCTTACGTGCAGGCCGACTTAACATATGTGCTTCACTAATATTTATTTCTGGTTCATTATCTGTATTGTCCGTTACCTCACTGATTGAAGCTGAACTGTCTGATCGTTGGGCTGTGGGATAAAATGCAAACAAATTTGGCTGCAGATTTCGTTTTCTTTTACTCATTTTTCTTTTACAACACTTAACTCGACTCAATAAACCCTGAAATTTTTGAAATAATAGTAATCGATAATGGAGCAGCATTGCGCAATACCATACTTAATTCTCTGCGTCACAATATTGTTTGTAATGCAATATGTGAGTGAGTTTAACTTCTAATTGCGCAACAAAAAAGTTGTTTGCATCACAATTGAACACGTAACAATTTTGTGCTGGTTGACGGACGCAATGAAGTGACGTTACAATATTGTTTGTAATGCAATATGTGAGTGAGTTTAACTTCTAATTGCGCAACAAAAAAGTTGTTCGCATCACAATTGAACAAGTAACAATTTTGTGCTGGTTGACGGACGCAACGAAGTTTGAAATAAACATTTTAACCAAATTCAAGGAAAAAACAAAATTGATTGAACATGCGTCAATCATGTTTTACAACACACGATCAAAGCTAAACATTTTAACCAAATTCAAGGAAAAAACAAAATTGATTGAACATGCGTCAATCATGTTTTACAACACACGATCAAAGCTGTGTTCCCCTATCACCGATCAAAGGAACATTGCCGCCATGATTTCCTTTCGTTTTAACAGACGATTTGTCTGACGTCACACGTAGCCGAGCAGGGTACACAAATAACCACGTTTATACGTTGAGAAAAATTAAGGCATTGCGTAGCTTACTATAAAGTAAATATTTGATAAAGTTAAATCTATTTATTTAAGAAGATTTTAGGAATACTTTGCTTTATTATTGGAAAATACAGGGGTTGCTGCAACCTCTGCAAAATTCAGGCCTGCATACCCTGCACCATATGAATCGACGCCAGTGAAAGGAAGGGATTTCATTTGTTCCCTTATATTTGTCAAGCGCATCCAATATATCTGTGTTGTCTTGAGGGATACAGTTTCCAATATTTGTAATGCCACTTCGCACTAAGAGTCGTTTGTAGGCTGCGATGAACTGCTGTACAGTTGGATTATTGTTACACCCACCAGCTGATGCTTTATTATTGGAAAATACAGGGGTTGCTACAACCTCTGCAAAATTCAGGCCTGCATACCCCCCTGCACCTTAGGAATACTTTGCTTTTATTGGAAAATACAGGAGGGGTTTGCTGCAACCTCTGCAAAATTCAGGCCTGCATACCCTGCACCATATGAATCGACGCGCCAGTGAAAGGAAGGGATTCATATTTTTGTTCCCTTATATTTGTCAAGCGCATCCAATATATCTGTGTTGTCTTGAGGGATACAGTTTCCAATATTTGTAATGCCACTTCGCACTAAGAGTCGTTTGTAGGCTGCGATGAACTGCTGTACAGTTGGATTATTGTTAAACCCACCAGATGAATCGACGCGCCAGTGAAAGGAAGGGATTCATATTTTTGTTCCCTTATATTTGTCAAGCGCATCCAATATATCTGTGTTGTCTTGAGGGATACAGTTTCCAATATTTGTAATGCCACTTCGCACTAAGAGTCGTTTGTAGGCTGCGATGAACTGCTGTACAGTTGGATTATTGTTAAACCCACCAGCTGAACGAATGGCACAGAAAAGAGTTCCAGGTGATCTTGACTGAATTTGTATGTCAGAATATCCACTTCGCACTAAGAGTCGTTTGTAGGCTGCGATGAACTGCTGTACAGTTGGATTATTGTTAAACCCACCAGCTGAACGAATGGCACAGAAAAGAGTTCCAGGTGATCTTGACTGAATTTGTATGTCAGAATATATTTTAATGCACCCACCGCCACTGTACTTGAATAGATGCCCTCTATATACTTTGAATGCATGTCAAAAAAACAATAAATCCAGTTTCGAATACTGGCTTTCACTCGCAATTGTCTTCGGATTTTCATTTGCAAAAAGTTGTGCAAGCAACATGCTGCCTTTGTAATCGCCACTGCTGTTTCAGTTTCTGCAATAATTGGTCCTTTGAAAATCCGCCAACGTGTAACCAAAGTACCAACTGTGTTTTCAATTATTCTTCTTGCTCTGAATAGTCTATAATTGAATATTTTTTACTTCTGGTAAGGAGCTTCCAGGATATGGTCTGATTATTGTCTTCGGATTTTCATTTGCAAAAAGTTGTGCAAGCAACATGCTGCCTTTGTAATCGCCACTGCTGTTTCAGTTTCTGCAATAATTGGTCCTTTGAAAATCCGCCAACGTGTAACCAAAGTACCAACTGTGTTTTCAATTATTCTTCTTGCTCTGAATAGTCTATAATTGAATATTTTTTACTTCTGGTAAGGAGCTTCCAGGATATGGTCTGATTAAATTGGATTTTAATGGAAATGCTGCTCAGACAGTTAGTTTAATACAGTTACTTAAAACATACCCACTAAAATTAACCAGGAGAAACCTACCTTAAAGTTATGGCAAGTCTAACTTCAGCTGGTATAGGCTTTCTCTAATGGGTGTGCTTTTTTGTTACCCACTAAAATTAACCAGGAGAAAACCCACTAAAATTAACCAGGAGAAACCTACCTTAAAGTTATGGCAAGTCTAACTTCAGCTGGTATAGGCTTTCTCTAATGGGTGTGCTTTTCTTGTTATTAATGGTGCAACTTTCGACAGCAACTAATCAAATGTTGGTGGGGTACATTCGAAAATGTCCGTCTGATGATCATTTCTTTAACCAAAATGGGTGTGCTTTTTTGTTACCCACTAAAATTAACCAGGAGAAACCTACCTTAAAGTTATGGCAAGTCTAACTTCAGCTGGTATAGGCTTTCTCTAATGGGTGTGCTTTTTTGTTATTAATGGTGCAACTTTCGACAGCAACTAATCAAATGTTGGTGGGTACATTCGAAAATGTCCGTCTGATGATCATTTCTTTAACCAAATTATATTCTGGTTCTTGGAATATATCTCCACCCACTCTCTGATTGCAAAACAAATTCTAATTGGTTGTGGCTCGTGGTAATTTAGTTTAATACAGTTACTTAAAACATACCCACTAAAATTAACCAGGAGAAACCTACCTTAAAGTTATGGCAAGTCTAACTTCAGCTGGTATAGGCTTTCTCTAATGGGTGTGCTTTTTTGTTATTAATGGTGCAACTTTCGACAGCAACTAATCAAATGTTGTTTAATTTAGTTTAATAGAGTTACTTAAAACATACCCACTAAAATTAACCAGGAGAAACCTACCTTAAAGTTATGGCAAATCTAACTTCAGCAGGTATAGGCTTTCTCAATGGGTGTGCTTTTTTGTTACCCACTAAAATTAACCAGGAATTAACCAGGAGAAACCTACCTTAAAGTTATGGCAAATCTAACTTCAGCTGGTATAGGCTTTCTCTAATGGGTGTGCTTTTCTTGTTATTAATGGTGCAACTTTCGACAGCAACTAATCAAATGTTGGTGGGGTACATTCGAAAATGTCCGTCTGATGATCATTTCTTTAACCAAAATGGGTGTGCTTTTTTGTTACCCACTAAAATTAACCAGGAGAAACCTACCTTAAAGTTATGGCAAGTCTAACTTCAGCTGGTATAGGCTTTCTCTAATGGGTGTGCTTTTTTGTTATTAATGGTGCAACTTTCGACAGCAACTAATCAAATGTTGGTGGTGGGTACATTCGAAAATGTCCGTCTGATGATCATTTCTTTAACCAAATTATATTCTGGTTCTTGGAATATATCTCCATATTCTGGTTCTTGGAATATATCTCCACCCACTCTCTGATTGCAAAACAAATTCTAATTGGTTGTGGCTCGTGGTAATGTGACATATTATTACTACCGTATAAGTAAAATGTACTGACCGTTTTCTGAAAAGGTTGGTAAAAAACAGAAGAAGTACAACTATAGTTGATTCATTCATTATCCACCAGTTATTTGAATTTATCATCTTTGAATTAGTTTTCAGCTGATTTTTCATGTTTATAATCGCAAACAAACTCGGCCGACCGGTGCCGTTCGGTCATTGTGTGTGCATGGGCGAGCGCAACAGTCAAACGCATACGAGTGCCTCTACGCTCGGCATTGCATTCGAAACGGAATCGTCTACGCAAAACGGTATATGTCTGTGGAGCCCTTAAGAATTTGAGCTTTAACTCAACTATACAGTTATATCAGATATAGCCATTATTACAACAATTATCAGATTTTTCAGATCAACACATCGGTCACATTTGCACCGAATTAGGTTCAGAGTGTTTTCATTAAACTACTTTTTGAATCAAAACACCAAGTGAGACTATTTTAATAATGTAAGAATCTGAATTGTGGCTACTCCACTTTCAGATTCTCTTACCAAATAGTCACGTGTTCCTGCAACTGCTGATCATCGCAAAACCCGCTCTCCATCGACAGCTGGATTCTACCACCTGCTTTATAACCCGCTGGACCACCCGCTCTGCATCACTCCGTCCTGCCCTCCGACTCGCAGCTTGCGGAAACCCTACCGCGGAATTAAACTGACCTATCAGCAAAACGACGACATTCGTTAAACATCTGCGCCCTGCAAGTTAGTTTGAACTTCAGGTGACTGTGAACTCGAACTTCAGGTGACTGTGAACTCTAATCTAACTGGGCTGATTATTCTGTTGTAAATACTTCTTTGTTGATCTATGTGATACTGGTTTTTGTCTAAAATCAAAGCGCAAAAAATAGCCATCAATGAGGATTAAAGCAGAATTACCCAGATCTGAACTGGGAATCAACGACACTTTTCAATATGAATATGGTCATCACCGTAATTTTCCATCCATTAAGAACAGGTGAAATAAACCTACGAATGAAAACCATTGACAAGGGAAACATCCCCGCCTGTAATTAAAATCGTAATCCCCGCCTGTAATTAAAATCGTAGGTAGATGGATAACGGTGACCAAGACATAAAGTGAGGAGAACTCCCCGTTGCGCAAGCAACTACGAAACGAGTAATGCACAGGAAAGGGGAATACTGCATAAATTGCAATTGTAGCGGACACCCAACATGGAACTGTCGCTGCGTTGCACCACGAAAACCAGCGGTATTCACAACAGTCACAAAAACAACCAGGGATCTAGCGGACACCCAACAAGGAACTGTCGCTGCGTTGCACCACGAAAACCAGCGGTATTCACAACAGTCACAAAAACAACCAGGGATCTAATAGACCAATTCTACACAAAACTTCACCCAAAACATCCAATCTTCCCCAAAAAGACAAACTTCGACATCGTGCAACCAAACGAAAGAGGATTTTAACTGGCAACAGTAAAGGGAAACCCACCGAAAAGTAAAGCAAATGAAATAAATTGGTCACTTCCAGTGGAAAACCACTACAATATATTGCAACTTTTTGACACGTCCCATGAAGAAAACTTGCTTTGTAATACGTCTGCTCCAGAATTGGAATTGGAAACGGACCACAACCGAGTTGAAAACCCTAAAACCAACGAACACCCAGATCCCCACATCAACCCCGCCAACAAATGAAATACGACAAAGAAGTATCTAAAACCCAAATCAGAAACAAAACATGCTAACACAACCCTGCCAAACAATGTTCTACAGGACAAGGAAAATCACACCAACTACTGTCGGAATCATCTGTACAAGTCAGTTGACACCCAAACTAACTTCCGACAACTGTCGAACACTGTCACCTCCCGTCAGACCCACCAGATAAAATTCATGGAAGCCTAATAACCAAAATCGTACCCAATTTGCCGGGTTAAAATTATTTTAACATGATCCTTTTAAGTCGCCTGGATACCATGATGATATTAGAAAAAAGAAAGATCGAGAGCATGGCTTCGCCTACAAACCGAACACGAGTTAAATGATACCTTTCGATATCGCCTTCCCCAAAAAGACAAACTTCGACATCGTGCAACCAAACGAAAGAGCAGGATTTTAACTGGCAACAAGTAAAGGGAAACCCACCGAAAAGTAAAGCAAATGAAATAAATTGGTCACTTCCAGTGGGAAACTGCGTGCCTATAGTTAAGGCCGTGAAACGTTTTTTAAGTTTCCGCTTTTGTTTCATATGGGCTTTTTTCGTTTCATATGCAGCAATTATGTTTCAGAAACAAAAACGAGAAACAAAAAATTTAGATCGTGAAACAAAAAATTGGTATAATGAAGCGAAAATTTTAGGTAACTATGAAAATTTCGTTTCTCTAAAAAAATTGTGTGTGAAACAAAAAAAAACTGCTTTCCGCTAGATGATGACAGAGAGAATAAAATTACATATTCTTTAAAAAAAAACTAGCTCAATGAGATTTTTGTTTCTGAAACAAAATTATTGTTTCACAGACAACTTTTCGTTTCACAGACAACTTTTCGTTTCACAGACAACATTTTCGTTTCACAGACAATATTTTCGTTTCACAAACAACATTTTCGTTTCACAAACAATATTTTCGTTTCACAGACAACATTTTCGTTTTACAAACAATATTTTCGTTTCACCGACACCATTTTAGTTTCACAAAAACATTTTCGTTTCACAAACAATATTTTCGTTTCACAAACAATATTTTCGTTCTACAGACAATATTTTCGTTTCACAGACAATATTTTCGTTTCACAGACAACACTTTCGTTTAGCAGACAATAATTTCGTTTCACAAACAATATTTTCGTTTCACAGACAATGTTTTCGCTTCACAGACAACACTTTCGTTTCACAGACAATATTTTCGTTTCACAAACAATATTTTCGTTTCACAGACAATATTTTCGTTTCACAAATAATATTTTCGTTTCACAGACAATATTTTCGTTTCACAGAAAACACTTTCGTTTCACAGACAATAATTTCATTTTACAAACAATATTTTCGTTTCACAGACAACACTTTCGTTTCACAGACAATATTAACGTTTCACAGACAATATTTTCGTTTCACAGACAATATTTTCGTTTCACAGACAACACTTTCGTTTAGCAGACAATAATTTCGTTTCACAAACAATATTTTCGTTTCACAGACAACACTTTCGTTTCACAGACAATATTTTCGTTTCACAGAAAATATTTTCGTTTCACAGACAATATTTTCGTTTCACAGACAATATTTTCGTTTCACAGACAACACTTTCGTTTAGCAGACAATAATTTCGTTTCACAGACAACACTTTCGTTTAGCAGACAATAATTTCGTTTCACTAACAATATTTTCGTTTCACAGACAATGTTTTCGCTTCACAGACAACACTTTCGTTTCACAAACAATGTTTTCGTTTTGCAGACAATAATTTTGCTTCACAAACAATATTTTCATTTCACAGACAATATTTTCGTTTCACAGACAACACTTTCGTTTCACAGACAATATTTTCGTTTCACAGACAACATTTTCGTTACACAAACAATATTTTCGTTTCACAGACAATATTTTCGTTTCACAGACAATATTTTCGTTTCACAGACAATATTTTCGTTTCACAAACAATATTTTCGTTTCACAGACAATATTTTCGTTTCACAAACAATATTTTCGTTTCACAAACAATATTTTCGTTTCACAGACAACACTTCCGTTTCACAGACAATATTTTCGTTTCACAAACAATATTTTCGTTTCACAAACAATATTTTCGTTTCACAGACAACACTTGCGTTTCACAGACAATATTTTCGTGTCACAAACAATGTTTTCGTTTTGCAGACAATAATTTCGTTTCACAAACAATATTTTCGTTTCACAGACAATATTTTTGTTTCACAGACAATATTTTCGTTTCACAAACAATATTTTCGTTTCACACACAATATTTTCGTTTCACAATCAATATTTTCGTTTTACAGACAAAATTTTTGTTTCACAAACAACAATTTCGTTTCACAGACAACATTTTCGTTTCACACACAATATTTTCGTTTCACAGACAATATTTTCATTTTACAGACAACATTTTCGTTTCCAGACAACACTTTCGTTTCGCAGACAATATTTTCGTTTCACAAAAAATATTTTCGTTTCACAGACAATATTTTCGTTTCACAGACAACACTTTCGTTTAGCAGACAATAATTTCGTTTCACAAACAATATTTTCGTTTCACAGACAATGTTTTCGCTTCACAGACAACACTTTCGTTTCACAAACAATGTTTTCGTTTTGCAGACAATAATTTTGCTTCACAAACAATATTTTCATTTCACAGACAATATTTTCGTTTCACAGACAACACTTTCGTTTCACAGACAATATTTTCGTTTCACAGACAACATTTTCGTTACACAAACAATATTTTCGTTTCACAGACAATATTTTCGTTTAACAGACAATATTTTCGTTTCACAGACAATATTTTCGTTTCACAAACAATATTTTCGTTTCACAGACAATATTTTCGTTTCACAAACAATATTTTCGTTTCACAAACAATATTTTCGTTTCACAGACAACACTTTCGTTTCACAGACAATATTAACGTTTCACAAACAATATTTTCGTTTCACAGACAATATTTTCGTTTCACAGACAACACTTTCGTTTAGCAGACAATAATTTCGTTTCACAAACAATATTTTCGTTTCACAGACAACACTTTCGTTTCACAGACAATATTTTCGTTTCACAGAAAATATTTTCGTTTCACAGACAATATTTTCGTTTCACAGACAATATTTTCGTTTCACAGACAACACTTTCGTTTAGCAGACAATAATTTCGTTTCACAGACAACACTTTCGTTTAGCAGACAATAATTTCGTTTCACAAACAATATTTTCGTTTCACAGACAATGTTTTCGCTTCACAGACAACACTTTCGTTTCACAAACAATGTTTTCGTTTTGCAGACAATAATTTTGCTTCACAAACAATATTTTCATTTCACAGACAATATTTTCGTTTCACAGACAACACTTTCGTTTCACAGACAATATTTTCGTTTCACAGACAACATTTTCGTTACACAAACAATATTTTCGTTTCACAGACAATATTTTCGTTTCACAGACAATATTTTCGTTTCACAGACAATATTTTCGTTTCACAAACAATATTTTCGTTTCACAGACAATATTTTCGTTTCACAAACAATATTTTCGTTTCACAAACAATATTTTCGTTTCACAGACAACACTTCCGTTTCACAGACAATATTTTCGTTTCACAAACAATATTTTCGTTTCACAAACAATATTTTCGTTTCACAGACAACACTTGCGTTTCACAGACAATATTTTCGTGTCACAAACAATGTTTTCGTTTTGCAGACAATAATTTCGTTTCACAAACAATATTTTCGTTTCACAGACAATATTTTTGTTTCACAGACAATATTTTCGTTTCACAAACAATATTTTCGTTTCACACACAATATTTTCGTTTCACAATCAATATTTTCGTTTTACAGACAAAATTTTTGTTTCACAAACAACAATTTCGTTTCACAGACAACATTTTCGTTTCACACACAATATTTTCGTTTCACAGACAATATTTTCATTTTACAGACAACATTTTCGTTTCCAGACAACACTTTCGTTTCGCAGACAATATTTTCGTTTCACAAAAAATATTTTCGTTTCACAGACAATATTTTCGTTTCACAGACAACACTTTCGTTTAGCAGACAATAATTTCGTTTTACAAACAATATTTTCGTTTCACAGACAATGTTTTCGCTTCACAGACAACACTTTCGTTTCACAAACAATGTTTTCGTTTTGCAGACAATAATTTTGCTTCACAAACAATATTTTCATTTCACAGACAATATTTTCGTTTCACAGACAACACTTTCGTTTCACAGACAATATTTTCGTTTCACAGACAACATTTTCGTTACACAAACAATATTTGCGTTTCACAGACAATATTTTCGTGTCACAAACAATGTTTTCGTTTCACAGACAATATTTTCGTTTCACAAACAATATTTTCGTTTCACAGACAATATTTTCGTTTCACAATCAATATTTTCGTTTCACAAACAATATTTTCGTTTCACAGACAACACTTCCGTTTCACAGACAATATTTTCGTGTCACAGACAATATTTTCGTTTCACAAACAATATTTTCGTTTCACAAACAATATTTTCGTTTCACAGACAACACTTGCGTTTCACAGACAATATTTTCGTGTCACAAACAATGTTTTCGTTTTGCAGACAATAATTTCGTTTCACAAACAATATTTTCGTTTCACAGACAATATTTTCGTGTCACAGACAATATTTTCGTTCCACAGACAATATTTTTGTTTCACAGACAATATTTTCGTGTCACAGACAATATTTTCGTTTCACAAACAATATTTTCGTTTCACAAACAATATTTTCGTTTCACAGACAACACTTGCGTTTCACAGACAATATTTTCGTTTCACAAACAATATTTTCGTTTCACAAACAATATTTTCGTTTCACAGACAACACTTGCGTTTCACAGACAACACTTGCGTTTCACAGACAATATTTTCGTTTCACAGACAATATTTTCATTTTACAGACAACATTTTCGTTTCCAGACAACATTTTCGTTTCACAGACAACACTTTCGTTTCACAGACCATAATTTCGTTTCACAAACAACATTTTCGTTTTACAGACAATATTTTCATTTCACAGAGAATATTTTCCTTTCACAAACAATATTTTCGTTTCACAGACAATATTTTCGTTTCACAAACAATATTTTCGTTTCACAAGACAATATTTTCGTTTCACAAACAATATTTTCGTTTTACAGACAAAATTTTTGTTTCACAAACAACAATTTCGTTTCACAGACAACACTTTCGACAGACAATATTTTCGTTTTACAGACAATATTTTCGTTTCAGAGACAAAACTTTCAGAATCAACATTTTTGTTTTACAGACAAAAGAAAACGTTGTGTATTTTGTTTCAATATTGGTAGGGTGGGGGAAGATGGGACACCTTCTCATTCTATTTTATCGTCCCAATTGGTAATAAACAGAGAACAATAAAAGTATTATAAAACCACATCCTCACGACTCTAATTGTTTAAAACACGATCAGGATATTTAGGTATTACGTGCTAAAAGTGTCCCATCTTTCCCCACCCTACTATATCATGAAATTTGTTAAATGCAACGTAATAAATTCGTAGTGTGACTAATAGGACAAAAACACAAACAATATTAAATTTAATCGAGAAAAAAATCTTCATTTCGAAGCTCAATTTGGTTTCGGAAACAATTTTTTTTGTTTCATGAAGTCAAAATTTTGTTTCCGAAAAGCTTTTTAAGTTTCAGAAAACAAAAATTTTGTTTCCGAAAAGCTTTTTAAGTTTCAGAAAACAAAAATTTTGTTTCAGACTTTTTGTTAATGCTTCAGTAAAAAATAATTCCTGTTTCTATGTTTTCTTGTTCGATTTATTTAGTGGGAAACCGCGGTGGAACTAGACGGGGGTTTTAAGCGTTAAATCGCTCCTCTCAGAAAATGTTATATATACAAATGTTTTCGTTACGTACTGCTCAACGAAAAAGTCACTCGTCTCCCGAACAAGACTGCCAGGTAGGTAAATCGGCGACAGAAAAAATACAAAATTGATTAATGAGCTTGAGTTGAATAAACGTTTTTGAATTTGTTTGATTCTGGCAAGCAGCTTAGAGGTTAAATCAGCTAATTCGTGATCGTAGACATTATGGTACGAAACGTCGCAACTTGCAAGGAAAGATTACCCGCTCTTTATTATGACTAAATGAAACCTGAAATCTGGGGTGACAAATTTTGTCTGGCCAGTGGCCGTTCCTTTTTATTCTGAATACAACTAAAACTTGCATTCACTACCGTACGAAGCATTTATTTAAACTTAACAACTCTTTACTTAATCGCAAACGGTGAAAAACAAAAAAGTAAATTTGTTGGTGTAAGTGTCGATCGATCTTTTTATATACGTTATAGGGTGTATATACAACGAATAAAATTGGTTTTGACAACCTCATCATCAGTGAAAATCGAATATAAAGTGTGTTTTATATCATGAAATTTGTTAAATGCAACGTAATATATTTGTAGTGCGACTAATAAGACAAAAACACAAACAATATTAAATTAAATCGAGAAAAAAAACTTTATTTCGAAGCTCAATTTGGTTTCGGAAACAAAATTTTTGTTTCATGAAATCAAAATTTTGTTTCCGAAAAGCATTTTAAGTTTCAGAAAAACAAAAATTTTGTTTCAGACTTTTTGTTAACGCTTCAGTGAAAAGTAATTCGTGTTTCTACGTTTTCTTGTTCGATTTATTTAGTGGGAAACCGCGGTGAATGCACTAGACGGGAGGTTTCAATTAAGTGTTAAAACGCTCAGCCCAGAAAATGTTATACGTGTTTTCGTCACGTATAGTGCTGAACGAAAAAGTCACTCGTCTCCCGAAAAAGACTGTCAGGTAGGTAATTCGGCAACAGAAAACTTACATAAGTGACTGAGAAAACTTACAAAATGGAATTTTTATGAATTTCTTTGAAAAGCAGCAGTTTAGAGGTTAAGTCGGCAAATTCGTGATCGTAGAAATTTTGTATGTTATGAAACGCCACAAGTTGCAAGGAAAGATTACCGCTCTTTACTATGACAAAAAAAACTGAAATCTAGGGTGGCGAAGTTGGGCTGGCCAGTGGCCGCCCATTTTATTCTGAAAAAATTGACTATTCTTTACTTAGTCGCAAAAAGTGAAAAAAAAGTAAATTTGTTAGTGTAAGTGTCGATCGATCTTTTTATATACGTTATAGGGTGTATATGCAACAAATGAAATTGGTTTTGACAACCTCATTATCAGTGAAAATAGAATATAAATTGTGTTTTATATCATGAAATTTGTTAAGCAACGTAATTTATTTGTAGTGCGACTAATAAGAAAAAACGCAAACAATATTAAATTTGAATCTAGAAAAAAACTCCAATTCGGAGCTCAAGTTCAAACTTTTTGTTAACGTTTAAGAATAAAATGTTCGTGTTTCTACGTTTTCTTGTTTGATTTACATATTGTAGCGAAGATGTGTATGTTTATTTAAAGAGAAACATCTGGCAAAAAAGGTACATTGTAGTTGGGTGGGCTAAGTTGTCACACAGGGCAAGTTGGGATACTTTTTTAAACCACTCTTTACAGATCCCATTCGATGAAAGACGAAAATAAATGTTACGGTATTATATTCAACGTTATCTTCTAACAAAGCGCGCGACAACGGTGGTTACAGTTGATAAGTATTAAAATTCGATGTTAAAGGGAAAACAGGCATTTTTAATAGCTGAAAATTGCTTAATAATAATACGATGTTCATTTTTAATATTCGCTGAATCACGTTAAAACTTCCAAAAAATTGTAGTTTAGGAGTTTGAACCACGTAGTTCACATATTTTGATTTTTAAAATATTGGGGAAGTGTTTAATCTTGCCTCCCAATATATATAAATAGAGTTAACTTTAACCTGATAAAATTGGTTTGCATTCACTCATTACATTCGTTACTGTTAGTGAAAACATTTGACGTAATCAAATTAAACAAATTCAATACCCACGCGACAAGACTTTAATGTGGGGTATTTTGTTTCATTGTACGCAACAACTACATTCCGCTAATAAAGTAAATTTGTTGGTGTAAGTGGCGATGGATCTTTATACATAGTAGGGTGGGTGAAGACGGGGCACCTTTGGCAAATAACATCTAAATATCCTAAACAGGTTTTAAACAATCAACAACGGTTTATAAGAGTCGTGAGGATATGGTTTTACAATTCTTTGAATGTTCTTTGTTTACCACTAAATGGGATAAAAAAAGAATACAATTGCGTCCCATCTTTCCCAAGCCTATTATATGTTTGTTATATTGTCTAACGAACGAATTTAATTGGTCTCGACAGCCTCATCGTCAATAAAATTGAGTATAAAGTTTGTTCTTCTTAATGGAGTTTGTTAAATCTAACGTATTAAATTGTAGTGCAACAGAGGTAATTTTTGTTTCATGAAGTCAAGATTTTGTTTTAGGGAAGCATTTTAAGTTTCAGAAAAACAATATTTTTTCCGACATTTTGCTAAAGTTTCTGTGTTCCTTTAGGTTTTCTTGTTTGATTTACGTATTATACTAAAGAACCAAATTATTTACGTCTGTTTAAAGATAAACATTTGCAAACTAAAAAGACGGCATAACTTTTTTTATCAATTCTAACGCGATACAGTTTTGTCCATCTATTTCTCGTTTGATTTACATATTAATTGTTTCTAGGAACCGCACAATCTCTCATTTTGTTCAATAACCGGTAATAAACAGGTTGTTTTTAGGTATATTATTAATGAAGTTCTTGTTTATTATGATTTTGCTTTATTTTAGACAAAGAAAGCTATCCAAAGAGGTGCAGTATATAGTCTTCGTTTTGAATGAGTTAAGTTCGTTTTTTTGGGCGCTACAATTTCTTGGTTGTGATTGGTTGGGAGACGTAACAATTAAACACGTCAGAACCATTGTGTTGCAATATGCGACCATGATGCGACCGCGTGGTCAGCCCAGTCTTGATTTTGGATCTGCTGTCGTTTGAAACCGTTTTTAGTAATTCTGTTTATAAAGGCTACTTTGAATTTTTGAGTTAGTTAATGTTTGTTTATTATATATAACTTTCGCATCCCTTTTACCATGGTTTTATCAAAATTCAGTAAGTACCGCGTTCGTATGCGTCTAGTTATATTACTACAGTTCGAATTGATCCGCAATGTTTTGTTCGTTAAGAAAGAAAACCGTGCCAGTGTAGTGAGTGTACACACCTGTGTCCGTACCTAACTACCTGTGTTTGTGATCTTCATCATTACCACTGACCCTGTAGCGGTTTTCTTTCCGTTTTCATACTCCAACGGCTTCAAACCATATGTTTAATGTTTGTATATACAATTAATTTCATTAATAACTGTGTTAGGCCGTGTCTTCCCGTGTTTTAATCAAATTTAGGTCATCAACCGTATTTCACGAGCACCAGTATAATCCAAGCCCGTCCTTTAGCGTGCAACGTTGCTAAATATTCCATTTGTTATTATAGTGATTTATTTTTATTGGTATTACTACTATGATTGCTGTGTCGAATAAGTCACATTTATTCTCCGCAAAAAAAACTTGCTCCGCCATTTGTATAATATGTTTATGTGACGTAATAATGCATTTCCCGCCATTTGTACGAGATCACGCTGTCATTTCTCCATTTGTTTGCTGAATGTGCTGGTACGCAGTCTATTTTTGTTATATATATATAATTTGTTTTCAGATTTTATTATTAGTCAAAATTATAGAATATGGATTTAGATTGTGATGATTCAATTTATATAAGCAGTGATTCAAGTTTCGTAAAACCAGAAACTAGTGATGGAAGCAGTTCTGAGTTGTGGTTGTAAGTATTTTATTTTGTGTCGTTGTTTAAGCAGAAAGAATACAATGTGATGGGTTTACTGAAAGTTGGTGAGCAGCAGCAACCGAGTAAAACCCCACACTGCTTGCATTCTGTGTTCCTAGCAAGCGGTTGTTAAATAAATAAATGAATTGCCTTTTGTAATCATTAAAAGCGATTTTTATTGAATATGTATGTATATATATATCATTAGTGTTAAACGAGGTTATAATCTACTTTGTGTTTTTTCCAGATCTGATTCGAGTAGTGAACTAAAAAAAGAAATTACGAAAAACTGGTCTTCTGATGGTTCTTTTGTATTTAACAACAGGTATGTTATGGATTTTTAAATTTATAAATAAATACTTTACTCTGTTGTGACAATGATGTGTTGTATTTATAATTGACTACATTCGTAAACGGTAATGTATATTTCTTATTTATGGTGGTGGATATTTACCCAGAAATGATTGATTTCTCCCGAATTTTACGCCAATTTTTTAGCTCATTAAAGAAAAACTTTAAAGTTTGCAGTACCGTCCTGATTTAGTATTTTATTAGCTATATATTTATTAGTGGAATTCGAATTGCGATGTGCCAATTTTATCATTGAATGTTGTTAATTTCATTATTTGAATGCATGATGCAGAAAGAGTTTAAAACATAAACACGTACTGGAATCAAGCAGTGATGTCTATGACAACGCCGATTCTGTAAAAGATTCCAAAAGCAGGTATTTTTTAGCATGCCTGTATCTTTTATTATCATTATGTGTTCATTTTGTGCGTAAACAGTAAAACGTGGGTTAGATGCGGCCATAAATAGCGTGAATTTTGCAGTTTACATACAAGCGACATTACTGCAATACCGCTCTTAAATGACTCTTATACAGGGGCAATTATGAACAATTTTTCTTCTGCTCAACAGTGCTTATTGCCTATAGTATAAGCCAAGCAGGTCTACCCGTTAAATAAATTTTGATACTGAAGACAGCATTTTTTTCCGAGGATAGCATAATTAACTATGTTTATGTACTACAAACTTTCTTAGATCGGCATACAAACTGTTAGTGTTAACAGAAGCCAGTTTAATAAATAAACTAATAATAACCTACCGTTTCTTTACTATAATAAAATGTGTTGCCCAAAGTCAGTACAATACTGGCAATCAGCACACATACGTTAAGCTATCTAATTCTTATTGTTTACTTGAAACTTTAAATATGTGCGGTGTCTGGCATGGTTATATTATGCTTTGTTACCACGTGACCTCTCCTGGTTACACATAAACTCCTGGTTGTAAACTATTGGTTGGTGTCAAATCTTTCTAAATGAAATCTATTTTATGTATTAGGACAATGGAAAAAGTAACCACGATTTTGGAAACCCTAACAAGCACTATCAAAGAGTAAGTATATAACTTTTATCAGGCATATTGTTATCTAGAATTTATTTCAGTATTGTAGTTTTTTTAATTGTACCATAATGCAAGCCCCCCCCCAAAAAAAAAACATGTGCCATTTTCCTAAATCAAAGATGCGTGAGTTTTACCATAATGCTGCCGCTGTAACCAGTATAACTAGCTTCAACACAATGAATATATAGTAAGCTAAATATCGGTTAATATTTAAAAAGCATTGATTAGGGACTAACTTGTAACTACCATTCATAAACAAAGGATTCATAATGTTGAGTTTTGATATAACCTTAACCGGGTTTCGTTTTTTTAACTGTATGCTAACCGTTTCACACAAACTTTATTAAAAACATCATGTTTCACCATTCCAATCAAAGTCAGATTGTATGTAACTAAACACCCGTGTTATAACAAGTATTATTGCTTGCTACGCGATAGTAAATAAGTTAAATTCATTAATTTATATTTAATAGGCCAAAGTTGTTGTAATCTTGAAATCTTTCTCACCTAGCTGCCCATTACCTCTTTAATTGTTTTCTATTCTAATTCCTAATAATTTTAGAATTCTTTATGATGAACCATCCACATCCAAGACATCACAACCGTATGTGCTAGTGTTTATTATTTTAATCATACAATGAAAACTTTTATTTTTACATCTGATTAAGGGGCAAGCTAATAATATTTTTCTTAAATAAGAAGTGACAAAAAACATTTGGGTCGTTTTTTTTTAAAGTTTGTTTTTAATTCATTAATTTATACATATGTAGTCAAGTTGGGTAATAAAAAAGTGAAAAAAACAATAGGGTACTTCGTACTTTGGGTAAGAAAGGACAACCCCTCTAGCCCTCTAAAAAAATCATTTTTATTGCAAACAGTTTTTGTGGGTAAAAAGGACGTTTATTTGGCTTATTTTTTATCCTAACTGTCCTTCTAGGTGGTAATTATTTTTTTGGTAAAACACAAGTTCAGGATTGTAAAAGTTGTAAATCCGGACGGTGATCGTTTAATTTTATTGAAAATCCGGACGTAATATGTTTTACGTGCGTCTGTCACCCAAGCTACCAAATCTTGTTATAAAGCGTATTACTGACTATCACCACGACACCACAGTCTAGTGCGGGCGCCTGTGCGATAGAAACCGTTGTTAAAGCTGCGATCTAATGTTTTATGTTCGTCGCGTGTTCGTAATAATCAGCTAACGAAGTCGCTCGAGTAACAAACATTGCCGTGCTGCAATTTGACATTTTGCGCTTAATTGTTACGTCATATGTATTGCAACATAACTATTAACTATGACGTTTCATTACGTAACAATCGGGAGGAATGCCCACTGCCCAACGAACCACGAGATTGAAACATCGTGTATGAGCGTCACATTTTTACGCTCTGCGCGGGCGTAGGAAATAAAGTAAGACGCATGCGGTAGCATACATTCTACACCTAACAAACGAAGCAATCGTTGTGAATTTATTCTCGTGAAAAGTGCCGTAATGAAACTCTGGTTCTCGTGCGGTGCCAACGAACGATGTTTTTTGGCTTCTGTCCAAGCTCGGCCGGGAAGATACTTTGTAATATCATATTACAATTTGCGTTGGTTCCAACTTACTGATAGCGTCGCTCCTCGCTCTTATATTTGCACCAATTAAAATTCACATAAACGCAATTTACCTGCATTTAATAAAAGTTTAAACTATTCTTGGTTGCTTGCTTAAAATTATATCGGGATTAAAACAAATATACGAAATATAGAAGCACATAAACCACAATTGTTATCTAAAATTTTAATAGTTTATCAAAGGTATTATGACGTAATCATCGTTACATTTTTAATCCACGATGTTTCTACCGATTTAGATACGTCGTTTTAATAAATGTAATATCATTTTAAATTCACCACATAAAGGTTCCATGTGACATGATTTGTGACAAAATTAGTATAGTAGGTGTTAGGAAAATGCATTTTTTTTAATGTTTGCACGAACCGTTTCGTCATTTTAGCTATTCGCCGTGTTCTCGCAATGTAAGCGATGCGGTTAAAATAGAGCGCACGTTTAGGTCGTCAATAATTACGGAACAAAGAAACCAAAGAGTATATTGTCGGCCGAACGTAAGAAAGTTGATTTTAATATAAATAGGATTTATTTCTACTAAAAAATCCGGACGTTTTTCGACGATCCGGACGGTGACATTATCACTGAAAAAGGGGTATTTTTACAATCCTGCACAAGTTACTAAATCAAACAAAAAATTGACAAAAAAAAATTTTATGGGGTTTGGTAAACTTTTTTTTCTGAGAAGGCCTTTAGTGATAAATTTATTATGAATGCAACGCAAGTATTTGCTACATATTCAAGTACCGTGCAGCTGGTATATTTTTAATTTTACGAACATTTCATACTTTTTTCTCTTGTTTTTTTACCCCAAAATCGCCTTATGAGAGAAGGGGTAAACAAAACAACTGTGTTTTTTTCTGTTTTTTTTTTTTTAATAAGTAAAGTTTTCTGGAATCATTAAAACGGTTTAACTCAAAAATGAAGGTAACGTGGGGTCTGTTTACGCTCTTTAAAATACGCGGGACGGGTGTGAAGTTACTGACGCCATGTCACCTGCCCGTCATAAGTGAAATCACACGATTTTAGCATCCTAAACAACGACAACGTGATGGTATAGATCTTAAACATGTCAATAGTAGCAAAGTTTATTAGGTTACGGTTAGAAACAGACTGGCGTTTAATCACAAACTCAGCATATAAATAAAAGCGCAGTTTGTTTAACGAAAAAAGTGAATCAACTAAATTAGGATAACGAGACTAGTCAGCATACCTTTCTCTTTAATTATTATTCGTTCGTTGTGAACTTGCTAACGAATCGCAACGTCAGCGAATTCACTCGTCTCGAATTATAGCCGGTGTCGAATTACAGCCGTTATCGAATAACACGAGCGCCCAATGTTTCATATCTGATTAGACTGATTTTTAATATAAAAACAAAAAATCTTAAACTCTTTTTATATTGAAATAATACAAAGTGATGCAACAATTATAAACCATTTTTGATTAATTTTTTATATGTATTCTACATTTTCCAACACCGGAAATTACGTATCCTCTTTCACCGCAAACCACGTGTTCTAAGCCGCATTTTTAGTTATTTACCGATTTTGGGCAAGAGCATAAAATGGCCGATATTGTCGGCGCTAAGTAACCAAACGGCCAGCGATGTGCGTACGTAAAAATTAATGCAAAGCGCTAACTTGTTTATAAATGTAAACTTATTCGTATACCTATAATTCAACTCGTTCGTAACAATCTGACGTATTAAACTAGGTCAAAGCGTCTGATCATGCGTCCACCGCATGTCATGTATATGAGGCGCGTGTAACGTCGGGGTTACTTTAGGTCACTTACGCGTCTTTTTGAGCGTTAACATGATACACAAATAAACCGCATTAGATGATAATTATAATGTTTGTTTAATGGAGGGGAGGTAAACTTTATTTAAAAACAATTATAAATTACCTAATTAATTACAAGTTCACTAATAACTAATTAATAATATTTTTAGGTCTTTAGTTTGATTTTTATCAGCTCTACCAGATTTTTCGGTTTTAATCGGTCATTTGCCTTGGTTTACGGTATCTGTATTATTGCGTAACAACGCATTATGGAAATCAACGCAAAAGCAAAATAACCGTTCAGTTTGCGTTGTAGTTTTGCCTTGTATTCGCCATGTTTTTCTTAGCCAGGTAGACCGTTTGTTACGAAATAGTAGGAATTCACACGTGGATTCATTGCATCATAATAGGGATTGTTTGACCTGGTAATTGATTGCGACATTATAGCAATTCTCACGTTGATTATTTACGTCATAATAGGGATTCACATGTTCATCATTTAGCATGTAGGAGGTTTAAAACAGGCTTAAATGTTGTATTTTAGCCTTCACGTGCGTGGTAGTTTAGCCTTCACGTGCGTGATAGTTTAACCTTCACGTGCGTGATAGTTTAACCTTTACGTGCGTGGTAGTTTAACCTTCACGTGCGTGGTAGTTTAGCCTTCACGTGCGTGGTAGTTTAGCCTTCACGTGCGTCGTAGTTTAGCCTTCACGTGCGTGGTAGTTTAGCTTTCACGTGCGTGATAGTTTAACCTTTACGTGCGTGATAGTTTAACCTTCACGTGCGTGATAGTTTAACCCTCACGTGCGTGATAGTTTAACCTTCACGTGCGTGATAGTTTAACCTTTACGTGCGTGGTAGTTTAACCTTCACGTGCGTGATAGTTTAACCTTCACGTGCGTGGTAGTTTAACCTTCACGTGCGTGGTAGTTTAACCTTCACGTGCGTGATAGTTTAACCTTCACGTGCCTGATAGTTTAACCTTCACGTGCCTGATAGTTTAACCTTCACGTGCGTGGTAGTTTAACCTTCACGTGCGTGATAGTTTAACCTTCACGTGCGTGATAGTTTAACCTTCACGTGCGTGGTAGTTTAACCTTCACGTGCGTGATAGTTTAACCTTCACGTGCGTAGTGGCCTTCCTCCTTGAGTGCTTAATAATGTCATAAGATTGCCGAGCTATTCGTTGAATCTCGGCGCTCGGCCAACCTGAGCTTTTACAACTTCAGCACATCTTTTTTCCCTACTATTTCGTAACGAACATGCTGTTTGGATGTGTAAAACATTGTAAATGTACAGCAATGCTACTTCTGTTCCAGATTTAGGCTGTTTATTACCGCAAATTACAATTTTACACGCAACTATGAGAAAGGCCGTGTTACCAATTCCCGCCGAAAAATTACGTATACAAGGACGCTTATGACGTCATAGACAACGCTCAGGTGCGTTAGGAAATCGGCGCGCCTGACGTCATTTGCTATATACGATAACTATACGAGTATAAAATAAATGTATTACTGTATGAGATTTTTCCCGCATAATTTTTGCAATTTTGCGGCTGCAATATATTGACGCGAAAATATTTTATTTAAAAAAAAATTTTTGTGCTTCTTTTTACATCCGACGGTTTGTCCAAATGCGTCGGCAATTGCCGATTGCCGACGTGAGTCTCCACGGCTGAACTGACACTTAAAGATAATTTATGCAAAGTAAAGTGTAGCAATCCCAAATTTGTAAAAAGTGTAAACTTTATTATGTATAGGGGAGACCGGGGATACTTCGGACGCGGGGATACTTCGGACCATGTACATGACGTCACAATAGAGCATTGTGATATCATTATTAACAAATCTTATTGTTTCCATTACAAAGCAGCATAATGTTTGGGGGCATGCACAGTTCAACCGATTAGTTAAAATAAAAAAAGTTAGTTTAACACTATTAACAGAAATATCTACTTTTTAAGTTTTTGGTTGTAAGGGTATAGTTTGGTTACTGATAGCCGAAATTAATTCTTTTGCGGTGGAAGTCGTAGTTTAGAAGCAACACTTCAATAAGCAAACGTAGATTTTGAGCAGGAGGTAAACAGGCGGCTATGTTTTTGCTTTTTTTATGTCACCATGTGTCTGGGGATACGTCGGACAACATGCCCGGGTTGGTAAGGTGTATTATGTTGTATGCTCACAATAGTTTTAGATCATAAAAAATAGTAAGAACGTTTAAAAGAAAGACGACATCAGGAGAGTATCAAGCGACTGAATGAAAAAAAGCTATTTTCCAGTTATTGAAGATGATACTCGTACAGACAGGGGACTATTAAGGATTAAGATTTCTCATCAACCTTTCCTGTTTTAATATGCGCTTAAGTACCAGCTTAGCCTAGTCGATTTATATATTAGATGATTCATTATTATTTCGTTTGTCGTTTTTACCAACGGTGTCAAATAAAACCAAAAAACGTATACTGTCCGAGGTGACCCCGGACATGTCCGATGTTACCCCGGTACCGGGGCAACACCAGACACTTGAGAGCCTTCGGAATTTGACCTTTTTCATGTATTTCTAGTTTTCTTTGGCATGCGACTCTCCTACCCTTTTTCGGCAAAGGATCACCCTTTACAACAAACTAACATTTAAATTCATGTGATGCATATAAAAAAACTATTAGCAATTTTCAAAAAAATGTCCGAACCATCCCCGGTCTCCCCTAAATAAGTTATTAAATATTCTGGATTTCTGGTAATATATGTTTAAATGTAACATAATATAATAATGAGGAAAAAAATAATGTTTAAACTTTATTTTTTGAGCAAACAATATTATTTCTTGGTATTTCCATGTATTCCTAATCAAAAATTCATTTATTAATTTAAATTGACAAGGATTTTAAATTATCCCTATTCCTTTCTCACCTCGCCTGTTTAAGAATGGCTAAAATACTTCCTTATGGGCGATAACTTTTTTGTGTGTTTTAATACATTTCTTAGGAGTTGTCAATTTATAAAGGTATAAAATAGTACAAATTTATACGTGCTTGGTATCCCGTCTTACCCCACACTACTATACGTACTCGGTAAATTAAGAACACTCATGTTATTAAGGCTGTTTTCACCACCCAAGGATAAATAAATTATCTTCATTTAATCAAAATGGCTTTAGTCTGATTTTGTTTTATTTAAGAAAAGCTTTGGTCCGATTTTTTAAGAAAAAGAAATAACATACATTTTTGATAGATCTACCAAAAAGATCAAGAGAATTGAAACAGATGTTTCTAGTTCAAGGTATGTATATATATTTATATGAATTGTTTATTATTAGTTCTATTTTATCTAAGTCGCTGTCAACTAATCTGTTAATTTTAGATTTGAAGTTTTGAAACTTTTGTTATAATGTGTAAAGTTCTCCTGTATATTTCTAAGTTTTTATTTTTCTGTTTAATTTTTAAGTGAATTATAGTCCTACATCTGCTTTTTCTACCACATAAAGTATAATGCAAGATATCTATGTTCGTCAGATGGTATATATATTCATTTGAGTGGCATGTTCCTGTTTGCTTGTCAGTTGACGGTAGTTTATATTTGTGGTACTATAAACCAGTTAAGCTATTTCTTCTTTCTATTTAATTAAATATGATTGTAGTAGAATTGAGATTTTAAACAAACATATTTTCAAAGTGTCGGATCATACAGTAGAGATTCAGTGGGTGGAAAAATATCAAAATCAGGAAGGTAGGAAAGCAGTCACAGTTTTTGAGATAGCAAAAAAATTCTAACTTCAACATTAGAACTCCATCAAATTTAAAGCCATAACTGAAACATTTAAAAATATATTTTAGTGTTTATTTTTTAGTTGCTAAGTTAATGTATTCCCTTTTTCTTATGTGGATACAGACGACAGAGGATATGTCCTTATTGTTCAAAATCATATTACAATGTTACTAACCATTTCCAATGGCACCATCAAGGGGAAGGATTACCAAAGGAGGCTTTGTTTTATGACAGTAAGCTCAAGTTAGAAAAGAAAGGAAAATACAAATCATACACTGGGTACATATGCTCTATTTGTAATATTGCAGTAAAATCACTGAAAGCACATTGTTTACATAAACACAAATTTGTTAATACAACTGGAGAAGAATTTGTAAAAATGTTACAACAATGCAGCACTGAGATAGCAGAACTTAACAGTATTTTCTCTGCATATGAAGAAAATCTTTGCAAAATTGGTGTGGGAAAAAGAAATCCCATTTCTACCAGTAAGGCAAAAACTTATGTCAAACAATTAAAAACAATGTTAAGTTCAAAAGACACCATCAACTATCCAAAGACAGTGTACAGCAATATAGAGAAATGTGTTACTGGAAAGGGTCAAGATGGAACAAAGTATGCATATTTAGCAACACTAAAAAATTTCCTTATGTTTATTGATATGGAATACCCAGATTTTATGAACAATGCTGTTCATAAATTAATGAAGTATACGGATGCTTGGTTGGCCCGACAACGGGTTAAGAAAGAAAAACGCCATAACCATGTGAAGCAGTTAAGCAGACAAAAGTTGCACGGGATTATGCAACCTTTTAAAGCTGTGCTTGAATACGAAAAAAACCATGGGATGTATGCTGCCGAACTACGCCGCATGGAATGCGGAAGTCTTGAGAAATCAGAAATTAAGGCTATTTTAGGGGATATTTTTGTAAGAATAGTTTGTCGTGGTGGCTGCCGTCCTTCTGTTTTGACTGGGTTGACTGTTCAAGAGCTAAATAATGTAGAAAAAACCAAGGCTGGAAATTACGCTTTGTATATTAAAGCGCAAAAGGAAAAAAACAATTATGCTTGTTTGGTTTTAAACAATGAAGAACTGAGCGATGTTATTTTGACTTCAAAGCATCTTTGGAGCTACAGAAATGAAACATCTAGTTTAATTCTTCCAGTATTTCCATCTATGTTGGGTCAATACACACGTATGGAACCGGCCGAGTTTAACAAAATTTGGAAAGTAAGAAGTCGGCTAGTATTTTATAACAGCAAAGTAGACATTACAGTTACAGACGTTAGAAAACTTATTACCATGGTTGCAAGCAAGCAGTCTAAAGAAGTGCAAGTAGCAATTGCAAGATCAAAAGGGCATTCAATTACAATGGCAGAAAAGGTCTACGACATATCTCATCCTCACGAACTAGTAGAACGGGGTAGAGAAACATTGGAGGAACTTGCCAATGGTTTGAAAGCTTTTATCCTTTATGGTTAAATTCTTTTTAAATAATGCAGACTAAATGTTAACTCACATAGCTGTAAGTAATTATAATAGAAATGAAATATTGTTAAATTTAATTACTATTGTTTTAAAATAAAGGGCAAAGGCTGTTTAAACTGTTTGCACATGATTCATGATACCCACGTCACAATATCCTTAATAACTTTTAATCCAATTTAACTAGCCAATCAAAATTTATGTGTTTGTTTAGATGATGAACCCGATTTGTTCCTACTTGGAGAACCTGCTGATGAACCCACTGTTAACCCACAAGATGTACGTACCCGCTGTTAACCCACAAGATGAACCCGCTGTTAACCCACAAGATGAACCCGCCGTTAACCCACAAGATGTACCCGCCGTTAACCCAAAAGATGTACCCGCTGTTAACCCACAAGATGTACCCGCTGTTAACCCACAAGATGTACCCGCCGTTAACCCAAAAGATGTACCCGCTGTTAACCCACAAGATGTACATGCTGTTAACCCACAAGATGAACCCGGTATGTTGTTGCATGACAAACATGATATTGGTTAGAATGTGTAACTGAATATTTAAAATTTACTTTTTTTGGATTACTGTTTTCATATACAATTTATAAAAAAAATGACTTCTAATGTTTTTTTAGTGAACTATGTCCGAGTGAAGTTTTTAGAAGATTCTGTGATATCCGATATATATCGAATAAAAGATCTTCGAACAAGTGAACGGAAAATGTTTCATAATTTTCTGGAACTACCGCTTGGTGGAGTTTGTAAAGCACGTTGGTCTGGAGATGGTAGATTTTACCCAGCTGTTCGAATTCCCGCATCTTGTAAGTCACTTTAATATACTGTTGTTTTGTGATACCAATACTTACAGTTGGACTTGTAAAGCACGTTGGTCTGGAGATGGTAGATTTTACCCAGCTGTTCGAATTCCCGCATCTTGTAAGTCACTTTAATATACTGTTGTTTTGTGATACCAATACTTACAGTTGGACTTGGACATTTTAGGCACCCAAACATGATGCATATGGTTCATTTATTTATTTTTCAGGAATATTTACTTCTTATGTTACATATTTATAGTTTCACCAATTAAACGCAAGTGGGGTTATCATTCAGACTCTGAAGCTTCTCCACACAAAAGGAAAAGCAAAGTTACAGGCCGCAAAATAAGTAAGTTTTAAGAAGCGTATAGAAGTGTATTTAAAAAAAGAAAATCAGCAGAAGTTCTACTGAGACTTTTGCCCTTGTTAAGACTAAGTTAAATATTGTTTGTGGATTAGATAGCACTAAATGTTATCCGGATTCCTAAATATACAGGAAGTTTTCTGCTAAATATATTGAGAAACATGATAATTGATTTCTAATACCTTTTTTAATATAAAATCTTATTACTGCAGAAACCTCAAAAAAGATGCTGATTGCCAACAAGGACATGGAATCCGGAGAACTTCCAAACTTTTGCTTTGATGCATGAAGTGGATAGCATTGATACTTTTAAAAAATCCTATATTGTAGATTACATATTTGACGTCATAACTTTTTGTATTGTAGATTACGTATTTGACGTCATAACACTTTGTATTGTAGATTACGTATTTGACGTCATATCACTTTGTATTGTAGATTACATATTTGACGTCATAACACTTTGTATTGTAGATTACGTATTTGACGTCATAACTTTTTGTATTGTAGATTACGTATTTGACGTCATATCACTTTGTATTGTAGATTACATATTTGACGTCATAACACTTTGTATTGTAGATTACGTATTTGACGTCATAACTTTTTGTATTGTAGATTACGTGTTTGACGTCATAACACTTTGTATTGTAGATCACGTATTTGACGTCATAACACTTTGTATTGTAGATTACGTATTTGACGTCATAACATTTTGTATTGTAGATTACGTATTTGACGTCATAACATTTTGTATTGTAGATTACGTATTTGACGTCATAACACTTTGTAATGTAGATTATGTATTTGACGTCATAACACTTTGTATTGTAGATTACGTATTTGACGTCATAATATTTTGTATTGTAGATTACGTATTTGACGTCATAACACTTTGTATTGTAGATTACGTATTTGACGTCATAACATTTTGTATTGTAGATTACGTATTTGACGTCATAACACTTTGTATTGTAGATTACGTATTTGACGTCATAACATTGTAGATTTCGTATTTGACGTCATAACACTTTGTATTGTAGATTACGTATTTGACGTCATAACATTTTGTATTGTAGATTACGTATTTGACGTCATAACACTTTGTATTGTAGATTACGTATTTGACGTCATAACATTGTAGATTTCGTATTTGACGTCATAACACTTTGTATTGTAGATTACGTATTTGACGTCATAACACTTTGTATTGTAGATTACGTATTTGACGTCATAACACTTTGTATTGTAGATTACGTATTTGACGTCATAACACTTTGTATTGTAGATTACGTATTTGACGTCATAACATTTTGTATTGTAGATTACGTATTTGACGTCATAACACTTTGTATTGTAGATTACGTATTTGACGTCATAACATTTTGTATTGTAGATTACGTATTTGACGTCATAACATTTTGTATTGTAGATTACGTATTTGACGTCATAACATTTTGTATTGTAGATTACGTATTTGACGTCATAACATTTTGTATTGTAGATTACGTATTTGACGTCATAACATTTTGTATTGTAGATTACGTATTTGACGTCATAACACTTTGCATTGTAGAATACGTATTTGACGTCATAACACTTTGTATTGTAGATTACGTATTTGACGTCATAACATTTTGTATTGTAGATTACGTATTTGACGTCATAACATTTTGTATTGTAGATTACGTATTTGACGTCATAACACTTTGTATTGTAGATTACGTATTTGACGTCATAACACTTTGTATTGTAGATTACGTATTTGACGTCATAACACTTTGTATTGTAGATTACGTATTTGACGTCATAACATTTTGTATTGTAGATTACGTATTTGACGTCATAACACTTTGTATTGTAGATTACGTATTTGACGTCATAACACTTTGTATTGTAGATTACGTATTTGACGTCATAACACTTTGTATTGTAGATTACGTATTTGACGTCATATCACTTTGTATTGTAGATTACGTATTTGACGTCATAACATTTTGTATTGTAGATTACGTATTTGACGTCATAACATTTTGTATTGTAGATTACGTATTTGACGTCATAACATTTTGTATTGTAGATTACGTATTTGACGTCATAACATTTTGTATTGTAGATTACGTATTTGACGTCATAACATTTTGTATTGTAGATTACGTATTTGACGTCATAACATTTTGTATTGTAGATTACGTATTTGACGTCATAACATTTTGTATTGTAGATTACGTGTTTGTGAAAATTGTATAATTTTTTTTCGTAATAAAACCAATTTCGTGTTCGTTGATTTATGTATTATAATGCGATAGGTGAAATTTATTTCAATTGCTGCGAGGTTCGACATATATCGTCAGAACAGTGTTAATTTCCGTTTTGAAATAATTTTTATTTAATAGCTCCATGCTTCCCACAAGCGGACGTAAAAAATAAAAACATGTGAAACGAAAATTGCCTCGATAACGTTTCTCTATAACGTTCAGTTTATGTTTCACGCAAAAATTAAACCGCTAGTTTTTGTTTCCGGCCGTTACATAGGAAAACCACTACAATATATTGCAACTTTTTGACACGTCCCATGAAGAAAACTTGCTTTGTAATACGTCTGCTCCAGAATTGGAATTGAAAACGGACCACAACCGAGTTGAAAACCCTAAAACCAACGAACACCCAGATCCCCACATCAACCCCGCCAACAGATGAAATACGACAAAGAAGTATCCAAAACCCAAATCAGAAACAAAACATGCTAACACAACCCTGCCAAACAATATTCTACAGGACAAGGAAAATCACACCAACTACTGTCGGAATCATCTGTACAACAAGTCAGTTGACACCCAAACTAACTTCCGACAACTGTCGAACACTGTCACCTCCCGTCGGACCCACCAGATAAAATTCATGGAAGCCTAATAACCAAAATCGTACCCAATTTGCCGGGTTAAAATTATTTTAACATGATCCTTTAAGTCGCCTAGATACCATGATGATATCAGAAAAAAGAAAGATCGAAGAGCATGGCTTCGCCTACAAACCGAACACGAGTTAAATGATACCTTTCGATATTGCTTTCCCGAGCGAACTACTTCTCATCACTTTTTTTGAACATAGGTATAAATAAACAACATGGTTCTAAATCATTCCGGAAATATGGAAGACTAGGAAATCGATAAATTAATAAATAAATAAATTGGTCACTTCCAGTGGAAAACCACTACAATATATTGCAACTTTTTGACACGTCCCATGAAGAAAACTTGCTTTGTAATACGTCTGCTCCAGAATTGGAATTGAAAACGGACCACAACCGAGTTGAAAACCCTAAAACCAACGAACACCCAGATCCCCACATCAACCCCGCCAACAGATGAAATACGACAAAGAAGTATCCAAAACCCAAATCAGAAACAAAACATGCTAACACAACCCTGCCAAACAATATTCTACAGGACAAGGAAAATCACACCAACTACTGTCGGAATCATCTGTACAACAAGTCAGTTGACACCCAAACTAACTTCCGACAACTGTCGAACACTGTCACCTCCCGTCGGACCCACCAGATAAAATTCATGGAAGCCTAATAACCAAAATCGTACCCAATTTGCCGGGTTAAAATTATTTTAACATGATCCTTTAAGTCGCCTAGATACCATGATGATATCAGAAAAAAGAAAGATCGAAGAGCATGGCTTCGCCTACAAACCGAACACGAGTTAAATGATACCTTTCGATATTGCTTTCCCGAGCGAACTACTTCTCATCACTTTTTTTGAACATAGGTATAAATAAACAACATGGTTCTAAATCATTCCGGAAATATGGAAGACTAGGAAATCGATAAATTAATAAATCCCTAAAATGGGGGAACAGGGAAAAAACAATAAAAATGCTGTTCAGTTAAGGCGGGGAGAAAGAGGATATGCCAGTGCTGTGAAGGTATTGTGACCAAAAAAAATAGCTCAAGAGAACAAGACTTGCGGCATAACATAAAAAGATACAAGGAAAGGATATAGAGGGGCTAAATACATTATAAAATGAAAGTTATACAAACTGATGAAAAATTCACTAAATGCCTTTTCAAATTGAAGATAAACGCGAAAAAAGAGACGCGCTGTATACCGTAAAAACTAGCGAAAAAAGAGACGCGCTGTATACCGTAAAAACTAATACTGAAGAATTAACTGAATCTGCGCAGAACACCCGGAACACAATGGCTCCTTCCACAACTTATGAGGCAAAGATTCAATAACTGGAAATTAAAACGAATACTTACCAACTTACGTGCGATAGAGCTAGTGAACACAAAATGTTAAATGTACCCATTACAGAACTCGAAACCCAAACAGCGCTACAGGAAATAAATAGTGGATCGCCCGGACATGACGGTATTACGGCAAAATTATTCAAAAAACGTGGCCTTTTATAAAATACGAACTCGTAGCCTTCAAAATATACCTTCAAAAGACTATGCCTAAAAACTGAAATTAAAACGAATACTTAACCGACTTACGTGCGATAGAGCTAGTGAATACAAAATGTTAAATGCACCCATTACAGAACTCGAAATGAATAGTGGATCACCCGGACATGACGGTATTACGGCAAAATTATTCAAAAAACGTGGCCTTTTTTATAAAATACGAACTCGTAGCCTTCAAAAGACTATGCCTAAGACGGTATTACGGCAAAATTATTCAAAAAACGTGGCCTTTTATAAAAAATACGAACTCGTAGCCTTCAAAAGACTATGCCTAAAAACTGAAATTAAAACGAATACTTAACCAACTTACGTGCGATAGAGCTAGTGAACACAAAATGTTAAATGCACCCATTACAGAACTCGAAATGAATAGTGGATCACCCGGACATGACGGTATTACGGCAAAATTATTCAAAAAACGTGGCCTTTTATAAAATACGAACTCGTAGCCTTCAAAAGACTATGCCTAAAAACTGCAGTGATCAAACTTATTTACAAAAAGTTTGAAAAAAACGGAAATTAAGAATTGGTGACCGATATCTGTAAGCAAAATTATCAGTGCACGACTAGAGATAGTCATAGAAAAAAATTACCAGCCAAAATTAAAAATTCGCGTCACTTTAAAACCTCACTATTATGGCGATAGACCTCGAAACAACTAGAGATAGTAGTCATAAAAAAAATTACCAGCCAAAATTAAAAATTCGCCTCACTTTAAAACCTCACTATTATGGCGATAGACCTCGAAAAAGCCTTTGTCCTTCGATAGGGTCGATCATCAATTCAGACGAAATTTGGCCTAGGCGATAATTAATTGGATCAAGACCGTAAACACAAACACGACAAGTAAAATTGATGTTAACGGTCTTTGCTCAATGTTACTCTTCCTCCTAATAGGTATCGAAACATTCACGCGAAAGTAAATGACAATGTCCAAATTCACGGTTTCAAACAAAATGTGGAACAATATGCTGACGACGACATGACAATACAAGGAAATTCGCGGTCGATACACGTACTAAGGAAATTGGAAGCATACGAAAGAGATTCCTCCCCGGGCAAAAAAATAATAACAACAAATGCAAATTGTTACCAACGTTGATAGCTCACGAAAAATAATACTTAAAACATTTTCAAGCGAAGCTATCAAACCTACCGTTAAAATACTTGGAATCTACTTCAGCTTAACTGAAATCTGTGTCAAAAACGATCTGATCAAGAAAGAAATCTAACCCTGAAAGGCCATGTCCTAAAAATAAACTCGCTTGCGTATGTATGCTACACCATACTACAAATTAGCTGTTCCCTAATCCAAGACTAACTGCAAATGTAGCGGTTCGGTTTATTGTGGTTGTAAATCTTTATAGCAACATATGTTCGCTTATGGTGTTGATGTATTTATATGGTTTCTCTCCTGACATTTGTCACGTCGTAAAGTTACATCTGTCCTTTTACTTCAATTCCCTTTATAAACCTTACCGTACATGTTATGAGACGGAGAAACACGCAGACGCTTCGAGAGACCAGTGACTAACTAGATACGGTTACGTGATTGTAAACGTTGGAGTTGCTTTTGGTACTTGTTTACTGTTGAAAAGTTTAGAACGCCTCAATACAAGTTGATGTTCAAATAACCGAGTCATACTCAACAAGACAACGTCAGTACCAGAAGACAGAAGCAAGAAATTTCTCCCAAATACAGCGCACATTCCGAGAGTAGGATACAGCGCGTAGGACAGCCGCGACTCGCAACAAGGTGTTTAACTGGCGCACCTCGTCTAGATAATCGAACTGAACTGACTAAGGCACGTCGAGACGCGGGCGCCCCTACATATTTGGTTACCTCGACGTGATGAACATTTCGGAGAAATAGATATACTCATAAGATTTGTGAGGCCAGTTTTCGAAGAGCCCACGAATTCTTATTGAATTTGATTTCTGTGCTCCATCAAGAAGCAACTACGGGAATTGGATTATATCTTCGTTGGGATTTTACGAGAACTTATTTACGAACTTGGGATTAAATATTCGGATTAACTCTTCAAGATCTACGTGGATTCATCTTCAAACACTATCTTTACGGACAATTCAGTAACTCATTTTGATTCTTTTTATTTCGTAACATATTTATTCTTTTTTTTTTTGTTACATATATTACCATGAGAAGATTTTTTAATTTTCGTGCTAGATCTGCTAGAGAGAATAATTCCTCTCCTATACCTCGGGATTATAACCAATACGACCCGGTATATGAACCGGGTCATTTTTTTGATGAAACCTTTTCGGTCGTGAACTCTGATTCGACTGAACGAGTTTTGTTGCCTACCCCTAACCATAACACGATCCACCAAGAGTAACTTTTAACTACCCTAACCCTCCTGATCCAAATCCCACCCTTTCCCCTTCTAATATCCCCTACCTTGCTACGAGAGATTTGGAGCCGACTCGAACGAATTCACCAACCCGATATAACCCTAACCTGGCACAACGTCAACCTGTTGATCTTAGTACCACTCTTCATGGTCTGCATAATTTCCTACAATCGGCGTCAATTAGTCTGGCAGATTTTTGGGAGGAAGACCCGCGGACTTGGTTCGATATCGCGGAGAGTACCTTTCATGAGAACGGAATTATTTCGGAAGGAAAGAAGTACCAAATGGTCATTCGCTCGCTCAAACCACGCCACATACGATCGGTGAGCTATATTACTTCTGCTAAAGATAGACTTGCGCCATATACGTCGTTAAAAACACGACTGATTGAACATTATTCTATGTCGAACTCGGAAAGAATTCGACGATTGCTGGCATATGAACACTTGGGCGACCAAAAACCATCGCAATTAATGCGTAAAATGTTACAGTTTACTGGTTTTGAGGATTCAAGACTGTCACATCATTTGGTGAGAGAGCTATTTTTGAAGAGACTACCGGATTATGTGCAAGTCGTATTAAATGGCCACCTTACGGACACGTTATCTCAATTGGCCCAACGGGCTGATTCAATCATGGATAATCAGCGGCAACCATTTGGCACATCGCAGACGCACCAGCAACCTCAGCAAAGGTTTGACAATAAAGTTCAGGAAGATTTAGTCGCAATCACTGCTTCTTTAACGGACCGATTAGATGAAATTTCAGCACGCCTGCGAGATATGCCATCTACATCTAATTCCTACAACCCGCGAAATGAAAGATCAGAGCGAAATACGTTTCAATCTGGCAGACGTCCGTGGAATAATAGAGGACGTGGAAATTGGAGAAGACCGAGAGAACAACATCCACATGCTCCGGAACAACGGAGAGGAGAACGCTCGGACCAAACAAAAAACGAGCAAAGCCGACGTTAAACAGAGCCGTATAAAGTCGGCAAAATGACAATGAAATCGCCTCGTTTGTTATTTATTACGGACCTGACTACCAATACCAACTATTTAATCGACACGGGAGCGGCAATAAGTATAACACCTCCTGTAAAGGATGATCGGACAAGACGTAACACCGGACGGGATTTAATTGGCAACTTACGGTGAGCGATTTATTTCACTAAACTTTGGCCACGAACATAATTATCCTTGGATATTTGCAATCGCCGAGGTTGATATTCCCATACTAGGAGCGGACTTCCTAGAACATTTTAACTTCACGGTTGACTTAAACTCACGAAAAGTGACGAAAAGTGTGTAACGTTGTTACAAAGGAGTTTATTAAGGGGAAGAATTCCAGCATGAGCACCTCCTCTGTTTCGGCCACGTTTGTTTCACCTAACCCAACCAACGTATACGAAGCAATCTTAAAAAAATATTCGGATGTTACACACCCGAAACAAAAGATCCCTAAGGTAAAACACAAAGTTACCCATAAAATAATGACCAGAGGAAACCCAGTATTCGGTAGACCAAGACGATTGTCACCGGAGATGAGTAAGATCGCTAAAGCTGAATTTACATGCTAGAACTTGGAGTTATTCGAAGATCGGACAGCAACTGGGCCTCACCATTGCTCATGGTCCCGAAAAAGGACAAGACTTGGAGGATATGCGGAGATTACCGTCGTTTAAACTCAATCACTCTACCCGACAGGTACCCAATTCCTCATATACATGACTTCGTCAACTCTTTGCATGGAGTCCAGCTGTTTTCCAAGATCGACCTGTTAAAGGCTTATTACCATATTCCTGTTGATCCCGAGAACATTCATAAAACCGCAATTTCAACTCCTTTCGGTGCATTTGAGTTTCTAAAAATGCCTTTTGGACTGAGATGTGCGGCTAATTCATTCCAGCGATTTATGGATGATATTCTCAGAGGGTTGGACTTTTGCTACTGCTATTTGGATGATGTATTGATAGCTAGTTCAAATCCAGAAGAACACCAGGAACACTTAGAGATATTTTTCCAGCGCCTGAGAGATAATGGAGTCGTGGTCAATCCATCGAAATGCGAATTCGGAGTGACTACAATGAACTTTCTGGGCCATCGAATTACCACGGAAGGCATTCGACCTTTGGAGGAGAAAATCCAGGTAATCAAAGACTTTCCCCAACCGAAAACACTCAAACAATTACGAAGATTTCTAGGAATGGTAAACTTCTATTTTCGTTTCATTCCGAGTTGCGCTGAGATAGCTAAGCCTTTAAACGAACTGCTTACACCGAAGAAGAAGGGAAAATATACTATTCCATGGAACCCGAAACTTGAAGAAGCGTTTGTAAGGCTTAAATTAAAACTTGCCGGTTCAGCAATGCTCGCGTGTCCTGAACCGAACGCCCCAACCGCGTTAGTGGTGGATGCCTCAATGATCGCAGCCGGAGCCGTTTTACAACAGCGTATAGATGACGGATGGCAACCGCTGGCATTTTATTCTAAAGCATTCAATGCCAGGCAAGTCAAATATTCTGCATTTGATAGAGAACTTCTAGCGGTCTATCTCGCTGTAAAACACTTTAGATATTTTCTGGAAGATCGTGAATTTGTAATCAGAACAGATCACAAACCTCTAATTAGCGCTTTTCACACACCCCGAGAAAATGCAACTGGAAGACAAGCAAGGCATTTGGCTTACATATCCGAATATACCTCGGATATCCAATATCTACCAGGGACACAAAACGTGGTTTTCTGGAAGATCGTGAATTTGTAATCAGAACAGATCACAAACCTCTAATTAGCGCTTTTCACACACCCCGAGAAAATGCAACTGGAAGACAAGCAAGGCATTTGGCTTACATATCCGAATATACCTCGGATATCCAATATCTACCAGGGACACAAAACGTGGTGGCTGACGTCTTGTCACGTATAGAGATCAATAACATTTTTGAAGCTTTAGAGCCCATCAACCATGACGAAATGGCGGCGGCTCAAGCAAACGACGTCTCAATTAAAAATCTTGTGACCGGGGAAGCGAGTTCTATGAAGTTTAAGAAAATTTACTTGAAGGAAAGCGATACCACCATTATATGCGACGTTGCTACAGGTAAACCTAGGCCTGTAGTTCCGTAAGAAGGTATTCCGCACAATTCATTGCTTATCGCATCCTGGTATACGATCTACAACTAAACTCATACGAGATCGATTTATGTGGCCAAACATGAATACAGATATACGGAGTTGGTGTAAACTTTGTGATGCTTGTCAACGTTCAAAGATAATCCGGCATAATCAAGCGCCACTGGCACGCTTTAAATTGCCCACGGCACGATTCAGTCACGTACATCTAGATGTTGTAGGACCTTTACCACCTTCTCGTGGTTATTCTTATCTGTGTGGACCGTTATACGAGATGGCCTGAAGTTATCTGCATTAAAGATACAACGGCGGAAACTATTTGCAACTCATTTCTTTTACATTGGGTGAGTCGTTTTGGTTCCCCGGAGTTGATAACTACTGATCGAGGAAGCAATTTTACATCACATCTCTTTCATCACTTTGCGGAATTTCTAGGAAGTAAGTTGCAACACACCTGTGCTTACAGACCTTGTGCCAATGGTCAAGTGCAACGCCTGCATAGACAACTTAAAACCTCTTTGAAGGCACAGGAGAATCCTGAAGATTGGTATTCTAATCTTGGTTTGGTTTTATTAGGAATCAGGAATTCGATCAAAGAAGACATCGGATATGCAACATCGGAACTGGTTTATGGGACGACACTTCGTTTACCAGGGGAACTGGTACATCAGGAAGAAACTTCCCGATCATGGGATTCTCATGACTACATCCATCGGTTTAGAACGTTCATGAGAAACCTTAAAGCAACGGCACCAAGAATACCGGGTCCACGAATGGAGTATTTGGAAGACAATCTACAAACCTGCTCACATGTATTTGTTTGACACGATGCAGTGAGAAGGCCGTTACAAAGGCCATAATATGACGGACCTTTCAAAATACTTAAACGTGACGCAAAATATTTCACACTAGATTATAACGGAATTCCAAATACTGTAACAGTAGATCGACTTAAAGCAGCTAATGTTTTGATTCCAGATACTGACACCGAATCAGATAATCCCACACCTACTTCGTTACAGGTGCACGTTAGCCCTAGCAATATATTAAATCCTGAATTTTTCGATATTCTAAATACTGGAGATCCTGCACCTGATCCATCTCCACCTCCAGCTGCGGAAGCACCAAGACGTACTAGACTAGGGAGAAGAGTTGCAATTCCTTCTCATCTTCGCGATTACCAACTTAGTTGAAAACGATGTTTCTGGATGTAACCATGATATGGATTATTTTTGGATACGTGTCCACGACGTTGGGCATAGGGAAAATTCCTCTGAAGTTGTGCCACCAACAATTGTCTAAGGCGGAATATTACATCGAACCTCCAAAACCTTGTATCAGACACCAAAAATTAAGAACAGAAATGTAAGGCTCATGTGTACCGGCCGGCCGAAGCTTCCATAAAAGTTGAGGTATATGTCTGCCAAACCTTTTCTGTAGAGTATGACAACGTTTACTACTTCTTTGGAGCTCAAGTACAAGATTTAAGTACCAAGATTGATGCACCGCCTCATCATGGCCTATGCTCAGATTGGGTAAGAACTCTCACCGCTCCGAACGTTGGAAAACTCGAAGAAGACGGCAAGGGTGTTTGGACAACAAAAAACAAGGTTCCCAAAGATTTCACGTGGCCCACTCATGTTTCGGGAAAAGTGACGAATGCGTTATTAATGAAGTCAATTATGGAGTACGATCATGTAAACCATAAAATTAACAGTGCAATGTCAGTTATGTCCCATTGTGATATTCGAAAAGGATTTTGCTACGTGAACTCTAAAACTTATGTTTGGAAGGTCCCAGAGAATCTAGATTGTCCTTTCACAGAATTTTTGTCCGACGACGAACTGCTACTACATTACAACTCTTCAGGAAGGTTGTATCGTCTTGAACTATTGAATTTAGGCATCTCCATTCAACATTGGATATCGTGCGGCAAATATTCAAGTGTCTCTTTCCCGGACTACTCTTACTGTGACTTCAGTGGACTAATGTTTGTACCTTATTCGTGTAAGCGATTAGAAGATTTAGATCAATTTGAAACAAAACCTGCTAACCCCTCCAACCCACTGGTGTTTAATGCATCAAGACCCGTGGATCGTTATCTTAACGAACTCAATGCAATCATTCAAGAACAGGCGATCAAGACTTCGGTAGACTTTTTATACCTTGAATGTCAACTGCAAAACTTTCTCGCTGCGCTCTATTCTATCTCTAGCCGACAATTTCCTAGTGAAGTGCTTTCAGCAATTAGGGGTAGCTCCCGAGCTGCGATTACCGTCGGGGACGTGATAACTGAAATTGTATGTGAGCAAATAAATGCCACATTACGCCACAGTCTTCAATACAAGTCCCATTTTTCAATACGTCCACTCGTTTACTTTACCGATTCCAACGGATCGTTAAGAATTGGTCAAGTAATGAAAAACGACGTGGTCTATGAAGGAGTACGACTGGTAGAGCACTATACTCCGGGCAGAACATTCACGTTTCGTATCAACGAACAGTTCTACTTGTATGACAATTATACATTAGAACACTCGGATGTTCATGTTCGTTCCATATTTCCCTCGTTAACTCCGATTGCAGAACCTGTAAGAGTATATGATTTTGTTTCCCTAGTGAAACAATTTCCTCTCTCGTCAATGGGTCTAGAAGATTTCATTGCCATCTTAGGCTCAATCACCCAATCGCAAGTTACTACGGAGAAAATTAATCAACTTCTGAACGAGGACGTCAATGAGACAGCAGATGCAGATCCTGAATTCATAGGCAAGTCCATCGATAAGATAGCAAAACATGCTTTTCTTCTTGGTTTATCAGCCATCACCAGTCCGTTAATAAACGCCGTAGTTTCGATACTACAAATAATTGCAATGTTCTGGGGGCTTGTTTTGACAATTTCATCAATCAAGCAGTTGTTCGCTTGGAGAAAGCAAAATACCTCTCGTACCGACGCAGTTGTTCGCTTGGAGAAGGCAAAATACCTCTCGTAATCGAACTGAACTGACTAAGGCACGTCGAGACGCGGGCGCCCCTACACAAAAAAACTCGCGCATACATATTATTTCGAAACTAGAAAAAAAACTCCTTACTGTGGCACGAATGGTTCAGATACAACGTTGGCTCTACACACGGTATACCCAGAAGAAACGCATGAAACAATATGGGCAACATTCCAAATTCTAATCAGAAATGAATTTAAATTGGCCTCTAGAAAAATTAAACCAATTTACATGGCCCTTTTGGCTAACCACGCTCCACCAAAGTCTAATCAGAATGAATTTGAATTGGCCTCTAGAAAAATTAAACCAATTTACATGGCCCTTTTGGCTAACCACGCTCCACCAAATGATCACATTAAAAAAACGACTAGAATTGCGTTACTTTTAACTCATCTGCTAGCCAAAAGTTATTTAATAACCAAGAACGTGATATCAATTTCAAAATGGCACACAACGCGTTCTTATACCGCAACTTCTTTTAAAAACATAACTTTCACCCTTTAACGGCCAAATACAGATTCGTAACACTGTAAATTCTGTCGCGCAAACGTCGATAATATAGAGCATTTGCTACACGATTGTGTAAACGCGAGGACTATATTGCGTACGCTGCAGAATCTCGTTAACAAAGCAGCGCCAAGAAACACAAACGTGCCTAAACAAAACCTTCGTATTACATTAACCAAGGGGCATAATACATTTTTTGCGCAAAAATCAAACGCTTTCAAATCGATATTAATTCAGGAAAAAGAGAAATTAGACAAAGCAAACAAGTACATTTGGCACAATTCCAACGAAAGGTTCTCTATGGATAGGAAAAAAGGGTAACTTAAAAATCAGGTTGATGGAAACTACCGACTTCTTCAGTCAGTTTAGGTATTGTTTACTTCGTTTTGCATGCTGTCATAGTTTCAGTATTTGATTAATAATGGATTTCTCAAGCCTTAACTGTATCGCATTTAAAACTACTCGGAAGAAGGAGCAATTGATTGGTATGCAAGCTGAAATCATAAAAGATAGCCCTGAAGCTGTGCTATCATTTATAATAATAATAATATAACTTTGATTTGTCTCTTCGATTACAGTAGAGAAGAATTAGAAATGTTTCAAACGAAAAGACAGGATATAGAGACAAAACAACAGTTGTTAAAACACGCTTACAGTAAAAACATATTTACATTTAGTTGGAAGAAAATAAGCGTGGTCGCTACACCTAACGGACAAACGAGCCATTTATTTTAATTAAGTTAAACTTCTAATAGAAACAAAAGTGTGCGTAAAGACACGACCCGTACAATGGGGGAGTCGGCTTTAAAGAGAATTGACCCAAAGATTGGGCCCTGATGGAAAAACAAAACCCCCCAAAAGAAATTCCACCAATAGTTCACAGGGGCACACTTGTAAATTGCAGAAGGCGTGCATTACTGTAATACACAAGAAATTCAATATAAGAATGAATACGAGAAAAAAATAAACATGTAGAAAGAAAGATATGTACAAAAGATGCAGCAATGTTAATCAAGACTTGTGGATGAGGTGCTTGGTTGATAAAATGTTATTTGCCTATTTGGTGAAGGTCCATGTAGGTCAAGAGATCCCAGATGAAGATGGCCGATTTTTCTATCTTTTCTATCCCCATTTTCTGCAACTCAAAAGAAATATTTCGGCAGTAACTTGGAATATATGTATTTAAATAAATAAGATATTAAGGAAAGAGAATACAGAAAAAAAGCGAGTAATACAGGTGCAATTGTGATAAAAGTTTTTTGTGGATAATGAAAACAAACAAAAGTGAGGGATGAGAGACTATCAGGGCCGGCACTATTTAGTTTAATCATATTTTTTGCAAAGAAAAAATAAATAAATAAATACAACACACACACATTTGTGCCATCGGCTTGCCAAGTGGTAGTTCTATCTCAACAGTTACATCATATTTTTGAGTGAATGTAAGAAAATAAAAATGTGGAATATTTGACAAAGACCATGCAACACTTAATTGGTAAAGTGGTCATTAAATTTATTAGAAAAAATGAGTGGGTCAGTATCTATTACAAATGCTTTTGTGTATTGAGTTTTGATTTTACCAAGTAGTGAGTTTATAGATTTCCAGGTGGCTTTCATGTTTAATCTGTTTGCACTAAATAGCTTTCTATAATGTTCTCTTTTTCCATTTATAACTGCATGATGGTATTTATTTCTAGCTGCATTGTACCTTTCTTATTTTCTTCTGTATTCCTTTGCAAGTATTTTTTAAATAACTTCTGCTTAGCTCTGTTAAGCAGGTAAAGATCTTTGTTAAACCATTTACTTTTGTCAGATTTGTTTACTTTAGTTTCCGGAAAGCTACTGTTAAATTCTGTCATATAATGTTGCTGGAATTGGGAGTAGGCAAGATTTGGTTCTGTTTCCTGTAGGACTTCGCTGATATCCATATCTGCTAACTTTTCATTGAAATTTATTATATTTTTCTGGCTAAAATTTCTTGAACTGATGTTAGACTGGCTGTTATTAATTTTGAGGTTGATTGCTTGGATTATTGGCAAATGATCTGATATTGGGTCTGTTATTATGCCTGCTTTGATTTGTGAGCTATTGATAGTAGTCCAAATATGGTCAATGGCTGTGGCACTTGTATCTGTAATTCTGGTTGGCTTATTTATAATTGATTGGTAACAATAGTCCATGCATTAAATCTATGAAATCGTTAGTGTTTGTGTTGTTTATGAGGTCATAATTAAAGTCCCCCATGATAATACATTTGGAGTTTCTAGTTTCTAATTTATCTAGGACTGAAGATAGATGAGTACGGAATTCAAGGTTAGATTTAGGATCTATACCAGGTGATCTGTAAATTACGCCACAGATAAGGGAACTACTTTGCGATGAATTACTAGTGGTATTAAAACTTATGTCCTCTAAAGTAACAAACAGTGATTCGAATATTTTTTCTTCCATGATGGATGTACATTGTTTAATATGAAAGTTTAGATTGGACTTTATGTATAACCCAACTCCACCCCCTCTACATTTAGATTGGTTATTAGAAATGAATGAATATCCTTGTAAGTTATTGTAGTGGCCGGGTTGATTTTCCACGATCCAGGTTTCCGTTATTGAAACACTGTCCGGTTTAAAATTTAACGAGGCAATAAGTGCCTCCAGTTTTGCAAAATTATTTGGGTTAGCCAGGGACCTCATATTAAACTTAGGGTTGTGAATTTATTCTTTTTTGATAAATAGGATTTACAATCATGTGCTGTAACATAAATGTCTTGTGGGTTCATTTCAAACGTCTCTTGGATGTTTATGTTATAATTTGTAAAAACGTTATTGAGTTTAACTGGGTCAAAAGAAGAGAAAGTTGGGATAGAAAAGTAAAGATCTGAAGTCAGAATCAGAGAGCTGAGAAAAGGGGAGGTCTGGGATGATGGAACAGGTTTGGCAGGACCATATATCATGGATTTTATTAGGATATTTCTTTAAATTAGATGGTGAAATATCCCTTGGTATATTGTTTAGGCACTTTATGTGAAATCTGTTGCAACAATTGCAACATTCAAGAAAATTTTGGTTTACGCGGATTAACTTGCTGCAACAAGAACCAGAAAACTTTTGTCGTGCGTGCATTGGATTAAGGTATTAAGAACTGGCCAAATGTGTAATGTGGTGATGAGAAGCTGCCATGCTGTGGACGGTGCAGAATACACAATACATAAATATAAAAAAGTGAATTTATTTCAAACATTAAGCAGTTTAAGTGGAGGCCTTCACAGAAACTAGCTTATCAATACCATTAAAATTTTGGATGACTTGCCTTTTGTTGTTGTGGGTCACATAGATGGTTCCATTTGCAGTCCAGACATTCCGAAATCCAAAGGAAGCTTTGGCCTTCTCCACGATCTGTAGCCTCCGCGATGTTAGGGACTCCGTCATCGCCATTCCAGTTCCCTTGAGGTTTCTTTTCTGGGCATAGACGTCATTTCTGACCATCCTGCGGACAAATTTAATAATAATTGGTACCCTGTCCTTTTTTGTTGGCAGGACATGGGCAATATCAATGTCTGCTGGAGTTACTGGATATGGTAAGTGTAGTTTATTTAAAATATTAAGCACATAACGTAAAAAATTATTTCTTTCTCCGGGTACTCTCCTGTTCCCATGAATAATTAGGCAGTTGCGGCGTCCATATTGTTCAAGATCGTCAAGCCGGTCGTCTGTCCTCTTCACAAGAGCTGTTAAGTCTTTCAGTGATGTTTCCAGGCCAGTCAGCATCTTGTGCATTTCCTTGAGTTCTGGTGACCCTGAAACAACAACAACAGGAGAAGCAGTATCACTTTCGTTAGAATTAATTTTAGAACTCGATTCATACTCCTCTTGTTTGTTCTTGAGCTGCAAGAACATTTCTTCAAACGAGGCTGTTGGGGGCGGCGTAAAACGTAGCTGATTGGCTCGGTTGACGTTGACTCCGTGCGTAGTTGATCCTTCTTTGGTTGATAGTTGACGCCGTGAACTTACTTTTCGGTTGCTTAGACGCAGCAGTAAAGACAAACCACCCGCTCAACGGTTTTTGACTCGTTTATTGACGAACAACGATGACTGAATACAGGCCACGAGAATACGTTCACCAAAAGTTTAGTCCAAATGCGTGATGTCCAATATTTGGGCAACTATTTTATAACAAAAACACACAGTAAAAAGATAGTAAAACGCCCAGATAATTTGACCCTGGGGCATACAACGTCAGTACAAATTTAGAAAACGGACATAAAAAGAATCGGGAGTGTTTTATCTACGCTTTGATGATACTGTAATTGTCTCCTTTTGAGCCTACACAAAGAAGACGTAAAATTTATACGATTGCCAGAATGTTGTACACGGAAAAACGGTTATTAGAAGGACGTTAGTTGCACACACTCGATCTTGAGACTTCAGTATATTTTGTAATGACATTAAATTAAAGATTAATCTACTGCTTTCCCACATCAACCGCTACAAATAGGCTCACACCCACACAAGATGGTTTCATGTGCTGACGATCCACGCGAACTGTTCCTCATGATTACAGTTTTTAAATTGTTGGAAGCTTTTGGAGTTTTTTGGTTCCAATGATGATCCTCGTCTTTTGTTTACTGGATGACTCTTGGAGTTTTATTTCTTTTGTTTGATTTACTTCGATGTTTGCGTGACCGATGTGGCTGTCACCTTTCATCGAATTATTTCCAGTGATATTCAACCGAGGATTTGTGTTGTTGAGGATTTGCATTGTTGAGGATTTGGTCGACATGTTCGCGCAGATGTGTTCACTGGTGGGGTGATCTATTGTAGGGCCTCAGTGTTCTAGCAGCGATTGTCTAAAAAAAAAGGGAATTTGGTGAGGTATAATGAAGTCTTGGATGGAATGTATGCAAAATACGTTTAGGCTAGATATACTGTGTGGTTACATTACTATTAAAAATGTTTTACACTGAATAAGCTACAAAAAAAATTATAACGCCAAAATGAATGCATGAACATACCCAATTTCTAAAAAAATGATATATATAAGGTAAAATTACATTACCAACAAAAAAATTATTTTACACCAAAGACACCACAAAAAACGATAAAAGTGACATAAGTATAACAAACCATAATTTTTACGAATTCGTACATGATTACCCAAAGTTAAAGGTTTAAGCGAAATGCGAAATAAATGTTTTAGCAAAATAAATGAAAGAATGTGATTTAACCAAGAGGTATGCAAAAGTAAACTATGCAGTGGCGTGGGTATTTTGGGAAGGACGTTCCGAAATGAAATTATCGCGTTCATAAATATTATTATTTTGGGGGTTATTAGGGTAACGAACGTCTCGAATTCTACCCCGAATGAAAATAAAAATGGACGCACCGTACACCTTAAAAACCCAGAAGGTAAAAAAAAACTCCCCAAAAACATGCCATAGAAAGCGCAGCCATGACTATACAAGTCCAAAATGGTGAAGTTATTGAACTTAACACATTCAGAAAAATGTTATGAGCGGAGGCGTCTAACGTTTTGGAAACATATTCCATATCGGCACTAATAGAGGGGTTGGAGTTGGATTCAAGATAGTGGTAAAATTTATCGTGAGTAAGTTTGGCTTGGCTTAAGGTCGCTAACATAGTGGTAAGATCTTCAAAACCACTAGCGGTCTTGGGGAACTCGTTCATGAATGATTCATAGTCGGGAGTAGTGTGATGAAAATTGACGGGGGAAAAAGATGGGGTAATATAATTGACCTTTTGGTCCGTATGTGACAAGGAGTAATTATCAAACACATAAAAGTTGTCAAGAATACGAAAAGACATCACCCGCCCAGGTGTATAACTCTCGACAAATTTAACGCCAGCGTAAACAAAACCGTCACGATACAACTGCCCAATGCGAAGCTTGCCAGCGTGGTCCCGATAACGTATGAGTGGCCTGGTAGCAAAGAGTTTCCCGTGCTCAAGTGAATGCAAAATGGTCCCATTAATGTTCTCACACGTTAACTCAGTCATGAGATCTCCTACCGTAATGGCAGCACGCTGTCCACCCAGAATTTTACTGAGTATGTCTCCCGGATACTGCCGGGAGACCAGCGAATATAAAGTAGACACTAGTGACTGAATAGTACATTCTAAGTAATGTATATCGGCAGTCATGTTGCGCATGCTCTCAGTCAAGGTGTCCGAGACTTCGTTAATCATACCAGAAGTCGGATCATACGAGTCGAACGCATTGTTGCTATGAACTCGCTGAGGCCGCAACAAAGAGGCGGTAGAACAATTTAAAGGGATAATAATCAGACCAGACTGATCACACAAAGTGTCCTTAGAATAACAGGCGATAGTATTGGTCGGACAGGTAGCCAGGGAATGAATGCTAAGTCCCAAATCACGTACCTCTAAACGATAAGGACGTTGTGACTCACTAAAATGTAGGGTCAGGTTATGGGTTCCCACAGGCTTAGTCGGGGGGCAATCTATAAGTTTGGGCACTTTCCAAACGTAGGTACTTGTACCTACGGTACAGAATCCGCGATGCACATCGCATTTACTTAAAATACCCATAGGACTCTTCATTCGTTTACGAATGTGGTCATAGTAGACGACAGATTGCGTCATTTGGGCATTGTTAATAGACTTAGTCACGCTAGTAGGCCATTGGTAGGACAGTTCCACCTCGTTGGAAGTGGAAAACTGAGTTTCAGACATTTTAGTTAATGGACCATAACTAGGAGCATTCTTAGTTTGCACCCACTCTTCACACGCACCGGACCAGAAATGGTCTCTATGGAATGGGTTTTACTCCCAAAAAAGAAATACGTGGTATGGAACGTGCTGACAAAAGTTTGGCACGTGTGCATTGTTATCGGCAAGGGCTCGGAAGACGGATTAAAAATCCTAGCTTCACACGTTTTAACCGTAGACGGAATTTGCTTAACGCAAGGCGGGGACTCGGGAATAAAATATTCTCCTTTAAACAGAGAATCGTGACATAATTTGAGCGGAGTACTCACAGTAAAAGCAAACAAAGACATAAATAATAAATAAAACAAGCTCATCCTATTAGTCCCTAAAACGAAGAGGAAGCTTTACAGGACGACCACCGCGGGTGTAACGGACAAGTTCGTTGGGGATTTCCTGTTGAAGAGGTTCCTCGACAGGAGCAGGAATATAGGGGTTCTCAGAATCGAAGGTATTACTGAGAGGTTGTTCTGTGGAAATACTCTCGTTGAGATTTTCATCACAGTACGCAGACGAGATAGGGGTCAAGTTAGACGGGAACATAGGCAAATGAGCGACTTTAATCCGATCAATCGAGACCGTGTTGGGTCGCCCACGCATAGCCAAGGTGAAAAATTTAGGGCTTTTATCCAAAACCTTGAATGGGCCGTCATAATGGGGATGTAATGGACCTTTGTTAGCCCCACACTTGATAAAAACGTGAGTACAGGAAGACAGCTCATGATCAATGTGACTTTTGACCGGCTGTTGTACTCTACGCATCGGGAAACGAAGGGTTTCCATGAAGGACGATAGACGCGACGCGAATTCTGATTTTGGTAAATCACAACCATCACGCTCATCAAAAAATTCTAAAGGCAAACGTAAGGTGGTCCCGTAAACTAACTCAGCTGGCGTACATTCCAAATCGGGTTTAAAAGAAGAACGCAAACCAAGCAACACAGGACCAAGATTCGTATGCCAGTCACCGGGGTTGTCATACGCCTTCAGAGCTGCCTTGAGCGTACGATGAAAGCGCTCAATATTGCCATTGGCAGCGGGATGGTATGCTGTGGTGCTAATGTGCTTGGCACCAAGGAAAAGGCACAAATCAGACCAAACCTGTCCAGTAAACTGCGTACCTCGATCCGTAGTTATACGCGAAGGACAGCCGAAACGAGCAACCCAATTTAACAAAAAGGCACTAGCGAGCGTCTGAGCGGAAATATCCTTTAACGGAATTGCCTCTATCCAACGGGAAAAACGACAAATACAAGTCATTAGGTATGAATAGCCGTGGGAATTAGGAAGGGGTCCGACAATGTCTAAATTCAAATCCACAAAACGCGATGAAGGCTCTCTATACTGTGCAAGTGGAGCGCGATTGTGAATATGAACCTTACATTTCTGACAGGCAATACAAGAAACGCACCAGTCGCGAATGTCTGACCTCATACGATGCCAAAGAAATCTATCGCTAATGAGTTTTTGTGATGTATTTACACCAGGATGTGACAACGAATGCAGTGTGTCAAAAACTTTGCGACGAAGTGGAGCAGGTATAATAGGCCGAAAGGAACCAGTAGACACGTCACCGATAATCAAATTGTCCGAATCGGGAATGACACGATTAACAAGGTTAAGGCTGCTATATAATTCAATTTCATTAACAAAGGCAGGGTTGTTTTGATGTCTGGAAATTTCATGAAGCGTGATAGCTTCATTTGGTAACGAGAGCGAATTTACTTCGACGCGCGAAAGGCAATCGGCAACCGAATTTTGAAAACCACTGATATATTCGATAGACTTAGTGTACTCAGCAATCAACGAAAATTGTCGCGTCTGCCTGGGAGAAAATCTATCACGCTTGGAATGGAAGGCGCGAACAATGGGCTTATGATCAGTGACGATATTAAATTTACGCCCTTCAAGCAAATACTTAAAATGCCTAACAGCATCATAAATGGCCAAAAGCTCCTGATCAAAAACACTATATTTCTTTTGGGAAGGTTTTAACGCTCGGGAAAAGAAAGCGAGGGGTTTCCATTCACCTTCAACCAGCTGATTGAGAACAGCGCCCATAGCGGTCCTACTACAATCAGTTACCAAGGAAAATCTACCATTTAGCTTAGGGTAACACAGAAGGGTTTCTTCACTAAGCATAGTCTTAATCTTTTGGAAGGCAGACATGGATTCAGTGGACCAAACAAGCGGGCGACGGTTGGAAGGGTTCTTACACAACATAGAATTAAGATGGCGCAAAGTATCAGCAGCATGAGGGATAAACCGTCTATAAAAATTTACCATACCTAGAAAACGTCTTAATTCAGACACAGTCTTTGGCAATGGAAAAGCTCTAATGGCAACGACACGGTCAGCAATGGCAGTCATACCGTCCTTGGTAATGTGATGGCCAAGAAATTGCAATTCAGAAGCACCAAGAATACTTTTCTTAGTGTTAATGAGCAAACCATATTCGGACAAACGTTGAAAAACTATTTTTAAATGTTTTTCATGTTCTTCCGGAGAATAACTAGCTACCAACAAATCGTCGACAAACGCAAAGCAAAACTCCTCCAAACCACGGACGACTTGACTAATAAAACGTGAAAAAGTCTGCGCAGCATTACAGAGACCAAAACTCATGCGTTTATAAGCAAAGGCGCCAAAAGGGGTCGTAATAGTAGTCTTTGCAACAGACGACTTATCCATAGGTATCTGATGGTAAGCACGCTCGAGGTCTAGTTTACTAAAAATCGTGCGACCATGCAGAATGTTAGCAAAATCACGCAAAAATGGAAGGGGATACGAATCTGAGACCGTCATCTGGTTTAACCTACGGTAATCTCCGACACAACGATAAGAATTATCAGACTTTTTGACCATATGAAGCGGCGAACACCATGGACTATCACTGGGGACAACAATACCTAACTCTTGTAGTTTAGAAAACTCTTTCCTAGCAATCTCCATCATTTCAGGAGAAAGAGGACGAGGTCGACAAGAAACAGGATGACCACGTGTAACAATCTGATGAGTGACATTATGTTTTGTTGCAACTCGACGCCTAAAGTGACGTCACATAACCCAATCCCAATACTTAATTAATCAATGCCAACAGTGCGGATACGACTTATCTCATAAAAGAATTTCCCATGAAAACAAACCCCCCGTTGAACGAGGTTAATGACATCCCGTTCAGCCGATGACAGGCCCAAATCGATTCCCTTTTATCGCATGACGTCACACTGCTGTCACGTGATTCTGTCCGCTATATAATTCGCCTTTTCCCTAACACAATAACTAATAACGAGAAACCACTATCGGCACTGAGACCTCGAGGTCAGTCTAGGTTCATGGCGGGCTCTTCCGAGCCTTTGCCCAGCCGTCAAGTAAGCTTTTGCCCGATACCGTATCGTGTACTTGTATACCAGAAAAAGGAATAAAACATAGCAAGATATCATGAACTGTTTGGTTTCTGGTTATAAAAGCAATTAGTACTACAGTAGATATAGCACCCCGCGGAAGCCTGTATATGGAGTCGGATCAGCACGGAGTCATATAACCCAACCAGCGATCTTGTATATTCAGTGGGGGCTATAGTTTAATGGGGACGTGACGGGAAAATGGAGAAGTTAAATCGGGGAATTTAGCCAAAATGTTGTTATAACGGTCATCACCTTTACAAACGGAAGTCTGTTCAACACGAAAAACTATGGGATCAGTCGAACCGTTATTATCCTGTGGAGGACGAGGAGAATTGGTTTTCTTACACTTGTCAAAGGCATGCACCTTACGAACACCTCGAAACCTTTTGCGCCTATTGCGCTTACTGCGCTTAGTAGTAGAAGACTTATCATGGACATTATTCCGGATAACCAAACGTTTGCCAAATACGTCAATCGAAATACGATAATGACCAAAGAAATCTGCACCTAGAATTGCGTGTTTCACATCACAAATCTGAAAAGTCCAAACTAACGAACGACCTAAACCAATGTCCAAAACTAGGTCAATTTTACCAAAAGAATAAAAAGTTTTGCCAGAAACACCTTGTAACCGCATAGACTTATTATTAAATGAACGAGGGGCATACCACAAGGGAATAATGCTAACTGCACTACCCGAGTCGCAGAGAAACGACAAATTAAGATTTTTATCAAGGACGGTGAAAGTAGAAGGCGCGTGAGAGTCAGTCCTATTATTAGCACGCTTCACCGAACACGTGAAGGACCTGCCCCGTTTTTTGAACGGTCATTCCAATTACAAGGCTGGACACAACTATAGGCACTTGCCCCAAACCTGGCGTGATAATAACACAATTCAGACGGGTTATGGTTATGAGTAGGTCGAAACCGGGGACGGAGAGTCTGCGGCGGATTAAACTGTGGCTGTGCAGCGTTACCAGGAGGACGAGAATTAAACCTAGCACGAGGCGTAAAAGAAGCAAACGGTCGAACAGAACGATATCGAGGTTGACTACGTTGAAAATTACTGCGGGGATGATAAGCGTTATACTCCGGGTAAGCAGAAAAATCGGTATTATCGTGGGAAGTCGGATTTTTACGTGTCAATAACTCGTCAGTTAAACGTTGCAAACGGCGCTCAAAATTATCATTAACAAGCATCTGCGAGGTAACGGTATTAGGAGAAGGATCTGCTGAGGCATTACTGGATTGACCGACAAATGAATTTGGGGCTTGTAACATCATTATGTCATCGGCTTTGGAAGCCAGGGTTTCAAGGTCTGATTGTGAATATTCTAACCCAAGAGTGCGTCTAACATCATCAGGCAAACGTTCGACAAACAATTTCTTTAAGAGACTTTCAGCCACGACGCCGTACTCGCCGTGACTGCTCAACAACGACCTCATTTCGCTCAACAATTCGCTCGGACGGCGATTATTTAACCTAGTCTCGTGTAACAATTTGTTGAAACTCTGTACCTCATTAAATTCATATAATTTTAACAATGCCATTTTAAGAGCAGTATAAGGTTTATCAACGTCACGGTGCATAATAAAATGCCCAACTCGGCTTACTTGTTCGGGACCTAGGGCTGAAATGGTATGCGTGAAACGTACATGCTCACTCTGGACGTTATTGCAGTCAAAAATAGTCTCAACGGTACTCAACCATAAGCGGACAGACGAAGGCCAAAAAGGGGGCAATCTAGTTTTAAGATCGATAAGCGAATTGTTTCCAGCAGCCAGTACACCATTGCTCACACTAGTCATTTCGGTGCTTTGGCTAGCAAAATCGGGGGAGTTAACTTGTACCCGCGAAGGTTGTTCAGGCGCGTAGCTACCCACCGTTTTAGGCTTATCGACAGGCGCGTTCCCAAAAGACCCACTGTTCGCGAAAACGTCATCACGAAAAGGGTTAGTAGCGCTAGGTGCGTTAGTTGTAAAACGCTCAGGGACATACGGCGTAGATTGTTTAAAAGATCTACCCTTTGGTCGTTTTAAAAATGATAAAATTTGGGCCATAATGAATAAAAATAAGAAAAAAAAAGAATAAATAAAGGTAAATAAAAACAAGGAACGTCACCGTTGTTCTGTTGTCGGAAGGTCGTGCTCAGAGGTCACCAATTGTTGGGGGCGGCGTAAAACGTAGCTGATTGGCTCGGTTGACGTTGACTCCGTGCGTAGTTGATCCTTCTTTGGTTGATAGTTGACGCCGTGAACTTACTTTTCGGTTGCTTAGACGCAGCAGTAAAGACAAACCACCCGCTCAACGGTTTTTGACTCGTTTATTGACGAACAACGATGACTGAATACAGGCCACGAGAATACGTTCACCAAAAGTTTAGTCCAAATGCGTGATGTCCAATATTTGGGCAACTATTTTATAACAAAAACACACAGTAAAAAGATAGTAAAACGCCCAGATAATTTGACCCTGGGGCATACAACGTCAGTACAAATTTAGAAAACGGACATAAAAAGAATCGGGAGTGTTTTATCTACGCTTTGATGATACTGTAATTGTCTCCTTTTGAGCCTACACAAAGAAGACGTAAAATTTATACGATTGCCAGAATGTTGTACACGGAAAAACGGTTATTAGAAGGACGTTAGTTGCACACACTCGATCTTGAGACTTCAGTATATTTTGTAATGACATTAAATTAAAGATTAATCTACTGCTTTCCCACATCAACCGCTACAAGGCCATCTTTTCCAGGATCGCGTCCATAGCTTTCTTAGCGGTTTAGTGATTGGGTATATGTGGGCACAGCTTTTTACCTACTCCTGCATATACCTTAACCCGTTATACAGATGTGCGACTACATGCATTTCCATGGAAAATTTCGTCACGCTTCGCTGGTCTCATAACGCGAGGTATAGGAGTGCGCTTCTGGAGATGTAAATAGTTTTATACGACCGCTTTGAAGACGGAAAACTTATTTTTATCACCAAAAATCGTTACACCAGAGCTCATATAAGTAAGAAATTTATTATTGGTTACATTATATGCGCATTTCAGTCTTTTTAGGCGGTAGGAGGCATGTCCACTCGTAAACTTCAGGTTGCATCCATGAACCATGATGCAAACAGATGATTCAATAACGCAGGAAAAAAAATGGCCCTGCAATATGGGGCCGAATTCTATAGATAAAACCTTGGTTTCGTAATTGCAAATCCGTGGCTATCATAATGCTATTCATCCGAATCTAGAGATTCCACTGTGATTAATTTCAGTATTTCACCATATTAATAAGGCTTACTTGGACAAAACAGTTTTAAAATTGGAATCCAGCAGAATGTTGAAAGTTTTTGTGTCATTTTGATTATGTGCTGTATCGTGTTTGTGCATAAATAAAGATATAATGAGCAGAAAATATCTTAAAGTTACTGTTTCTACAATTAGAATCACGGATTTTACAGTTTAAATCTGATAAAATAATCCATCAGCTTAACATTTTAATTATTTATTTAGAATCAGTTACAATTAAATACAATTAATTGGTAGTTATAATAAGCAGAAGGCAATTGTAACAGGAACAGTTAAGATAAAAATACAAGAAAGATAGTGGTTTACTGCAGTGCTATAAATTTCTCAAAAAATAAAAAAGACAACCAAAATTCTAAGGCGCTGAAAGAAAAAAGCTACCCCACTTTATTTAGTGTTCCCAATCCCCCTCCACGCGCGAACCCATTCGACCACGATACCGTATGTATTATTTCCATTGTTTTATGTAATGACAGCTTTTTTCTAGGAAACTGACTCCAGCACTTAAACTAACAGCACCATCTGCAAATAACAGTAGAGATCTGAATGGTATAAGTTAATTGTCTATCACAAGTTGAAAACCAAATACAGCGGAATTAACAATTTTCAAAGCATACAAGTAATATGTTATCGATAGATTGCATTTGTAGGTATAACTAAAACAAAAATCGAAAGCAAACTATGCATTCTGATCAAGGGGTTTAATTCCGGACAATTTTTTTATACATTCATGACACTTTTTCTGAATCTGTTATATTTTGTTATTGCGCTCATGAGTTGTATTTTATATTTTCGATGATACCATTCCTAGTAAATTCTTTGGGCAATTATTCCTACCAAAACTATCCTACATGATGCTTGGTTACACTTCTTTTTCTGAAAATGACATTCTTCTGAGCTTTTGGGCGTTAACGTTTTTTAAATTACTGTTATATTAAAGTTATTATTATAAAAAGTTATTGTTACCATATAAACATATTAAGAATATAACAAAAGTACAAAACATAAATACATCAGTACAAGGGGTTTAATTCCGGACAATTTTTTTATACATTCATGACACTTTTTCTGAATCTGTTATATTTTGTTATTGCGCTCATGAGTTGTATTTTATATTTTCGATGATACCATTCCTAGTAAATTCTTTGGGCAATTATTCCTACCAAAACTATCCTACATGATGCTTGGTTACACTTCTTTTTCTGAAAATGACATTCTTCTGAGCTTTTGGGCGTTAACGTTTTTTAAATTACTGTTATATTAAAGTTATTATTATAAAAAGTTATTGTTACCATATAAACATATCAAGAATATAACAAAAGTACAAAACATAAATACATCAGTACAAGGGGTTTAATTCCGGACAATTTTTTTATACATTCATGACACTTTTTCTGAATCTGTTATATTTTGTTATTGCGCTCATGAGTTGTATTTTATATTTCCGATGATACCATTCCTAATAAATTCTTTGGGCAATTATTCCTACCAAAACTATCCTAAAATTACTGTTATATTAAAGTTATTATTATAAAAGGTTATTGTTACCATATAAACATATTAAGAATATAACAAAAGTACAAAACATAAATACATCAGTATTAGGAAATTTTCTACTGATAACGACGTTCTATTCGGTCACCAAGTCACACATTAGCCTTAAATTAGAGTGCTTACTTCTTTTATAAAATGTTATTGTTACCATATAAACATATTAAGAATATAACAAAAGTACAAAACATAAATACATCAGTATTAGGAAATTTTCTACTGATAACGACGTTCTACTCGGTCACCAAGTCACACATTAGCCTTAAATTAGAGTGCTTACTGAGCTCTGGTGTAACGATTTTTGGTGATAAAAATAAGTTTTTCGTCTTCAATTCGGTCAACTATTTACATCTCCAGAAGCGCATTACTCCTATACCTCGCGTTATACGAATTGGCGAAGTCCTTACCGAAAAATCCTACATGTGACCAGCGAAGCGTGACGAAATTTTTTCATGGAAATGCATGTAGTCGCACATCTGTATAACGAGTTTACGAGTGGCCTCTCTCATCTGTGGCTATAGTATAGACAGGCTTTGTCTTAGCATTCAGTTATGGTATATAGCTTGGTTAGATTAAACAAATTGTTCATGTTGGCCATTGGCCTGCCTCACCAGTAATAACCACAGTAGTTTTGTGGGATAACAAAATGTGTAACAATAAAGTCTAGATATTTTTTTATAGAATTCATGATTATGACAGAAACAAAAATTTCACCAATACAGTCAGAGTGAATTTACCCGCTCCTATAATTGTTGATTGCGCGATGCAGAACAGTTTTGTTCTCTTATTGAAGACGGTAATAGTTAGTATCATTCCAATAGTTATTTGATGCAAAAACTACAGCCGGACAGCAAAATTCATTCATAAAACCGTGACGTAACAATATGTATTATAATGGGCATTGTTCGCGTCAATATAGGCCTCTTATTTTCTGAGCAGTTTCGGTGTATTGAGTAGGCAATGAAATATGCAAGCGATGCTCCAGCGGCAGATTAACTGAAAAAAAAAATAATCGGGGCAAGAACTAATGCAAAAGAGACTGAATATCGTATGCTATTGAAACGGTAAAGTAAATAATACGGTAACTTCTATTAAACAATTTGGAGACAGAAAACCATTAGATATTAGAAGAAATAGGCTAATGGCTCACGTAGACTATAGTGAAACCCTGTGAGTGCGTCAACTCACAATATGAGGGTCACGTAGACTATAGTGAAACCCTGTGAGTGCGTCAACTCACAATATGACTATAGATTAGAGGCATTTTGCCATCACTCGTTGGGGGAAAACTTCATTTCACCCATCTGAACGGTTATGCTAGTTGGAGGTTTCGGTCGGACCCACTACAACAATAATATAGTATACAACAGTACAAAGTAAATCACGGTTGACTTTGAAGTTGCCATCGGAAGGAAAGTGTTCTCGAGGTAAACCAAGAAACGTGAACTTATTCTAACTTCAGGGACATTTTGTTTACCGGGGAGCACTTGACAACCAATGCAGCAGCGATATGAATGCAAGTGAAAAAGAAAAGTTTTTAATGGAGTCAAACAGAGTCATAGCATAAAGTTACAAGATGTTCGGTGATTTTTGCTTTTTGAGTGGCATCATGCAAGCTGAAAGGAAGAAGCAGACTTTTTATACAAGATCAAAAGTGACACATGCATGGTGTTGTTCATAACCCCGACTGCGATTGCCCAGCAAGGAAGGGTTCTCTTATGGTACATGTAAGCATATTGCATGTGTTCTTTTGATGGTTTCACCATAGTAGTCCAGCTCTTTGCTCCTGTTTGTTTTTGTTGTGGTCACGCATGACGTCACACTGTGGTCACGCACGAAAGGTTCGTTACCGGGCAGCCGTTGTAAACGAATTACTTCAAAACAAACAAATTGATTTTACAACAGTTTGACGTAGAACAAAATCGTATTAATTATGCCTGCGACGACGAAAAAGAACATCGCAAACAGCTGACAAATTTTCTGTTATCTGTACGGGATGCTGGTGAAGGTGGCTGCATAAAAGAAATGCTACACAAAGAAACGTAAGGATATGTTGTTTTATTTCCCATATTTACAATACTGTTAAACTTATACTACGAGACTTAAAAAAATTGTTTGTACTTTAGGGCAGCTATTTGTGAAGCTCATTTCGACCAGTCTGATTTAGATAGAAGTCATTGTTTGTGGGAAATATGTCAAACTACGCAGAGGAGCCAAACCCGGCAAACATCTTCCTAAACAGTCAGCATATTTCTCAGCTCCAAGAAAGCAGCCAGTAGTTTTAGGCATCACATACCAAAGGACCGATATAGGTGCCTTAAAGATATCTAAAATAAAATCTGCAGAAAAGTTGCCAGCTTCAATGAAAGGTTATTTACTCATTTGTAAGTGGGTGGGTACATTACCACAAGGGATCAGATTTTTATGAAATGGTATATCAGGAGAAAGACATTTTAATTCCAAAAATTCGGTCAGTTCAGTTTACATGTTGTGTTCTGGTAAAATTTATTATTACACAGGGTTTTATTTAGTTCTGCAGCTTCGATACATAGCCTCTCAATTTATGGTTGGCCGGTGGATATTAAGGGTTTGTCAGTTGGTGACAGTCGCACAAAAACATTATAGTTACAAAAGACTTTGTATTTGTTGTTGTAGCTAGTTTTAATTAATTTTGTTTTTTATAATATAAGTTTGAGCGTGTGTACACGTAGTTTAGCACACCGCTGATACTGTGTGACCGATTAACAAAGATAAGTTTCGCCAAAACATCATGAAATCGCGGTAAACACTTTATTTTCACATTTAACTATAAAGAACGTTCTATTCGTTTGGACGAAAGTGGTTTCTAACATGTTCTTGTGCTGTTACTGATGGCAGTCGTTATAACACGGCATACACCTCGTGCGAGTTTATCTCGTGCGAGTTTATGAGTTACCAAGTATATGTTGCTTTGTGGGTAATTATTTTTTTGTAATTTTTCATTTTTTTATGTGTGGCTAATAATTTGAATAACCAATTAGTAACCACTGGGTTGGAGCAATTGCCGTTAGGTGTCTTGTCCAAGGACACATTTGCCAACAATGGTAGCAACTAGCAACAACGAGCCTTGAACCCATTACCTTTTGGGTTAAAGGCAGGTGTGCAAAACAACTGTGCGCCAGTACTAATTTTGCAGAGGCTGGTCAATGAAAACCACCCAAATGAGCGTAAAAAGAGGTTAACGGCACACCCACTTTTGACGGTCTAATTTTTTAACGAACAATTATATAGCTCTGGTTAAACAGTTGTTAAATGCAAGCAGTAGTTGTGTTTGCCTGAATGTGTTCAGCCAAGATGTTCTCGAGGCAGCATTTGGGAACTTGATAAGTAGGATGGTGCTGTCGACACTTATTTCATTATTCTAAATTACTAATCTTTATTTTATATAGAGAAGTATTGGCCGAAGGTCACAGAACCCAGATTTAAATGCAAGCAGTAGTTGTGTTTGCCTGAATGTGTTCAGCCAAGATGTTCTCGAGGCAGCATTTGGGAACTTGATAAGTAGGATGGTGCTGTCGACACTTATTTCATTATTCTAAATTACTAATCTTTATTTTATATAGAGAAGTATTGGCCGAAGGTCACAGAACCCAGATGTGTTCCAGTCTGGTTATGGGCTGGAACACACCACCACAACTCGCAAAATTATAAAAAAATAAATAAAAGGAGGGAATATTACTTTCGGAAGAAAAATGCGTGGACAAAAGTCTGTGAAGAGCCCATAATAAAAAAGAAGAAATGGTAATGATAAATATCCATATATTGCTTTGGTTTAAGGCCGCCCCGAAGACCCTTTGTATTTCTTATTGGAGCATTTTAAACAATTTTTGCAATAATCGTTTAGCGTATATAAATCCATCATTTATCGTAGAATACTGCTTACTATTTTGTTATCCATAAATTTCAGGGATAACTTGTGTAATATATGATAGATGGGCATATACATTTTGTATAACTTCATTAAAATTAATAGATGCATGTTATTGTGACATTTTTTGCTGCACTTCAAATATACAATTTGCAATAAGAGCATAAACTCCACTGACGGATAGATACTTCAATGCCCCTTGTACCTTTTCCATAACTGGTATTAATTTTCCATTTGGTAATTCTGAATTGTTAAATCATTTTAAAACCTTAAAGGTAACATATTCCCCTAAATATTCGATAATATCTTTTTCCAGCTCGTTTATATCTGCTTGACTAAGTTCCTGAAAGTTTGCAAAGTGCGCGGAGGTTATATTTTTGTGGTTCGTAATTGCGCGGACAAGCGATTTTTTTGCGCGGATTGTCTGATTCTTGAAACTTAATTTTTAACGTCTTACGCCGCCTAATTTACAAGTAAAGTACCATACAATACGCGCCGACCGCAATGGTAAGTAAAACGCAGTCAAGCGCAGCGACAAGACGGCCACCTCTCACAATGTTTCATGCAGGTCGAATTATTAACGCTAATGTGGGGGGCAGCAACGCTTTAAATATATTTCTGTTATACCCTTACCCTGTCAGTTATGAATTAACTGCAGGCTTGAACTTTAACTGTAATAAAACCTGAGACGCGGCTATAACGCACTCGTTAAAAAACGAGTGTTTCAAAACCTTTTAACTTTATTTGTAACTTGCCAGTTGCCATCACGAAAATTATACATAATTGTAACTTGCCAGTTGCCATCACGAAAATTATACATAATTGTAACTTGCCAGTTGCCATTACGAAAATTATACAAGAAAGGGTAACTTGCCAGTTGCCATCACGAAAATTATACATAATTGTAACATGCCAGTTGCCATTACGAAAATTATACAAGAAAGGGTAACTTGGGTTCCTCATTTTTTAGTCGTGTAACCACTTTTGAAGCAGCGCCATGCCTTTGTGTTTGCTCCGACTATCTTTTGATATGGGGGGAAGCCTTTCTCCGTGTGTCGCAATCTTCCATCTTAATGTGATTAAACATTACTGCAAAGTGAGTTTGAAACATATTCCCCCAAAGTACACGTAAGGTTGACTAAAACTTTAATATTTGCTTGCAGAAAAATCGGGGCCATTTCCATTACTCGGTAGAAAGACTCAATATGGGGTTAAAGTCTTTCTCCGGGTTTTTTTGCTGCCTTTAATATAAAGTGTAGCCATCTCCTCGTATAGCGCCTCGTCACACTGGATATGGGGCAGAGACCAATCAACGATTGTACTGTTCTTACGAACTTCAAAACATCCATTTCTTGTTTTTCCATTACTCGGTAGAAAGACTCAATATGGGGATAAAGCCTTTCTCCGTGTTTCTTGCTGCCTTTAATATAAAGTGTAGCCATCTCCTCGTATAGCGCCTCGTCACACTGGATTGCATGGGGCAGAGACCAATCAACGATCGTACTTCTTAAGAACTTCAAAACTCTGTTGCCCATCCATTTCTTGTTTTTTCCATTACCCGGTAGAAAGACTCGGCAACTGCTTCAGTACCCGTTTTTGCATACATAATATCAAAAAACAAGCAAAATTCCTGTCCCATCTTAGTGTATAGCTTAGGGTCGGTGTACATAGCGTGGATAAACTTTCTTTCGTTAAAGGCAGCAACAAGCAATCTTCCATCATCGAAAGAAACTTTGAAGACCTCGGCTAGTGTAAACATTTCATCGATTTTTGAAAATGGCTTTTGGCTTGGATCGCAATCTTCCATCTTAATGTGATTAAACATTCCTGCAAAGTGAGTTTGAAACATATTCCCCCAAAGTACACGTAAGGTTGACTAAAACTTCAATATTTGCTTGCAGAAAAATCGGGGCCATTTCCATTACTCGGTAGAAAGACTCAATATGGGGATAAAGCCTTTCTCCGTTTTTTTTTGCTGCCTTTAATATAAAGTGTAGCCATCTCCTCGTATAGCGCCTCGTCACACTGGATTGCATGGGGCAGAGACCAATCAACGATCGTACTTCTTAAGAACTTCAAAACTCTGTTGCCCATCCATTTCTTGTCGGCAACTGCTTCAGTACCCGTTTTTGCATACATAATATCAAAAACCAAGCAAAATTCCTGTCCCATCTTAGTGTGTAGCTTAGGGTCGGTGTACATAGCGTGGATAAACTTTCTTTCAAATCTGGACAGGCAGAAGCAAATCTTCTTTCAAGTTCGACCACTGCTTTAGATCGTCGAAGCAATCTTTTCTGTCACGAGCCTCCCAGTTAATTGGTTGTCCGGGTTTTACTTGGCCCACAACTAGCCACGCTTCAATCAGATCACAGCTGCCATACTTTAGTTTGACACCCGACAGCAAAGTTGTTTGCCACCAACGCCCTCGGAAGAAGTGTACACTAAATCGATTGATGCGACTATTCCTTGGCGTCGGCCTTCCACCACTGGGCACACCAACTTTACCTGGTTTGTTTCCCTGTGATTTGTTGACTTGTCAGCAGTAACGTAAAAAATGTGGAGGAAACCCGGTATTGGCAAGTGGAGTACATAGGAATTCAGAACATTTCTCTTTAATATATGCCACAGCTATGGCTGCCATGTCTGCATGTCTGTAAAAAGTTTTCGAGAATGGGCAAAATCTCCGATTGGTGCACCAGCTGCTTACAATTCTGCCGATCGTGCTTCGTAGAGCAGCAGACTTGGACTTAATCACCCCAATTGCAGTACGAATTTGATTTTGTACAACATTTTTACGTACAGCTAATCCCTTAAACTATTTTGCTATGCACTGCGCTTTTTCAGTGAAAATTACTGTTTAGGTGCTGTGGAAAACGCGATTTTGGTGATAAATATAGTTATGACCAATTTGTAGATCTTCGTGGACCTCTGGTTTAATACTAACTCCCGTCGACAACGACCCCGGCTTTGCAGCTAGCAAACCCGTGCATCCAATGGAATTGGTGTACTCTTTACAAGTTTTACATATCAGAATGTGCAAATTGCCATCAGAAATGAGCTCGAAGTCTTCATATTCTTCAATAAAAGTAGCCAGGTTGCTAGCTTTAGAGATATACGACTGCGCGGGCTCTTTGCTTTTGCCTAAAATCCCGGCAGACAGAATTTTCTGAATTTTTTGGCCACTTTGTGACAGAACACGAAATCTATTTCCGACGATAGATAACATGTTGGTTGAAGCGGTTGTCGTTGGGAAGATACGTGTTTGAACCCTGCAAAACAAAGAGCAAGTCAATTCAGATTACGTGTATTTTGCGTAATAACAACTGCTCAGACGAACATTATAGTAGGGTTAGGGAAAGATGGGACACTTTGTCACACAAGACTTTTTTTTAATTTTCTTTTTACGGGCCCCTATTTAATGATAACCAGGAAAACGAGGTTACAGAATTATTCGACACTTTATCAAGACTTTATAAAACCCCCGTCAAACCTGTTTATTGTTTTTAAATATTAAAAAAATATGTAAAATAGGAACAAAATATGTAAAATAGGAACAGTTATACTTTAAACAGGTAAAAAATGCGAATAGTAAGGTGCTATTTTTTAATGCTCGCTAAATCATAATAAATGTAGAATCCCCGGCTCTAAAATTCTTTCTGTTGTTTCTATTGTTTGTAGTTTTAAGAAACCTGGCCTTGTTTGTTTCTTTTTTCTAGTAACCGACTGCGGATCGAACGTAATCCATCCGTTCGTATATATTTCACCGTTAATGTTTGTATTAACTTTAGTCTTTAACCCTAACGAAGGATTCTATTTGAATAAAGTTACTAAGTGAAATTTGTATATTGTATATATTTGTAACTGTATGCAATACCCCGGAGAGGCCCTGTCCTCATTTGTAACTGTATGCAACACCCCGGAGTGGCCCTGTCCTTTCACCCTGTTTAACCGTCACGTCCCGTATCCTACGTGTACCGTCCAGGCTGGGAGTGCTCTACTTATAAAGGACGCGTTATAAACAGTGAGAAGTTCACGCGTGACACTGGTTACGTCTACACTCGATCAAATAGTTTCGGTTATACTGCCCCGGGGGCGGGCCACGCCCGATAAGGTTGGAAATACCGTTAAACAGGTTGGAAACATCGTTAAACAGGTTGGACGCTTTTGCTTGATCATTAACATTTCAAGTATATTACTACTTGCTGTTTGCTGGTATATTGCAACACGTCTCATTATGACGTCAGAAATCGTCGCTTATTCTGATGCTCTGAAAAGCCTGAACCCGAAATATATTCTTGTTGAAAAGTTAATGATATCCCCCAAAGGAAAAAAAGGTCCCCTGATTGAACTCCTTTCCGTTATTAACAATGATTTCTTAATGAACGCCCGTGCCTCTACCCCCGCCATCCCGTTAGGAGGTACAGACGTACGCATGTCTGGCTTGCGAAATCAAAAGGAAGAATGGTCACCCCCGAGAAACTTTACCTACAGAACGACGTTCAAAACAATCTTACGGTGGTTTCAGCACTAGATCTCTACGTAGCGAACGACGTAAGAGTCGCGTTAACCTGAGATTAGCTATTCTAGCGATGGAACAGCAGAAGCTGCACGAAGCCCGTCCAAAAGCACGCGAAATGCGAGAAGCTGCTGATAGAAAAGCACGCGAAATGCGAGAAGATGCCGAAAGAGTAGCACGCGAAATGCGAGAAGATGCCGAAAGAGTAACACGCGAAGCGCGAGAACATGCCAAAAGAGTAGCACGCGAAGCGCTGCTGTTAGAGAAGCACGCGCTCCACGATCCTTGAATAAGAAGCAGAGACTATTGGAGATGTGCATGCGCACCGCCTTCAGTTCACCAGTGTCCGTTGTCCCTCCACTTCCCATTGCTTACGTCGCTCAACTTTCCCGAAGCGAACCCCTGACAATGCCCCCTGGCGTTGTGCACAAAATTCCCGCCCAGGTAGGCCTTTCCCCGTCTCCCATGCAAGATCACGCCAACCCGTTACATCAAGCCCCCACTCGCGTCAATCCCTTCTCCCTGTGAACGAATCCAAACTCTACGCCTGGCTTTGTACCTGACGTGCCGCGAGAACCCCGGTCTCCCACGTTTCCGACTCCGATATCGCCGTCACCACGTTTCCCTGAACCCTGCAATCCACCTCTGCCTTCTTTCAAAGCGACAGAAGTCTACCTGTCCCCCCCGACCAGTGCCACTAACACAGAAAGAGTTCGACCAACCACACGTTATCGCCCGATGTTGCGAGGAGCATTTGAAGGATGTCGATGACACGAAAGTCCTTCGTGCCGCCCACCTGATGCTCCTGAACAACGAGAATGACCTGCAACACCCTCCCGTTGATCCTAGTGTGGATCCTCCCGTGTTGATCTTCTCGTCGATCCTACTGTGGATCCTCCCGTTGATCCAACTGTGGATCCTCCTGGGAGTAGCACTGGTCCGGGGGACAGGTATACTTCTGTTGCTTCGAAAGAAGGCAGGAGGATGGATTGCAGGGTTAGGGAAACAACGGGAGGATCCACAACAGTAGGATTAACGGGAGGAGGATCCACAGTAGGATCGACGGGAGGATCCACAGTAGGATCAACGGGAGTTGGGATCCTCCCGTTGATCCTACTTGGATCCTCCCATTGATCCCACTGTGGATCCTCCCGTTGATCCTCCCGTAGATCCCCGTTAATCCTCCCGATGTTTCTCCCTTTGATCCTGCCGTTGATCCTCCTGTTGATTCACCCGCTGATCCTTCTGACGATCCAGCCGCTGATTTTCGTGATGATCCACCCGACAATTGTCCTGTTGATCCTCCCGACGACGATCCACCTGTTGTCCCGTTGATCCTTTCGCTTATCCTCCCGACGATCCACCTGTTGATCCTTCCACTGATCCTCCCGACCATTTCTCCCCATGATCCACCCGCTGATCCTCCCGACGATCCACCCGCTGATCCTCCCGACGATTCTCCTGTTGATCCTCCCGACGATCCCCCGCTGATTCTCCTGATGATCCACCCGCTGATCCCCCTGACGAGATCCACCCGCTGATCCTTCTGACCTGTTGATCCTTCCACTAATCCTCCCGACCATCCCCCGCTGATTCTCCTGATGATCCACCCGCTGATCCTCTCGACGATCCTCCCGATGATCCAATCTCTTATCCTTCCATTGATTCTCTTGTTGGTTCTCCCCGCTGATCTTATCCTTCCATTGATTCTCTTGTTGATTCTCCCCGTTGATTTGGTGAACGACTACGCCCAAGGTATCAGTTGAGGCCGTCTCCATTTCCGGTAAGTGGTGTTCGGTTTGAATCTGGACGTAATGATCATGAGACCGATATAAACTAGGACAGGTATTAGGCGAGTTAAGAGGGTAGATGCGTGCCTCCCAGAGCAATGAATGGTACAACCCACAAAAATGCCCGGGACCCTTGCTTCAGTTGCGCAAGCCAGGGCATTGGCGCAACGAGTGCTCGACTACGCCTGTTCCACCACGCCGAGGTACAAAAAACTAATTATCCGAGTCATCCGTAGGTGACTCAGTCAAAAATTGAACTAAATATTTCACCTTTCACATCGTGGTTTCTAAAGGTCTGCATGGATGGGAGTTCACGTTAATTTTTCTCGTCGACATGGGGGCAAGCGTTTCTGTGATAGATCGATCCCAGTTTTATGACGTTTTTTTCCGAATATAACACTTGACCCTTTTTATGTGGATTTAAATAAAACTTGCTAACGTAGTCCCGTTAATTATGACAGGATCGAGACTCCCTTCGTTTCGTTGTAAACGGATTAGGGCTCGTGCATTCGTTTGTTGTTACACGGTTACCAAGAAGCTATTTCAAGATTGTTTTAAACCAATTGCATATCAATCAAAAGGTTTAAGAGGCCTTTTACGAACCATGATTATGTTGTACACCGTATAGGGGAGACCGGGGATGGTTCGGGCGTTTTTTTGAAAATTGCTAATAATTTTGTTTATGTGCGTCACATGAATTTAAATGTTAGTTTGTTGTAAAGGGTGAGAGTCGCTTGCCAAAGAAAACTAGAAATGCATGTAAAAGGTCAAATTCCCAAGGCTCTCAAGTGTCCGGGGTAACATCGGACATGACCGGGGTCACCTCGGACAGCATACGTTTTTTTGGTTTTATTCGACACCGTTGGTAAAAACGACAAACGAAATAATAACGAATCCTTTAATATATAAATCGACTAGGCTAAGCTGGTACTTTAGCGCATATTAAAACAGGAAAGGATGTTGAAAAATCTTAATCCTTAATAGTCCCCTGTCTGTACGAGTATCATCTTCAATACCTGTAAAAAAAGCTTTTTTTTCTTTCACTCGCTTGATACTCTTCTGATGTCGTCTTTCTTTTAAACGTTCTTACTATTTTTTATGATCTAAAACTATTGTGAGCATACAATATGGATACACCTTACCAACCCGTGCATGTTGTCCGACATATCTCCAGACACGTGGTGACATAAAAAAAGCAAAAACATAGCCGCCTGTTTACCTCCTTCTCAAAATCTTCGTTTGCTTATTGAAGTGTTGCTTCCAAACTATGACTTCCACCGCAAAAGAATTACTTTCGGCTATCATTATGCTGCTTTGTTATGGAAACAATAAGATTTGTTAAAAATGATATAACAATGCTCTATTGTGACGTCATGTACACGGTCCGAACTATCCCCGGTCTCCCATACTGCTTGAACAAAGTACGGGTTGGTGGCACATCGGTAGATGTTTCTCTGCAGAAATAAATACTTTAAAATTTTAACTTACTAGATTACCAAAAAACGACTTTAATATGTCTTGTGTTAAAACATTATGGGAAACATATTCCAATTTAGATTCTCTGAGTAATTGTTTTGCAATTTTAATTTAATTTCTAGTGGTAAAACAATGCCCTCGAGGGTTGGAGGAGCCATTTTATGCGCTTATTTTCACCCTTTTGAAATGTAGAAACTTCCTCCTAAGTACAAATAGCAAGTGATGGTGGTTGTTGCGGCTGCAGACGTCCTTTTGCCAAAAGTCATGCGGGAACAAACAAAAACGGAACACACGCCAATACATACACATAATCTAAAACAGCGATGTTAATCTAAATTAATACCTGAATTTTCGGCGTTTAAAGATTGGAATACAAACAATCGTGAACAATTTGCATTTGTGAGAATAATATTAGCATAAATTAAATAGAAAGCAAATACACGCGAACATACCACGTAGAGAATGATGTAACTTCTGACCTCCCTAAAATGAAATAAAATTTAGGCACGTAAACTCATTTTAGACGGTCATCATTCTCATGCCTTACAGGGTTGGCAGGGGAGCACGTCATGATTTTGAACTATCTAAAATAAATAAACACAATTCTCATGCCTTACAGGGTTGGCAGGGGAGCACGTCATGATTTTGAACTATCTAAAATAAATAAACACAAAACATTTAAATGTTTTAAAATACATAAATCCCTTCGCCCACCATACTTAACCACGCGGCTCGTTGGTATGACGAGCCGCGTTCTTGCTAGCCGATTATCGTTAAGTTTCTCGCTAACTAACGAGAAGCTTTTTAATGCGAGAAAGCATTATATGGCAGCATATTTTGAAGTCAGAACCTCATCTAAAAGATCAAAAATAAAGCCAATTCATCAAAAAGCCTGAACTCCACAGGATATTTCTTACGCAAAGCAACAATTTTATGCTGTCGGGCAGTTTCGTGGAGTGATAGGAGCGATTGACCGTACCCACATACCAATAATAGCGCCCGCGGAAAATGAACATCTATACGTCAATCGAAAAGTTTTTCGTTCCATAAATATTCAAGTAAGTTTTAAATGACATCTTGGTTAATGACGCCTATTTACAATTAAAAGTCTACCGCTGAGAATGCCTACAATGAGTCGCACAAGAAAACTCGTTTAATAGTAGAAAAGTATGTGGTCTAAGGGTTTGCCTTACAACAGTTTATTATTATCCTATTAAATTTCAGAGCATTTGGAGTTTTAAAGCAACGATGAAGGGTGATTGATCACACTGGAGGTAAACTGTGTTACAGTCCTAAAAGTGTGTAAAACTGTGTTACAGTCCTAAAAGTGTGTAAAATAACAATGTGCTGTTTCATTCTTCACAGCATATGCAGACGAAAAAGCATTCCTTTGCTTTAACCACTACCAGAAAGTCTGCCACATGATAACACTGATGATGGGCAAGGAAACACTGTTCGAAGTCGTATTGTTTCCTATTTCATCACTCCTCAGTAGATACAGAAAATAGTGACTGAAATTTCTTGAGCCTGACATTTGCTATGACCATTTGGTCCAATTGCTGCTGTTGATTAGAACACAAATTTGTAACACCTTAAAGAATTTGCTTTTCAACGTCCAGAATGTCAATTTCAGGTTCATGTCTTCATCAGCCGTTTGACAATGCATGGGATTTCCCATAAGAAAAAAATTGCTGAACTTTGACCGTTTCTAGTTTTTAAACTACTGGGAAATTTTCTAATATTTTTTGGATTTGTTAGAAAAAGTAAACGAACAAGCGGGAAGCTGAGTTGTAGTTTTCGCGTGCTCGCTCGTTATTTTAGAAACCAAATGGGTTTAAGAGCTCGAAATAGGTCACGTAGCATCGTCTGAATACAATAGATATGTGCCCTGCTGATTTAATCGTACTTTGCTGCTAAAATTCACGCGTTCATAGTACAGCTATATGGTACAGTGATAAGGCGTTATAGATATATCTTGGATAAATTGAGTATTTCTGAATACAGAGAGTCCAACCTGTCCCCTGTAACGCAAAAAAATGATTTATATTTGGCAGTTATAGGTAACAGTTTATTACGACCAATTGAAATATATTATTCAAAAAATGGATCAATTAAATCTTGATGAACAAGAAGAAGATTTGGATTTTTTGAACCCGATTTCTTATCAGTTTGAATCGGAGCTGACTGAAGAGCAGATTTTACAGCGAGAACAAACTTTGGCTGAAGATGTTCCACAAGCCAGTTCTATTCCAGTACGAACTCGAAGTAACAGCTTGTGGTGGTGCTCTTGTGAAAAATGTGCTATCATGCCAACGGAAGAAGAAAATATACTAATGGAGAATTTACAATCTGTCTTTGAAACCTACAACGATTGTGTGACTGATTTGAAAAACCCTTTTTTCTTTCTAACCTAAGCAATGAGTAAGTACTTTTACAAATTTTAATTGGAATTTCTGGTAATTCTTAATTAAACTATTTACTATTTTTAGACAATTTCGTCTTTTTGCATACCGTCATATTTTGGAATGGATATTAAAAGGAGAGCTATTTGGGCAGTGGTAACTGGATGATTTTGCCATCTTGTATGGTGATGACAGTACGCTCAATGTACTCTAGTAACGATGGATCTTACGCCAGATTTTTCTTAAAAATATGTTTTTCTTATAAAACGAAATTATCAATCACTATTTTAATGCATGTCTAATCTTTTTTGCATTTTCTACATTAAAATTTCTTTGGGGGGTGGCGGATGAGGGGCAATGCTTCGAGGATGTGGATTTGGTTCACGAACTTTGTAACTAACTTGCATTTCCAATATGTTTTTCATGAGGTCTTTAGCATAAATATTAGTTTTGTTTTCGTATATTTTTTTTGAGTACCCGTGCTTTTGCTTGTTTTGAATAAACAGACTTGTACCGTGGTTCTCCTGTGAATAACGCTAGTCATTATTACATGTTTAAGCGGTAGTTAGTTCAATTACAGGTAACTCTTGACCATTGCATACCTGTTGCTGTGACAAGCACGCGTCTGCCAACATTTTCATTGTGGTCCATTACAGCCAATTGTGTTTTTGCCATCATACTTGGATAGGAAAAATGCAGCCGTTTTGGAGTGAACCGTAACAGCATGTTATGGAAAACTTCCAAATCTCCTGAAACAACATATATTTTTGTTGGATCCTTACTTTTTTTATCATATATTTTTGTTGGAACCTTACTTTTTATCAAGTAACTATTATTACACCTGTACTCGCCGTTATGACCGGTGATGCATTGCCATTTGTCAATGAAGCTCCTTTCCATATATGTTTAACCTCATCAATTCCTTCATGACAAATCTAAAATGATTATACAGTATTAATATACAAAATAATATAATTTAGATCAATTTCCATAATTACAAGGTATACTAACCAGGCAAGTTGTAAACAGCATATGGAGTTTTTCCAGTGTGACAATTACACGTTTTGATTCCTCATCATCAGTCTCATCTGGTTCAGTACTGGAATTCGGATGAAAACTCTGTCATTGACATTCCTTGTGATCCGATGCTTAAATCAGACTGTTAATCTTCTGAACTGGTTGCCTAAAGTTTAAAAACATTACAGTTTTTTTTTTATTCCTCATCATCAGTCTCATCTGGTTCAGTACTGAATTCGGATGAAAACTCTGTCATTGACATTCATTGTGATCCGATTCTTAGTGGTTCTCCTGTGAATAACGCTAGTCATTATTACATGTTTAAGCGGTAGTTAGTTCAATTACAGGTAACTCTTGACCATTGCATACCTGTTGCTGTGACAAGCACGCGTCTGCCAACATTTTCATTGTGGTCCATTACAGCCAATTGTGTTTTTGCCATCATACTTGGATAGGAAAAATGCAGCCGTTTTGGAGTGAACCGTAACAGCATGTTATGGAAAACTTCCAAATCTCCTGAAACAACATATATTTTTGTTGGATCCTTACTTTTTATCAAGTAACTATTATTATACCTGTACTCGCCGTTATGACCGGTGATGCATTGCCATTTGTCAATGAAGCTCCTTTCCATATATGTTTAACCTCATCAATTCCTTCATGACAAATCTAAAATGATTATACAGTATTAAATATACAAAATAATATAATTTAGATCAATTTCCATAATTACAAGGTATACTAACCAGGCAAGTTGTAAACAGCATATGGAGTTTTTCCAGTGTGACAATTACACGTTTTGATTCCTCATCATCAGTCTCATCTGGTTCAGTACTGGAATTCGGATGAAAACTCTGTCATTGACATTCCTTGTGATCCGATGCTTAAATCAGACTGTTAATCTTCTGAACTGGTTGCCTAAAGTTTAAAAACATTACAGTTTTTTTTTTTATTCCTCATCATCAGTCTCATCTGGTTCAGTACTGAATTCGGATGAAAACTCTGTCATTGACATTCATTGTGATCCGATTCTTAAATCAGACTGTGAATCTTCTGAACTTTAGGTTTTTATATGGTCAAATCACAACATAACTTTTGTTTATACAATACCTGAGTAGTTGTTCTTGTTTGCTTTGAAGTTGAGGGTAATTCCAAGCTTTTTCTTTTTAATATGGCAGATCGTGAAACAGCTTTCTTTATGTTGTCAAAACAGAAAATTGATGGAATGGCACCTAAAGCCAATTTTTAATTTATATACTATTGTGCTCAAAGTGGAAAGAATACTTTAAAACTGTTGCTTACCTGTCTTTAGTTTCCAATTTGAGTTACTACTGCATACTCATGTGACAGCAACAAAGATGGTGGAGTATTTTGCGGAAGGTTAAAATTTCTAATTTTCATCAGCCATTTTTTACATAACCTGGCGTCCTTAGGAAATGACCAAACTTGGAGGCCCTGGTCTCTCAAATTGATGGCGTTAAAGAAGTCTCTTTTCTTCTTACTATTAAAAATCAATTCGCAAACAGTATACCCTTAATAATCGACCACATAAACTTGGAAAAACTCGAATTTACTATCGAAACCGGGAATACAATGCGGCTCACAGCGAGTCTACCCACACCCCCGAGAGAAACCGTCACACTTCACCCAGTCCCGTGTTATATAGACGAATCCAAAATCAAATTATTAATTGAAAGGAACAGATGGGGAAAAATTGCAAACATGGAATTTGGCTTCCACCGAAACTTTAGAAAAAGGTTGGTTGAACGTTCATTTTGATAAATTGAATGTCAATCATCTCCCAAAAGTCTTGAAGATCTGCGGAAAATGGGCAACAGTTACACGACCAAAAGAATCTCACCTCCCACTATGCCGCTTCTGCAAAGAGCGCGGACATGTGCAGACACGCTGTCCCAAAAAAGGCTTCTGCACATTTTGCAAAATTGAGGGCCACCTCCTTCGGAACTGCAGATCAAAACCAACGATTGCTCCCAATGATCCAAGCATGGACTCTGGTTACCGAAAACAAAAAGAATTAAAACAACCCGGAAACCCAACATTCATCCAAAACCGCTTCGACATACTACAGAATGCTCAAACCAACAGCACAAAGCCTCAACCAATTTCCTCCTCTTAACTGATGAAACAATGTCTCTGCAACGTCAACCACAAAGCCAACAACCAAACATAGTACGGCCACAGAAAACACTCCTGAACAGCAAGAAAACTTAAGTACAGATCAGGATAAAGACAGCCCCCAACCTTGGACATCCAAAGAATATAGGACCCTGGTGAATACCATTCAAACTTTCTTGAACTTGGACAACAAAGAATTGATTTCTGCGGCGCAATGATAGCAGAAGATCCCTCGGACATTAAATGAAGGATACAAAGCTCTTTAAAACCTCAATAAAAATCCCAACGCCGTCCAAACGGCCAAGAACCTCTCCAGGATGAAACACCGATTTTATATAATAACAGAAAAAATTACATACTTATATACTTACATATGACCCATAACTTTTTGTGTCTTATACGTCCCCCCCAAATCTAATTTAGCTTGGCCCAAATATTTCAACAGCAGCAAATCAACATCAAGTCTCCTAAATAACGAAACACTCCCTCTCATTAGAACACAACGGCAGGCGATATTAAATATAATCCTTTTAGACAGAGATCAGTTGGGTGAATCCAACTTAGTTAGGAACATGCGTTCAGAACTTCAGACCCAGAAAGTTTTTATAAATACTTTCGAATGGATCAGGATACCTTTGATGAATTGCTGCTAAAAGTTGAACCAATTATCCACAAAAAGCACACACATTGGAGAAAGTCACATCACCACATGAAAGACTCGCCATCACATTAAGGTAATATTGAATTAGAAAACTTCAGACCCGGAAAGTTTTTATAAATACTTTCGAATGGATCAGGATACCTTTGATGAATTGCTGCTAAAAGTTGAACCAATTATCCACAAAAAGCACACACATTGGAGAAAGTCACATCACCACATGAAAGACTCGCCATCACATTAAGGTAATATTGAATTAGAAAACTGGATTATCAAACTAAACTGTTTTGATATACTTTGATTGTTTAAATGTTTTTTAGATACATAACAACATATTCATATGATATCTACATTTAAAGTTACCATACAGGGGTTTACCAAAAGCGAAAATCTGAATAATCATGCCTGATTATTGCTGTGTACAACATTGTAAAAACTGGATTATCAAACTAAACTGTTTTGATATACTTTGATTGTTTAAATGTTTTTTAGATACATAACAACATATTCATATGATATCTACATTTAAAGTTACCATATAGGGGTTTACCAAAAGCGAAAATCTGAATAATCATGCCTGATTATTGCTGTGTACAACATTGTAAAAACAAGGCAGAACCTAAAAAGATCAGTATGTTTTCATTTCCTAATAACTCTCAATTAAAAGAAGAGTGGAGCTTGTTTGTAAAAAAATTTCCTAATAACTCTCAATTAAAAGAAGAGTGGAGCTTGTTTGTAAAAAAAACCAAGTCACATTGGCATGCTGGTACAGCCCAGAAGCAAAGTTCAATTTGTAGTGAACATTTTACTTCAGAAGATTTTACTAACTATCATATGTTCACAACGGGACATGCAAGAAAACTTGTTTTAAAAAAAGAAGCCATTCCTTCAATATACCCTGATCCTGTAAGAAACATTCATTTGGAATCAACAGAAGAATTTATAAACTTGGAAGAAACAGACACACAGTTTTGTCCAGTTATGAAACACAAGGGAACACAATGTTTCTTTGTAGATTTTAAATCCACTGAGACTAGACTGCTTCAATAGAAACCCAAACAGCAAGTAGGGGAGACCGGGGATGGTTCGGACGTTTTTTTGAAAATTGCTAATAATTTTTTTTGTATGCGTCACATGAATTTAAATGTTAGTTTGTTGTAAGGGGTGATCCTTTGCCGAAAAAGGGTAGGAGAGTGGCTTGCCAAAGCAAACTAGAAATACATTTAAAAGGTCAAATTCCTAAGGCTCTCAAGTGTCCGATGACCGGGGCAACATCGTACATGACCGGGGTCACCTCGAACAGTATACGTTTTTTTGTTTTATTCAACACCGCTGGTAAAAACAACAAACGAAATAACGAAATAATAACGAATCATCTAATATACAAATCGACTAGTAGCTGATACTTTAGCGTACATTAAAACAAGAAAGGTTGATAGGGAATCTTAGGGCACTCATTTGCCTTTTGGATCCCCCGACTGATACGGGATTTGGCAATCCGGTTACTTTCAACGGCGTGGATGTCTTCTACTAGCGGCTCAATTTTATGTCGAGTTCTTTTTCATTTTCCTCTTCATCGCAGTCTTCAAAGTTACACTTTACCTACATAAAAGACTGATTTCTTGCCATGCGCATCATATTTTACAAGTACGAAGTCTCCCACATCAGCTTTTTCTTTTAGTGTGGGTGTGGAAATATCTTCCTCACTACACACTTCATCCGTTGATAGAGATTTTTCAAGGGTGAAAGATTCATCACTGGTAGAAATTTCCTCCAAAAGTTTTCGTTTTAAGATTCATCACTGGTAGAAATTTCCTCCAAAAGTTTTCGTTTTGCTCGCCGCGATGTTTTCTTGTTTAGAACCGTGCCTTTTTTTATCCTTCTCTTCTAATAGATTTTTTTCAGGCGTGTCGGTAGCGATAAATGATCGGCCTCTTTTTCTTCCTTTTCCTGACCTTTTCTTTCGTGGATTAGCTTTGGGATATGGTCTCACACATTCTGGCGACACGTGGACTGAACACGGGATGTTGGAAGGCCCGGGCACAGTGTTTCCATCGCTACTCTCTTCGATTGGTTTAGAACGTGAAGTAGACGATTCTGCATGTGGAAGAGAAGTTTCCCGTGGTAACAGACCACTCTCTGCCGCTTCAGCACAACTTTCTGGATCAGGACGATCGGAAACAAACGAGCTCAAGAAATCGTCGTCCGAAAAAATATTCTGGTCGAAAGGACAAATACCAGTGGACAGAAATCCGGACTTAATATTTACTGGAGTCGCGGCTCTATCCCAAGATTGTGTATGCAGATTCTCGGAAGATCATATATAGAAATGACCTGACCTGGGTGGGCAATCATCCAATCATCATTACCTTGACTGACAAAGGTTTTATAAACAGACCAAAAATCGTTTTATCAAGTGGTTGCAGCTTGTTAGAGGTGTGTGGAGGAAGCGTCAGGAGTACCATCCCATTATCTTTGGCGTATTTAACGCCTTCAACACTCAAGTGTGATTCGTGATTATCCATTATGAGCAGAACCTTCTTTTCCTGGGAGCATCTTGTGAACTGAACGAAAAACGTCAAAACATGAATAAAATTTTCGGATGTCATCCATCCTGATTTATGTGCCAACGCCAAAGGTCCACTTGCAAGTCCACATAGCATGCGTGCTGGATTTTGTCTCACTCTTGGAAAAAACCCAAACTGGAGGCAGTGCTACGCCGCTCGCGCCAATAATGCCAACCTGCCTGGCCAACTTGGCTTGCCCCACGTTGACCAACAACTTTTGGAAGTTTGGTGACAGTCTGAACCACTCCAGTCTAAAGGCAAGGGTTCAGTTAGAATCGATTACTATAGGTAGCACATTTTAATAAAACCAAAAAAGTACCTCATCAATGTTAAAAATCTCCGACGGCGTAAAATGATATCTTCCATAAAGTTCGCGCAAATTGGTCTGAAACTTTTCGACATTTGATTTATTAAAACTAGTCATCCGAGCCAAAGACGTGGCTTCAGGTTTTCTTATGCTCAAGTTGTGATTTCTCTTCAAAAAGCCTGAAAGCCAATCTTCCCCCGCTGTCTGGTTTGTCACCCAGGACTCTGGGACTTTTATACCATTGCTGATGGTTATACCATTGCTGATGGCGTATTCTTGTGCCAATCGGCGAGTCGCCTTTGGAGTCAAACCGTAAAACATTTTCGAACAGTTTAGCAAGTAATCCGCCAACAACTTTTCCTGCTCTTCGCTAAAAATCTTGTTCTGTTTAAAATTAGGAGAGTATGAGGCCAATGCACCACATTTTTTATGTCGTTGGACATAATCTGATAGGGTTGAGCGATTAACTCCGTGCTTAAAAGGCACTCTGTCTGTACGAGTACCCATCTTCAATAACTGCAAGAACAGCTTTTTTCATTTGGTCGCTTGAAGCATACTCTCCTGACGTCTTTCTTTTAAATGTTCTTACCATTTTTTACGATCTAAAACTATTGTGAGCATACAATATAACACACTTACTTCAACCCGGGATACGTCGGACAACACGACGTATCCCCAGACACGTGGCGACATAAAGAAGCAAAAACATGGCCGACTGTTTACCTCCTGCTCAAAATCTACGTTTGCTTATGGAAGTGTTGCTTCTAAACTACGACTTCTACCACAAAAGAATTACTTTCGGCTATCAGCAACCAAACTATACCCTTACATACAAAAACTTAAAAAGTAGATATTTCTGTTAAACTAACTTTTTTTATTTTAACTATTCGGTTGAACTACGCATGCCCCCAAACAGTATGTTGCTTTGTAATGGAAACAACTTTTTTTATTTTAACTATTCGGTTGAACTACGCATGCCCCCAAACAGTATGTTGCTTTGTAATGGAAACATTAAGATATGTTTAAAATGATATCACAATGCTCTATTGTGACGTCATGTACATGGTCCGAACTATCCCCGCGTCCGAGGTATCCCCGGTCTCCCCTATGTTAAATTTGTTTGTTTTTTAATGTGGTATTTGTACTGAACTGCCATGTACATTACAGCCATAGAAAGCAACATAACAAGATTTGATCCTATTGAATCTTCAACGCCTCATAAAAAAAGAAAGCATGATGAAACATTAGAGTACAAGTATGACACACATTGATGATGAAATTACAGACCCAACATTTGTTGAAAATGCCTCCATGAACGCAAGCAACATCGACCTTTTTCCAGGGTACAATACTTTGCATATATTTACCAATGTACAGTTCTTAACACTAGTGAATTTTTTCTGATTAAATTTACCTTTACAATATTTCCAAAAGGCATTGAAATGTATTTTCCAGTGACACATCTTTTAAAGAGGCTGGCCCAATTCAAGAAGAAAAGTTCATTGTGTTTAATAGTAATCTCATGAGATTGTTTGCCACCTGCCCGTTATGCACTGGAGAATGTCAATCTGCAATTAAAAATAGAAGAGGATCCTTTATTGAAGTGGAACAAGCATGTACCAAATGTTCCTTTTTACGGAAGTGGTCAAGTCAACCACTAATTCGAAATGCCCCTGTTGGAAACTTGCTTTTGTCTTGTGGTATTGCATGTAATGGCTTATCATATACAAAAGCTGTACGGTTGTTCAAATCCAGAAAAACAATGCCCATTATTATGATGTTTGGCATGTTGCCAAAAGTAAGTGTATGATGGTAGTTTAGATGATGAACACTAACCAGTTAAAATTATTCTAAAGGTGTTAAAAAACGTCTCATGAAAATTCAAAGAAAAAAAGATTGCCATATTATTCAAGAATGGTCTAAAAGCATAATTAGTCATCTGTACTGGTGTGCTATGTCATCTGATGGATCCACTCGAAAATTGATTGTGGACAAATGGAAGTCAATCCTGAACCACATACAAAATGTACATGTTCATGATAGCCTTATCTATCCACGCTGTGCACATCCACCTTTATCCGAAGACGAACCAAGAAGGAAATGGTTAGATTGCAGCAGGATTGTAAAAATACCCCTTTTTCAGTGATAATGTCACCGTCCAGATCGTTAAAAAACGTCCGGATTTTTTAAATGGAACGATGTCATATTTATAATAAAATCAACTTTTTTACGTCCGGCTGACAATAAACCCTTTGTTTTCCTAAAAACGGAATAATTGACGACGCAAAAGCGCTCCATTTTAACCGTATTGGTTACACTTCGAAACACGGCGGATAGCTAAAATGACGTAACGGTTCGTGCAAAGTTTTTTAGTACATTTTCCTACCGGCTCTTGATTGACACAAATTATGTCATATGGAACATTGTGACGTAATAATGAGTGGTACAACTATTTTTTATTCTATTGCTGTGACCTTTGATAAATCACGTATTGCAAAAAATGGCTGAAATATTAGGACGCAAGAAAATAAAATTATCCAAAAACCGCCACCGTTGTTCAAAATGCAGTAAATCCTATTGCTCTAAATGGGATTGCGAGCAACACATCGGCAGTTCAGTTCGGTGCAGTGGTGGTGAGCCGGTTTTAATAAAAGAAGGAAATGAAAGGAAATGAAAGTACAACAAGAATAACGTCTTTCTTTGCCCAAGCTTCCACTTCATCGGTCCCCAGTTTAAGTGATCATTCCAAGCAAGTCGAGGAGGGAAATGATGTGACCGACAACAGGAACACAAATGCAGCAAATCTTCTCCTTTCAGAAGATTTCATTGAAATATTTGCCGAGAAGGTATCAGCAAAATAAAGCAAATTTCGTCCGCTAGTGCCAATTCTTCGCCCGAAAAGATAAGCTCAGTAGAGCAGATATTAAGTTCTTTTAATTTTATAATTAAATGTGGAGACGATTTAATTTGCAAAACTTGCCACGACGTTGCTCTGAGACACCCTCTTGCCCACCCTTCAGACCATACTCTGGCACGATTTACTTTAAATGGTCGAACTATTTCGAAAACGGTTTGGTCGATACGTCGACATTTGTACTCGTCATTTCACCAGCACTGCGAGGACATTGTCAGACAGGAAAGGGATATGGAAAAAAAGGCTGCGAATACCAAATTAACAGTTGGTCGGATATGGTTGCATGGCGCGCAGGAGGGAGACTCTCTCCTGCGCAGTGAGCGGAATTTGTGTATGGCGAATCACATAACTGATATTGGGGATATTGGCCACAGTCGTCACTTGGCACGTCGTTTTATTGTATCTTCGCACGAGAAAGCTAAAGAACGTGTGAAGATATGGTTTAACACTAAAACTCCTGCAACTAACAAACTTCCTTTAGTTTGTTTAAATTTTGACAAGCTGACGCTGCATAGGCGCACAATGCTAATGACCGGGGGTCTCGTGCTTTTTAATGGTGTAATCACACCACTCTATCTTTCGTCTCCTGTGATGGGAAGCGATTTAAGCGGTGCTGACATCGTAGCGCTTGTTGACGGTATTGTGGTTGACTTTGGAATAGCCAAAAATCAAGTAAGTGCTGCTTCTGTTGACGGGGAAATTCTTAAAAAAATTAAAGGTCATTGGAGTTCAAAGTTTGGTATGTCGGCGGATTGGTGCGGAGTGCATTGGGATCTGGCCCATGGCTTGGAATTGGCGCGAAAAGATGTTCAGCCATATTGGTTATCTAATAAAAATAAGCGAGGTGTGTTGGATAGGATACATAGTGTCCACCATGTTTAAATGGGGAAAGAGGTACGAAGAAGGACGGGAATTGGCAGAAGAAAGCGGGCGGAAATGGTATGCTCCTCAAGGATTTTGTGATACGCGCTGGGCGCAGTTCGAATATAGAGCTGTCGATTCATTTTTGAATAATTATACTACAGTCATAGAGTATTTTACCGATAAATCCGAGGAAACCACACCGGTTCGTGGAAATGCAACGTCCAACGCAAAAAATACCTTGGCTACGTTGGATAACCTGACAGATATCACCTTTGTTTGTCGTGCGCTGCTTTATTCCGATTTTGCAAATGAATTATCTTAAGTTAGCTGCGCTTTACAAAATCCAGCAACGTTACCATGGGATAAAGTTGATGTTTGTGAAGCATTTGTACGCTGGTTGGGCGAGAGCGCGACAAAGTTGTGTGCTTCTGCAACAAATCCAACCCATGAATTAAAAGCATTAAAATGCTTTCACTGTTTTTCAAAACATGTTATGGATTTGGTAAGTGACAACCCTCAATTCTGTGGTGTTGAACTAAAGATGAATGGCCCGATTAACATTGCGGTCGCTTTGCGGACTGTGGCGTCTTTCTTCGACTCTTTTTCTGAAGCATATAAAACACGCGTCCTGCATCAAATACCCGAGACCGTATACGTGGCTAAAACTTGTTTTGATTTTAAGTCTTTAACCGACCATAACGTTGACAAATTGGGCAATTCATTTTTACAACTCTATGAATTTGCTTCTCGTCATATTGAAATGCCAAAAAAGGAAGATATGAAGTCTCAATATCTTCGTTTGATTCAAATTATAAAAGAAGACGGGCCGTCCCTACAATGTAATAAGAGTACAATGAATTCAAAAATTGTTGAAATGATTTTTTCTAATGCGAAATACCACAAGGACATAAGCAACTTGCTGTTTCTTTTGGAAAATTTTATTTTAAAAATAAGCTTGGAATTGGTGGTAGAAAGTATGGGGTCAGTGTTGGACAAGCACGCACGAACTGGCAACATGGCTCATACACTAATGGATAAAGAGGTATTTTTGGATTGGAATCTTGAACCAGCATACACTTTAACCTGCAGCACAAACAAAGGAGCACTGGTCAAAACGAAAGCATCGCAACTACCTCGAAAGTTGTTCAACGTCTCATGCGGGAGCCTTCCAAATTTCCTGGATTATTTTCGCAATAAAAAACATAAAACAATTTTGACCAATGTGCGTGTGTGTGTGTTTGACCAAGGACCAATGTGCGTGTGTGTGTGTTTGACCAATGTGCGTGTGAGTGTGTTTGACCAATGTGCGTGTGTGTGTGTGTTTGACCAATGTGCGTGTGAGTGTGTTTGACCAATGTGCGTGTGAGTGTGTTTGACCAATGTGCGTGTGTGTGTGTGTTTGACCAATGTGCGTGTGAGTGTGTGTTAACTGTTAACCATGATTAAAATTTAATTGTAAAATGTTCAATAAACCAGTATACGTTGATTTCAATCCCATTTATTGGCGTAACTTAGCGATGCGATAATTATAATTTCTGTGTAAATATTAAAGCGTTCAAAATGCAGCATGGCACCAACGTTTTTTACTTGCTCGATTTCGCTGAGCTGTTTATTACACGACGAAAATAACATCGAGTTGCGCATCTCTCCGTATCTTGGTAATTAACTCAGTACAACGCTTTCTGGATAGACCGCAGCTGTAACAGCGTTTTCTATCGCACTGGCGCCCATACCAGGCCGTGTCTATAGTTAATTATGCGCTTACAACAAGGTTTTGTATAGGCGAGGTAACAGACGCGCGTAAAATATTATTACGCCCGGTCGGTCCGGATTTCCAATAAAACTAAGCTGTCACCGTCCGGATTTACAACTTTTACAATCCTGGATTGCAGTAAGTTGTTTTTACAATGTGTCCATAGATTTCAGTAAGTTGTTTTTACAATGTGTCCATACTTTTATTACAATTACTATTGAAAAAAAGGTCAAACATTTGCTTGATTTTTTTAACTTTAGTATAATCCACATGTTTATTGCCTTGCAGACACACAAGCATATGTAGCTTGAAAAAGTAGTTCTTAACAAAAGTTTTTTAAAAGATATAGCTCAGTTGAGCACCCGACAACAAACGTCATCATTGGAGGCATACAACAGTTTGCCCCCAAAGCTTCGTGCGTTTTCTCACCGTGGAATGCTATGCCGGTAATAAATTATTTCTAAAAAGCTATTAACGTTTACAATTTTCAGACACTTTTTAGCTGCATTGCACTACAATGAAAATTGTGGAAGAAAGTTTTTAAAGCGAAACGATGGAAGCTCTGTGGTAAAATATTATTTTCCAAAATACAAAAAAGGCGAGTTTTTTGTCCGAAGACAAAAAGAGGAAGCCACTTTTGGTATAAAAAGCCCAGTATACAAATAGTAAGCAATATATTTCAATTCATTTTTATGCTCTAGGTTATGTTTCAAAAGTCCTATGTGGTGCTTTAAAGCTTGATGCAAATGAGCTTAATGTACTACAACAACAATGGAATGGTGTTGCCACTCCAGAATTCCTAAGTTATACATATTTTCATCCAACACCATCTCAAGCTGCCAAAAGTTACTATTCCAGATTTCCACAACTAAATGTATAAATCTAGTGATGTTGGAGTGTTTATTAACAAATGGATTCTTCCGTCTATATCACATTTTGTATGAAACCAAATCATTGAAAACTGAATGTTTTATAACGATGGTAAAAATCCTGTAAATGTTGTTGAACTTTCACTAAATTGTTCTCTTATTCTTTTCACTACGCATGATGGATGAACCTTTCTGTTTTCTTTACCCAGCCATTCCCTACCCATCGAACAAAGTTTCGATAGGCTGTATAGCGATATTGTCTAAACAAAATAAACATAAACCTGTGTTTCATTCTTATTTTGGTATGAAGAGTAGATAACTAAATAATACTTACTGCATTACTGTAGAATGATTTCGGTATATTTGTATTCCATGCTCTTGTCTGTATCCAAAATATGACATTTGCAACACATGTGTATTTAAACAAACTCCAGTGAATCCAGGATGAAAAGTAATGCAATGCACTTGAGCTTCACCTGTTTTTAATTTTATAACATCAATTTCCATACAACAAATACATTCTCGTTCCGTATTCATGATATTACAGTTAGAGCAGCTACACCTGTCCAAGTACATAATACCAGTTTATTTTTCTATATTTGAAAACATCAGAGTAAAACAACAAATAAACTTTACTGTCACTTTTTTAATAGTACACTTAAAACAGTCAACACTTTTGGTTCGCTCAGCATCACTTGTTTTACTGGTGGGTGAACTTGGCCTGTCCACTTCCACAGTACTTGCTGGAAGTACAGGTTCAAATTTGAAAGGCTCAATACCTATTGCTAATAGGTCAGGATCTTCGCCTTCTTTGCTAACATCACTTTCTGATTCAGCAGATGAATACAATACTTCTACATCAGTCATTTTTAGGTTTATTTTGAACTGACAAACTTCAACTGTGTTAATATACTAACAAATATTTCATAAATAATAATTTTGAATAAAAATCACGCAAAGGCAATACCTAACATATATTTCTTAAGTTAAAACAACCAGATAACGCTATGTCGATGGTACACTGTGTTTTGCTGCAAACATAAATTTATGTCTGCCGAACAAAACACAAATCAGCTGATCGACTAGAACAGATCGTGACGTAATTTACGTCACAGTGCCCGCGAGTGACGCAACAATGGACGATTTTTTAACACCTTTTAAAACGTTTTTTTGGCCAAACTAAACATTTTTTTCACAAAAAAATTTTTAAGTGTATATTTTCATTTAAAACCAACTTGTATGAGCGTGGTAGACTCTTTAAAAAATGAGATTTTGAAGCTGCCAAAAACGTCACTCGCGGGCACTGTGACGTCACAATACAATACTTCGTATCTGGGGAAAACCCGGCCTCACAGTTGTTACCGTTTATTGCTGCAGTTTAGGAAAGTCAGACGTACTTTAATGTAGTAACAATATTTTAATCGAACCAGCGGCTTAGAGGCAGTTACTTCTTAGAGATCAATGGGATAAAATGATAACAGTAAATAAGAAAACCATTTAAAATAGCCTACCAAGCTTGGTGGAGAATTAGTTTCTGTAATTTAGCCGGATTCAGATTTTTAAGGGTTGTTTTTGTTTTTAAACAACATATTCATATCTACATTTAAAGTTACCATATAGGGGTTTACCAAAAACGAAAATCTGAAACATTGTAAAAACAAGGCAGAACCTAAAAAGATCAGCATATTTTTATTTCCTAATAACTCTCAATTAAAAGAAGAGTGGAGCTTGTTTGTTAAAAAAACCAAGTCACATTGGCATGCTGGTACAGCCCAGAAGCAAAGTTCAATTTTTAGTGAACATTTTACTTCAGAAGATTTTACTAACTATCATATGTTCACAACGGGACATGCAAAAAAACTTGTTTTAAAAAAAGAAGCTATTCCTTCAATATACCCTGATCCTGTAAGCAACATTCATTTGGAATCAACAGAAGAATTTATAAACTCGGAAGAAACAGACCCACTACCTGGTACAAGTCAAGAATTAATTAATCAAAGCACACAGTTTTGTCCAGTTATGAAAAACAAGGGAACACAATGTTTCTTGGTAGATTTTAAATCCACTTGAGACTGCTTCAATAGAAACCCAAACAGCAAGTATGTTAAATTTGTTTGTTTTTTAATGTGGTATTTGTACTGAACTGCCATGTACATCATTACAGCATTTATTTTAAACTGACAAACTTCAACTTTGTTAATATACTAACAAATAATTTCATAAATAACTAATTTTGAATAAAAATCACGCAAAGGCAATATACCTAACATATACTTCTTAAGATAAAACAACCAGATAACGCTAAAACAACCAGATAACGCTATGTCGATGTTACACTGTGTTTTGCTGCAAACATAAATTTATCTCCGCCGAACAAAACACATATCAGCTGATCGACTAGAACAGATCGTGACGTAATTTACGTCACAGTGCCCGCGAATGACGCAACAATTTACGATTTTTTTCCACTTTTTAAAACGTTTTTTTGGCAAACTAAATATTTTTTTACAAAAAATACCACAGATCTAGACTCTTTAACTACAGCATAGTTCTTATGGCAGTTTGTGATGCACAATATTGCTTCACAATGAATCGGTGATTATGGGGCAATGTCACAATGGGAGAGTGGCGGTCCACTCAACAAACCACAAATTTACATAGCATTGGCCGCACAGGATCTAACATCTATACAAAAGATGCTCACCTGATTCGTGAAAAGTTTAAAGAGTTTTTTTTTTATCTGACTTTGGAAAGTTGTCGTGGCAAAATTCCGTGGTTAACCGCTTGTGATTCTGTTTCTGTTGCGATATTTCTGTTCGTTGTTCACAATACATGTTGGTTTCAGTTTTTTTTTTAAATAAAATAACAGTTTTTTTTTGAAAATAAAATAATTCTGTTTCTGTTCTTTTTTCATGATACATGTTGGTTTCAGTTTTTAATGAAAATAAAATAACGAATTGAAAGAATGAAATTGAAATATCTAAAGCATCTACGCATAATTTAGCAGGTTCAGTTGTGTTGCTGGCCATCTCCATGACATTGCTCACAATGTTGCTGGCCATCTCCATGACATTGCTCACAAAGATATGGTGGTCATTGCTTGGTCTGCCATGGCAGGTGCCATGTTCCTGAGTCTGCAAGAAACCACTTTGCCAAAATTTTATATTGATCATTAGGAGTTGCTTTTGACCGAATAGCATCAACTGTATCTTGATTTTCTTTTAATACCTTAAAGATGTTATCCTGAAGAAATAAACAATTATTTTCAATGCATGCATTTAACTATTAATAACCTTTAATCCACGAGGTCAAATTCGCCTACATCTCTGACCGACTAATTAGCTTCCTTCTTTTGGTTGCCTGTGCTGAACTTGTTTGACGGGAGAGAGCCTCACTACACTCTGTCAGATTGCACACGTTCCAAAGATATTAAATCAAATAGTACAACAGAATTCACATGTCAGCTTAGTTAAAGTTAACAAATAGTTTTTAAATGTGCCTTCATCTGCTCTAGTGCTAACATTCGTTAAATTCAGTAGTATTTCATCTTGTAGAGAATCTGGCGAAGCCTCAGATGTAGTTGGTGTAAAATTTCCAACAGTTCTAAGTTAAAATATTTGGTGTAAATTGAAATAATAAACAAAAGGTCCTATGAAATGTACTTACACTTTGTGTCTAAGATGAAGATGATCAAGCAAAAAAGTAAGGGATTCATAATGTTTCCACACAGAAACGGTTGTTAAACCTGCCCCACTCCTTTTCATATTTTCAACTTTTTTTCTTTCTTCAGAGAACCGATCACGTAAGCTTTTCCAACGTTTGGTACACATCTCAACTGAAAAACACTGACAGCCTCACCATTTCACCAAATATGTGGCATTCAAATCACAAAACACTCGGTAAGTTTATATTATTAGCCTTAAATCACTAAAAAAACAGACACAAACATTACATGGTTGTTCAGTACTACGACTAATCTTGGTCCACATATTGTCTTTTTTATTTGGTCTTTGTACTATTTGTCTTTGAATCATATAGGTATGGCGAATCCCGGACCAACTCATTTTACCAAAACGTTTAATATATAAACTTTAATGTCTAACCAGTAGTAAAACATATTTTTCTTTGCTGATGTTACCAAAATATTCACTAAATTCAAGTTTACTATCATTAAACAAGAACGCGGCAAGCAGAAAAGTTAAAACAAATTTAACTCTGCCGTTTGACGCGTATTCAAAAGTTTACTATCACTAAACATGAACGAGGCAAGCAGAAAAGTTAAAACAAATTTAACTCTGCCGTTTGACGCGTTGAAAAGAGATTTTCTCGCTTTTGCGGCACTCGCGTTAGCGTGTGTGTATGGTATGCCGTTTGCCGCAAAACACAGTATGTCTGTACAGCCCTTTAGACTTGACGATCCTTATTTCCACTTTTCAATTTTCAGCTAAAACAATTATTCACCAAGTCAACTGGACGATTTTCCCGCAATTTCTCATTTACAAAATGTCACTACCAATTATTGCCAATTCTTGTGTGTGTAAACGTTTCAATTTCGCATACCGCAATGATGAGAACATGACTCCAAATTGACAACGCTAGTTTCTAAGTTCATATATTCTGAGCGGAAAAAAGAAGAAAAAAAATCAACTAAATATAAATAAATAAAAGAGATCTGTACATAAAATGCTTGATTTGATCATTTATCGCGCTACACCACACAACGTTAAAAGCTATCGGACTTTACCGTTATCTAATTTGTCAGATTAACACAATTGGGTTCAAGGTGTTTTCTTCATACAAAGACTACTTTTTGAATTAAAGGACCCAAGTCCGACATTTTAAGGTATTCTAATTAAATAAGGTAAGTATCTGAGCTTTAGCTCAACTATATATAAATAAAACAGGTCAGAGGCGGCATTATGAACACATCTCGCTAAGTTAAGCGTGCACGGTAGTGACGTACTTACTCGTTAAACTGACTTTTGACCATGTTCTCTTTCAACTGATAAATAAAGAGTTCTGGACATAAAATACTTGTTTGATCATTTATCCGGCTACACCACACAACGTAAGAGCTATCGGACTTTAACATTATCACATTTGTCAGATTGACACATCGGCCACATTTGCACCGAATTGGGTTCATGGTGTTTTCATTATACGAAGACTACTTTTTGAAATGAAGGACCCAAGTCAGACATTTTAAGGTATTCTAATTAAATAAGGTAAGTATCTGAGCTTTAGCTCAACTATATATAAATAAGAGGTCCGGGGCGGCATTATGAACACATCTCGCTAAGTTAAGCGTGCTTGGTAGTGACGTACTTACTCGTTAAACTAACTTTTGACCATGTCGTTAACTCAGACTCGCAAAATGGCTCGTTAACTAACGTGGAACTCAGACCACTCGTTCACAAGGCATTCTTGTATTCGACGCGAAAGTATTACACAGAACTAAGTTATGGCCGCCTTATTTGCAATAAAAACTTTGCATAAACGTGTAAATGTCACAAGGAAAAGGATAAAAATAACAGATGTAGAATTATTTTCGGAAAATCGCCCGCCAAAGGTGGTGATACAGGGATTGTGAAATTTCATGCACGAAGATTTGAAACCGTGAAGCAGCAGTAAAAATGGAAGGACAAAGTTGAAGCACAAATTTTAATATCACCAACTGTCAGTGTAGTATTTCGTTGTTTCATGAATAGTTTGATTTCAAAGCGTCATCAGTTTATACGAAGGCCTGACAGAAATTCTTCAATTATAATCAAGCAGAAATTTCATTCTATTGCACGTTCTCAGGGGTGGTAGGTGTAGGAACATTGCATGTTATTTCTTAGTACTACTGCACCACTATTTCGCAATAAATTATCCATCATTTTAACTTAGGCCAGCGCTCAAAGCTATTAGCTGCGCCAAAAATATTTTAACAGAAGTGGATGATTGAGCAATTCCGCACACGGTGATCTAAAACACGTTCAGATATACCTGCATTGGGCAGAAGAGTCGAACAAACCGACTAAATTGAACCCGCTGCGTGATGCACCATCGCTTGCTGTGGAGAAATGGCCTATTGGTTGGCTATGGGCAAATGGCCCAATATTTATATGAACGAAAGTGCACTCCACTGTCCCATTTTTGAACTGTGACAGATATCATTTGGGGCCGGTGTGTAATTTACAGTGTCGCCCTAAATTGTCGTTTACTTTACTCCCCATTGTTTTCCAATGCGAGCGCGATTATTTTCCTTTGTTTCGTATGCATGGTTGATTTTGGTCGCGTGTGTATCGTCCTCAGTTCTGTTCAACGATGGCTGCAGTGCACGTCTACCATACATACTACACTCTGCGACAGGTGGCAATACCCCTTGATTTCCCTTCCCTATACCCGAACGTTAATTTGGTTTACTACTTAGTTCTCGGTCGCGTGCATTAATTGTTATTGTTGTTAATATGGTTAGTTGGGCATTAAAGTTGATCCGATGGAAGCCTCTTGTTAATTTATTTTTAGTTAATTTTCCCGGTATATGTTCCAAAGTTTTCCTTTTGATAAAAATTGAAGTCCGATTAAACTTGCCACCCCTGTAAATTTGTATTATCTTGGTTTTTTTAGTGTTGCCACCGCTGTAAATTGTATTATCTTGGTCAACACTGATAATTGCTTTTTCGCATATGATTAGTTATTAGGGATTATTACTGTACTTTACTTGCCTTTTAGTGATCTTTACTTAGTAAAACCACCTATTCGCAAAGCAAACCTCTACCCCTACCACAAATCCGTTGAAGTCACCACAAACATTAGAACAATAGTTGAAATCGCGTCCACCAATATAGTGGTACTTAATGAAGACTCAAAAAGATCAGTAGTGATCCAGCTCAAAGGAATTTGTGCTCTGTTTTCGCCAGGCGGTCCTTTGGAGGCAGTCTCAAACGATGTCGAAGGAGTGATCACAGAATCCTTCAAGGATGTTGCTTTCCTGCTCACACTCAAACAAGAGAGCGCCCACGAATTTGAAAAAATTCTGTACCATTTCAACACCTCGGAAATCAAATTCACATCCGCAAACGGATACAGCTCACCTCCCCAAACCACCACTGGAGGTAGTGACCCCACACCCGGAACAATAAATACAAATGGAATAAAAAATAAAATTGGCGCAATAAAAAATTACATTACCACCAACAATATAACGATCCTTGAAATACAAGAGACTCACATAACAAACATAGAGGCGATAAAAGAACTAGAAACCATGACCAATACAATTTTTTTTACAAATGCACCATGTGTTGGTAACGAAAGACAAATCAAATCCGGAACACTACTATTAGTCAAAAATTACCTTACCCGAAAGTATACCGTTCACCATGAAATCATACAGCATTTTTAGATGCAAAAAAATAAAAATCTTTGGCAACAATGAAGAGACACATACCCGAAAGTATACCGTTCACCATGAAATCATACAGCATTTTTAGATGCAAAAAAATAAAAATCTTTGGCAACAATGAAGAGACACACATCTTCAATCTTTATTTGCAATCTGGTTCAAAATTAAATTACGCAGACCACCGACGCAAATCGCAATTAGAAATCCTTAAAACAAAAATCCCTGACAACCCGTTTACACAAATTCTAATGATGGGAGATTTTAACATGATCACAAACAAACTCCATACAACAGGGAATTCTAATAATGTAAATACAGACAGAAATAATTGGAAATTTATTGAAAAAAATGTACACTTGAAAGATGATGAGGTCGCGACTCTTAAATAAATTACGATTCAATAGATTCACCACTCTGAGCCTCTAAAAAAATTAGTAATAATTAACCCTATCACTACAATGGTAGAAAACAAATCAAAAGTAACCAACAAAACGGGTTTCAGTCGCTATTGGTGACTGTGGAGCAGTAGATAGAATGCATTTATTCGTGTTTTATAGCTCATTAAACTTAAGACGTTCAAGGATTGAACACTTTGTACAACTCCTGTACCATGTGTTGTACCATGTGTTGACATGTAAACTTACACTATAGTTAACCTTGTCGTCGCTTAAGCTCATTAAACTTAAGACGTACAAGGATTGAACACTTTGTACAACTCCTGTACCATGTGTTGTACCATGTGTTGACATGTAAACTTACACTATAGTTAACCTTGTCGTCGCTTAAAGACGTTAGTTTTTGAGAATTTGGATAAACTGTAATCACGCAGTATTATAGGTAATGTTGGAAGTTAATATCATTCCTATTGTGGCGGCTGCATAATGATTTATTGCGAGCGGTAAACTAAAAGAGCGAAGAAATGAGAGACGCGGTGTTTATACCGAAGATAACGATAAGAAAAAAGGCACTCGTCTACGCTTTGGTGCACACACGCCAATTGTGCGGTTTTAAATCTGAAAATTTAGTCTACAAATTACAAATATATATAACGATTTGATTTTAATCAAGATAATAAAATAATGCTAGAATTGAGAATTAGGATAAGTGCGGAAAAAATCGCCATATCAGCCACAACAACAAAAGCCAAGAACAACTGTTCGACGAAAAAGAATCTAAATGACTATTACCATGCTCAATAATGGAACAGATTCTTACGTGTATAACTTCAATTGTTATGAGTTTTGAAACAGCACGCGCGCGCAAGGTGGGGGTTAGGGGGGGCCACTTTCTTTTAAATATTTTTTTATTTTTTTAAAGTTTTTAATCTTAAACTTCTCTATTCTTAGCCGGGGTCGGTATAAAAGTGCTTGAATTCTGTAAAAAACATTATATTTTAATATCTTATTGAATCACAACAGCTTTGATGTGTCAGTTATCCAAACGTTACAATAATAATTCAAGACGGCGAACTTTTATATCCGCGAGTTGATTAATTAAATGTTCTGTGTCTAAGATTACGTCACGATACACCGTCAGACGATCTTGACGCAAGGTGCTGCGTAGGTAGGTTTTTACCTACATAGCTGGGAAAAAGGAACGTTCAGCACTAGCTGTGGTTACTGGAAGCGTGGCAACAATTTAATAAGAAAAGTATTTGTGTTTAATTTGACTTACGTAATGCATACTTTTAAAGTTGGCGAATATTTGGGAAGAAATCCGTTACACGCCTGAAGAGCAGATTTGGCGTCGGATGGTAGTTTATCTGCTGACCACTTCATGTCGCCAATAGCCGAACTCTGACGTAACCCTTGCAGCGGCATTTCTCCCAGGTCTTTCGAATATAGTTCTACCAAATTTAAGCTGACTTTCATCTAAAATAGAACATTGGGTATTTGTTTTATAGCGCTATTGTAATTATATACCAAAAGATTCGGCGAGATATTTTACGAATGAGTGCTGCACACTGAAATGTTGGAGAAAATCGTTGTTCAAATTGGCTAACAACGTCTTCAATGAACGGGAAGAACGCAATGCTGTGCAAATGCTGCTGAACAGTCAGGTTTGTACCGCGTGGTAAAGTGAATATAATCGGAATGTTGTGGCTTTCAGCAATGCACTTGGCATCGTGGAAAATTTTTTCGACGACTTCTTCTGAGTTGCTCCTCATATTCTGCAATTCTTTAAGCGTTTGTTTCGCCATGTTTGCGCACGATACTAGGTCTCGCCATGTTTGCGCACGATACTAGGTCAACCTCTTTGCCTTGCAGATTAACTGTTAGTCAATAGGTCAGTCTCCTTTACCGCAGTGATGCATTTTGCATCGGTCAAAAACTTGGGAGTCACGTACATGCAATTTGATTTCTGTTTCACCCTTTGAAGTGGCTATTGTGTTTAGACATCTTCAGCAGTGTTCCCTCTAAGCTGCGCAATTGCGCGGCCGCACAGTGCATGAACCCGCGCAGTTAATTATGTCTCGCGTACACTGGTTATTTCGTGGATATTAAATTCTATATTTTGACATTGCTGAGTCGGTAAAATACAGTTTGGTACTAGAACTAGATGATACTGTGTTTCTAGTCCCCGTTCATGTCTATTTATTTCGTCCATTGTCACGCGACCGTCCATGCGTGGCAGACTATGGAACCGGGCGATTGTTACGTCACTCAGCTGCCTCGTGTCTCCATTTCGTTGTGTGTATATGTATTCGTTCTGTCACCTATTTTGTTTGTTTATGTTTATCTTTAATTGTTTACGCTTTTAAGACTCAGTAAACAATCGTTAGCGGTTAATTCGAAATAGGGTTTCCTTATCGTCTAGGTACAAGTGCATGATTGCGCAATGAGAAAAGCGGAGAGAAGAAAATGCTGCGTAGAAAAGAGAAGGGGCAAGGAGTAGTAGACAGTAGACCCGAGAAGCAGCCACGATAATAAAGAAACAAAGATGAGGGAGTTTAGTGTGTGATTAATGCTGCTCGCTTAAATTCGCGCATTTTATTGTTTTGCTGTGGGGAAACTTTACCAGCTGGTAGTAAACTTAGACGAGAGTTGTGCTAGGTAAACAAACCGTAGTAAGTTTGCATTACACAACAGTAAGAGGCATTATAGCAAAGATAGTCTGTATATAGTTATTTGATGCTAGTGAGGAATCCTCCCCCCCTTGCCTATAGAAAAAACGAGAGACTAAAAAAAGAAAATCATTAGACCGTAACGGTATTTCCCCATAAAAATCATATATTAGTAAATATATCATATATTATTAAATATCCCGGGTTATGGTACACCTGTAGCAGCAATCTTGGTGTCGTTGGAAAGAAGAAGCGACACTTCAATTACGTATCAAAAAATATATTAAATAATCAAAGTACTTTTGGTTGGGTGGGCCGTCAAAGTTGACCCGCGATAAAATACAAAAATCGTTAATAAATATTAACAAAATTTTGACACACGTTAATGTATAGCAACATGCAAAACATATTTAAAAATTGGGGTAATACCGCGCCTAGTTTTTGATTTATTAATACTTTCGCAACACCTACTTTTAACGTATTATTCATAGACGCTGCACCTAGTGAAGTCGACTCCCCCCCCCCGCCGAAGGAAAGAAACTACTTCTCTTTGAAATTAAATATCTCAAGTTATAGAAAGGCTAAAATAGCAATCTTGGTGTCGTTGGAAAGAAGAAGCGACACTTCAATTACCTATCAAAAAATATATTAAATAATCAAAGTACTTTTAATTGGGTGGGCCGTCAAAGTTGACCCGCGATAAAATACAAAAATCGTTAATAAAAATTAACAAAATTTTGACACACGTTGATGTATAGCAACATGCAAAACATATTAAAAAATTGGGGTAATACCGCGCCTAGTTTTTGATTTATTAATACTTTCGCAACACCTACTTTTAACGTATTATTCATAGACGCTGCACCTAGTGAAGTCGACTCCCCCCCCCGCCGAAGGAAAGAAACTACTTCTCTTTGAATTTTAATATCTCAAGTTATAGAAAGGCTAAAATAGCAATCTTGGTGTCGTTGAAAAGAAGAAGCGACACTTCAATCACGTATCAAAAAATATAATAAATAATCAAAGTACTTTTAATTATGTGGGCCGTCAAAGTTGACCCACGATAAAATACAAAAATCGTTAATAAAAATTAACAAAATTTTGACACACGTTAATGTATAGCAACATGCAAAACATATTAAAAAATTGGAATAATACCGCCCCTAGTTTTTGATTTATTAATACTTTCGCAACACCTACTTTTAACGTATTATTCATAGACGCTGCACCTAGTGAAGTCGACTCCCCCCCCGCCGAAGGAAAGAAACTACTTCTCTTTGAAATTTAATATCTCAAGTTATAGAAAGGCTAAAATAGCAATCTTGGTGTCGTTGGAAAGAAGAAGCGACACTTCAATTACGTATCAAAATATATATTAAATAATCAAAGTACTTTTGGTTGGGTGGGCCGTCAAAGTTGACCCGCGATAAAATACAAAAATCGTTAATAAAAATTAACAAAATTTTGACACACGTTGATCAACATGCAAAACATATTAAAAAATTGGGGTAATACCGCCCCTAGTTTTTGATTTATTAATACTTTCGCAACACCTACTTATAACGTATTATTCATAGACGCTGCACCTAGTGAAGTCGACTCCCCCCCCCCGCCGAAGGAAAGAAACTACTTCTCTTTGAAATTTAATATCTCAAGTTATAGAAAGGCTAAAATAGCAATCTTGGTGTCGTTAAAAAGAAGAAGCGACACTACAATTACGTATAAAAAAATATATTAAATAATCAAAGTACTTTTAATTATGTGGGCCGTCAAAGTTGACCCGCGATAAAATACAAAAATCGTTAATAAAAATTAACAAAATTTTGACACACGTTAATGTATAGCAACATGCAAAACATATTAAAAAATTGGAGTAATACCGCCCCTAGTTTTTGATTTATTAATACTTTCGCAACACCTACTTTTAACGTATTATTCATAGACGCTGCACCTAGTGAAGTCGACTCCCCCCGCCGAAGGAAAGAAACTACTTCTCTTTGAAATTCAATATCTCAAGTTATAAAAAGGCTAAAATAGCAATCTTAGTGTCGTTGAAAAGAAGAAGCGACACTTCAATTACGTATCAAAAAATATATTAAATAATCAAAGTACTTTTATTTATGTGGGCCGTCAAAGTTGACCCGTGATAAAATACAAAAATCGTTAATAAAAATTAACAAAATTTTTAAACACGTTAATGTATAGCAACATGCAAAACATATTAAAAAATTGGAGTAATACCGCCCCTAGTTTTTGATTTATTAATACTTTCGCAACACCTACTTTTAACGTATTATTCATAGACGCTGAAGCTAGTGAAGTCGACTCCCCCCCCCCGCCGAAGGAAAGAAACTACTTCTCTTTGAAATTTAATATCTCAAGTTATAGAAAGGCTAAAATAGCAATCTTGGTGTCGTTGAAAAGAAGAAGCGACACTTTAATTACGTATCAAAAAATATATTAAATAATCAAAGTACTTTTAATTATGTGGGCTGTCAAAGCTGACCCGCGATAAAATACAAAAATCGTTAATAAAAATTAACAAAATTTTGACACACGTTTCCACCAGCTGTATTTTTATTTTCACCAGCTGTACTGTTGGCGACGCTTTGTCTGATTACGTCAGACATCAAGCCACATTCACAACACATTTAAAAACTGGTGTAATACCTAACGCCAACTTTTAACGTATTTTCCGCTAGCTATGCGCAGTGGGTACAATACCGGTATATACCAACCAGCTGAAAAATTGTCCGAGGAAAAATATTATTAAACACATTTTGCACCGTTTCAAGGTACATTTCTACCAGCTGTACTGTTGGCGACGCTACGTCTAATTACGTCAGACATCCAGCTGTGGCGATAATTACCAGAAATGAAATAAACAACCAAATCACTGTTACACTTGCTTCTGTAAGTATTGTTTTATTTTGTTAAGCAAAGACAAAGAAGATATAGTTCGCATTTAGCATTGTTTATATTTAATCAACTAAGGTAAATATTCAATTTGTATTATACGCAGCATATTTTTTTCTAGTAATTTTACAATAGATGAGAAAAGTATAGTATGTTAGCCAACCAGCTTGAGAAAAATTGATAAGCCTACTTAAACTTAAAATAAGTTTGTTAGTAGTAAATAATAATGCTTTCTTCGCTAATAATTCTATTTTAATATCAGAACACGGAGTTATACTTGCATTATGTCGCTTCATGAGCTTGTTGGATTAAATTTGTGTGATCTGACGTTGGATGGTGTATTGAACTCCACGGAAAAGGCGATCGAGTGGCTGCGGAAGTTTGGCCTTATTTCAAAAGAACGGATTTGCCATAAGTGTGGATCCGCTACCGGTATGCGTTTGGGCCGTCAGTCAAGTACGGCAGATGGCCAATCCTGGAGATGCCGGAAAAAAGTATGTGCTCTTGTATATATAATTGCAATAAAATTATATCCGGAAATATTGAATAATATTTGCTAACGATATCCTATCTTACCCCGCAGAAATATATTGTCAACTTTTTTTCAGGATTGTAAAACAACATCTTCAATTAGGAAGCACTCTTTTTTTTCAAAGAGTAATGCTCCTTTGGTTGAGTGCATTCGCCTCATATATCTTTGGGCAGAAGGTGACAACTCGGTCCAAAAAATATGCAGGTACACAAAATTGTGCAACCATACGGTCATCGATTGGTGTGGCTTTTTACGAGAGGTAAGATTTGTTTCCACACTGTTTATATGAACATAAGTGTCGGATATAATGTAATAAGCTGCTATACTTTTTAAAGGTCTGCTCCGAAGATTTAATACGAAATACCGCACCAATCGGTGGACCTGGTCAGATAGTGGCCATTGATGAAACTCACGTTGCACGCCGAAAACCCGGAAACGCCCAAGCGCGTCCGGTTCGTGCCCAGTGGGTCTTTGGGGGCATCTGCATAGGGACTGGGTAAGTTATCAATTCCCTAACTTGCATTAAAAACATAATTACTTTTTATCTAATCATTTTCTCATTTAGTGAGTGCTTCATGCGCCTGGTCGACATTAGGGACGCAGCGACACTTCTCCCTATTATTGCGGATTGTATTGCACCGAACTCCACCATTTATTCGGACGAGTGGAGAGCCTACGCTGGGATATCCGGTAAGAAGAATCTGTAAAACTATTATGTAAAGAAATACTTAACATGACGAAGACAATATGTTAAAACATAGATTGTTTCCTATAACAGGTCATATCTTATTTTACAGCAATGCTGCAGAATTATACCCACAAGACGGTGAACCACAGCTATCAATTTGTTAGCGAGAGTGGGGTTCACACAAATCATGTGGAGAATCTGTGGCGAAATTGTAAGCGGGAACTAGCTAAGAGGAATGGGGTACGACGGGATTTTATCCCCTCGTATCTCGACGAATTTATGTGGAGACGAAGTCGTTCCGAGGCAATCAGAAGACAGTACACCGTTTGAGGGATTAAACTAATTATAAAATCGGCCCTTTTCAGGGCCAACCTATATATTAAGAAGAGTATAGGAAGTTGGAAAGTAACTTGGAGGCGTTTGGCGATAATATCAACATTGCGAATAGAATTATAATCGACGACGGTATTGTTCTACAGTTGGTGATCCTGTAGGTAAGCTAGGTGTTGGGAAATGTTTACTATACATCAACATGTGTTGTGTTTATCGCGTGTCACTTTGATAAAGTTTGACTGCCCACCCAACTAAAAGTACTTTGATTATTTAATATATTTTTTGATACGTAATTAAAGTGTCGCTTCTTCTTTCCAACGACACCAAGATTGCTATTTTAGCCTTTCTATAACTTGAGATATTTAATTTCAAAGAGAAGTAGTTTCTTTCCTTCGGCGGGGGGGGGGAGTCGACTTCACTAGGTGCAGCGTCTATGAATAATACGTTAAAAGTAGGTGTTGCGAAAGTATTAATAAATCAAAAACTAGGGGCGGTATTATTCCAATTTTTTAATATGTTTTGCATGTTGCTATACATTAACGTGTGTTAAAATTTTGTTAATTTTTATTAACGATTTTTGTATTTTATCGCGGGTCAACTTTGACGGCCCACCCAACCAAAAGTACTTTGATTATTTAATATATTTTTTGATACGTAATTGAAGTGTCGCTTCTTCTTTCCAACGACACCAAGATTGCTATTTTAGCCTTTCTATAACTTGAGATATTTAATTTCAAAGAGAAGTAGTTTCTTTCCTTCGGCGGGGGGGGGAGTCGACTTCACTAGGTGCAGCGTCTATGAATAATACGTTAAAAGTAGGTGTTGCGAAAGTATTAATAAATCAAAAACTAGAGGCGGTATTATTCCAATTTTTTAATATGTTTTGCATGTTGCTATACATTAACGTGTGTCAAAATTTTGTTAATTTTTATTAACGATTTTTGTATTTTATCGCGGGTCAACTTTGACGGCCCACCCAACCAAAAGTACTTTGATTATTTAATATATTTTTTGATACGTAATTGAAGTGTCGCTTCTTCTTTCCAACGACACCAAGATTGCTGCTACAGGTGTACCATATAACCCGGGATATTTAATAATATATGATATATTTACTAATATATGATTTTTATGGGGAAATACCGTTACGGTCTAATGATTTTCTTTTTTCTTTTTTTAGTCTCTCGTTTTTTCTATAGGCAAGGGGGGGAGGATTCCTCACTAGCACCAGTTATTTTAGTAATAGTAACAAAGTATTCTTTATTGTCAATAAAATGAGAATATAATGTGTTTAATGTTTGTGCAGACAAAATATTAATTTATAAGGCAAAAATGTCCCGAAAAACTAATCGAGCTGCAGAAACTGAGAGTAATCCTCCCAATAAAAAGAGTTGCCAAGCATTTGAACCAGAATGGCTTCAAGCATCTGTAGAAATTGAAAAAGGAAGGTACAGTTCATGTAAAACTTGAGGAAATATTTGAATATAAGAAGCAGGGAGGTCTGAAATGTAAAATTTGTGCTGAGGCAAAAATTATTGGTGAATTTTCAAAAGGAAAAACCTGGATAGATTGGAAGCTGGATTATTTAAAAAGACATTTTGTAGTAAATTACATAAAACAGGCAACAAGTATTCTTCAAACCAGAAAAGCATGTCAATCTTCAGGCAATATTTGCCAGCTGCTTTTGGAAAGTGCTGCTGATAAGAAGGAGAGGCAGAATATCAAAGAAAAACTGATTTCAAAACCAGATGAAGTTAAGGTTTTAATAGACAATGTATTACATGCTGTTAACATGAACACTTCCATGAATGCCGTACAGAAAATTAATGATCACATGGCAAACCCGGAAAGTTGGAGGAGTAAAAACTATGCATTTGAGTTTTTACAAAACATAAATGCAGTTGTACAATCGGAAATACTGACAGAAATAAGGGAATCAAAATACCACACCCTGGTAGTAGATGAAAGCACTGATATATCAGTAAGCAAAATGTTGATTTTATATTTTAAATACAGAAAAACAACATCTGATGTTCATCAAACCATGTTTGGTGGTATTCTAAACTTAATTTCATGTACTGCCTGTGCAATTGTGACTGCAATAAAAGAATTTTATTCCTTCCACAAGCTAGACTTAATGAGAATGGTGATGGTGTTGCAGCGCAATTAAAACAGATTATCCCTCATCTAACTGAACAACACTGTGTTGCACACAGAGAAGATTTAGGGACAGGTGACGCTTGGAAAAGAGTTCCTGTTGTCAAAGAAATTGAAACATTACTACGTACAGTTTACACAGTATTTTGCCGGTCCTCCACAAAAAAAGCACAATTTCGAGAAATGGCCAAGTATAAAGCTGTTTCATTTAAACCTCTGAATGAAGTAAGGTGGCTTTCAAGATATTTTGCTGTCAAAGCCTTATTAATGCAGAATTATGAGGCACTTATATTTTACTTTGAAAATGAAGTTTCTGAGAATAATGATCTTATTTCAAAGTACTGCTTAAAAAGGCTAACAGACAAGACAAACAGGGTAAATGTGGCAGTTCTTTATGATGTGTTGTATGACCTTATCAGAGTTAACCAAGAGTTTTCAAAAAACAACTTTAACTACCCTTGAAGCTGTGGATTTGGCCAGAGCAAAAATAGAAAAACTGAAAAACCAGTACTTAGGTGAAGAAATATATTGGGGCAGAAAGGTTCAGGATTTGATTTCAGAACTGTTTGGAAAGAATGAAAAGTTTAACAGCCAGTCAATTATTCAATTCATTACACTGTTGTGTGATAGCACATGTGCAAAAGATTTTCAAAACAAGAAATAAAAGAGTGGGCAGTTTTTGATTTTAATACAGTCACGCCAAAAAATACACAGTTTAGCTTTGGCAGAGATCTGCTTAATAAATTAATTGAGAGATATGGAAATGCCATCAGTTGCAGCAGCTTGATCAAAAGTCCAAATTTAATGGAAGATATGAATAGGTCTACTAGTACTATCTTGGAACAGTTTCAGAATTTTAAGTGCATAATTATGGAAAAGAAGGACTCAAAAGTAATAAATTGCTTTCAGGACATGGTTTCTTTCGGTTTGCAAAGTAGTGATAAATTTGGTACAATATCTAACTTACTTGATATTTGCGGGACATTTCAGGCATCAAGTGCTGGCTGTGAAAGGGGGTTTAGTCTTATGAACAGTATCAAAATAAAATCAAGGAACAGATTGCAAGAAACTCATTTAGATATGCTGATGCGAATGAAATTTTTCTTATTGGATGGAAGAAGTGTGGATTTAAATGCTGTTCACAAAGATATGCTGATGCGAATAAAATTTTTCTTATTGGATGGAAGAAGTGTGGATTTAAATGCTGTTCACAAAGAGTGGAAAAATTTCAAAGACAGAAGGGAGAAAGTTGTTTGATTGCGAAATTTTTTTTTCTACTTTTTTGTAAATAATTGTTCGTTTTTGCAAAGTTGGCGATAATAAACTATTAAAGCTTCCTTTCCTATAATTGTTTTGTTTTCTTACCAAACAATGCTAGCTGGTTGCAATAGGTTAATCCAATGTGTCGATTAAAAAGTCGATAGCGACAGCCGACAAACGACAACCCCACCATAATATATGAATATTTCATCCACTAGTTTTTAGTTGACCATTTTTTATCCTGCCCAGAAAAAAAATAAATTGCACATAAGTGAAAATAATTAGAGGGAACATTGATCTCATGAAGAATGTGTGGATATAGTTCCAAAAATGTTTAAACCGATTCGTGCCGCTCGACCCATCGCGCCTCACAAAGTTGCTTTAAAGCTTTGTATTGGATTCATTAGCTTGAAGAGTATTAATTGCGTTTTTCAAACACTGTTTTCGTTAAGGGCTGTTGTCAAAACATTTGGCTGCATCTTGTATGATCAAAAGCGAGGCCCTTTGGAGATTTTTCTAATATGCGAGACTGGATGCCCACATATTGACCCGACATATTTGCAGCGTCATCGTAGCTTTGTCCACGCATCAAATCCAGGTTCAAGCCCCACCTCCTTATGGTCGATAAGTTGGTATCAGATATTGCTCCACCACATCGATAAAACCCAAGTCCTCTCGGATTTGAACGCACCGAACACAAATGGATAATTGCTCCTGTAGTGATACATCGCTTGGTTCGTCCGCCAATACAGTAAATTGTTTCGCTTTATTATATTTCCCACGATCTTCTTTTTTATTTCTTCCTCACAAAGATCTATTATCTCATTTTGAATGTAACAACTGATCCCAAAATATCCTGAAAGATGGAGAGGTGGATATCGGCAATGCCAAACGCAAAAGCAAGCTTGAAGCGCTTGAAGGAAATATATGTTTGTAAGACAAATTTCAACTGTGAATGGGTGTCAGTTAGGGGCGGCAAACATCACCGTCTACCTCTAAAGCAAGAGGTAAAAAGATGCGGGCAGCTTAAAAGGCTGCAGATAAAACTGATGATTTTGACCACATTTGTGCTCAAATCAGCTCCTATTATGCTAGCTTTAATGCCATAAAAGACCAACAAAACCTGTATTTATCAAGAACAGATGCTACTGGTCAATCAGGTCTATCATTTTCAACATGTCAGCTCACCCTTTGAATTTTTATTCTTAAAAAGAGTTGAAAAAGATGGCATTGAGGTGCCCAAACGACATTTTCCTCTGCAGAGAAACACCCTGCTCTCAAAATGGTCCCACATTACATCCATAATAAACACCTACTTTACTATTGAAACCATATTAGTTGTTGTAAACAACAAAACATCAAATGTGGCTTTGGACATTATTCTTTTTTTTCTTCTCGGTTGTTCTGATCCACTTCAATCTAGGTAGTAGAAATCAAGAACCAACATATTCGTTAGACAATTAACAATCATAATTACCCTCCAATTTCTCATGTACTTTATAAATACATTCTCACCCAAACCTCTGGTTTTTCACATTCCAAATTGGACAATTGGACCCACAAGTTACAATTTCAAACCATCTGGTAGTTATAAAAAAATGAAAGTATCTGGGGCCTAAAATATAGATAACATGCCTATTAAATACCAGAACATTCTGCGTTATAGCTTGCCCAACAGTCCAGCTTAAAACATCTCGAGCATAATTGACTTTTATCTAATAAAAAGTTTTTCAATATGTTACAGTAATCAAATTTAACAAACACAGAAATACAAACCTTACTGTATGAAGTTAGTGGTAAATGTGCATTAGTCAGTTTAGTTTAGTTTTATGTAAAGGAGTTCTGTGATCAAGTTTTTCAATATATTACAGTAATCAAATTTAACAAACACAGAAATACAAACCTTACTGTATGAAGTTAGTGGTAAATGTGCATTAGTCAGTTTAGTTTAGTTTTATGTAAAGGAGTTCTGTGATCTTGCTCATGAAATGATACAATATGACTCCACAGAAAATATCCTTTCCAGCTTTGTTGAAGAATTTTGTTCCTCCAGGCTTTGAACTGAATAGAGCATTTCTTGGTGTCTGGAATATATTGTTAAATCTTAAATGACACACTTGTATGTTGACGTCGGCGAATCTTACTCTAGGCGGTGGGTTCTTTATCGTATTTGCGATAAGCAACCGGTAATGTTTAAAGTCGATTATCAACGAATAAACTCGTAAAAAATCGGCTCCAATGAGAGGACACGAGACATCGGCGATGTGGAACTTCCAGGTAAATTTACCTGCTGACAAGTTAAAATGCATTACTCTTGTACCGTAAGTTCGTATTTTGCTTCTGTTAGCAGCTAATAGACTTGTGCCCCTCGCACGTGTCCTTCGGTCTCGCCCGGATGAAGGAATGACGCGGACTTCTGCTCCACAGTCGACTTAGTAGTTAATTCCGGAAGTGCGGTCCCACGTATAGAAGAGACAGGTTTTCTTGCCGGTCGCTGAGAAATACATCAACGACCGGCTCGGTCGTTTCCCGGGTAGCTGCACGGAGATACACATTTTCGCGCTTGATCCCCAAATCTGCGATGGTAAAAGCACAGCCTTGCATCTTCTCCGCCAGGTTGGTTTCCCCGTGAGTGTTGGCTCTTTTTGTTGACGATTTTTGCTACGCTTCGTACCCGCTCGCTGTTGGATTGCCAGAGTAAGACTGCTCGCTGTGCTAGCTCTCGTGAGTCATTTGTTTCGTCGCCGGACAATATAACGCGGATATCCTCTGGCAAAAATGCATGAATAGAAAGCAGGGCTCATGGTTTCCTAACAGTGCCAGCATGTCATCCATGAGCTCGGAAGGCTTTCGGTCGCCCAAATCTTGCATGTTTAGGAGTTGAGAAGTGCTCTGTCCTGAGGCTGAGGCGAAAGGCAGAATGTTCTCAGTAGCCGCTGTTTTATTGCCGCGTACTTTTGATCTTGGGGCGGGTTTTCCAGGATATCGATCAGGCGTTTTGCTGTTTCTTGGTCCAACGCTGCTACTACATAGTAATACTTAGTAGTATCCGATGCTACATTGCGCTTCTGCCTGCTGAAACCATACCCGAGGTTGTGACGTCCAAAATGTTGGCAGCTTGAGTGCGACAGCGTTTTCCATCTTGTTGACAGTTTGCAGAAATGTCGTTCCTGCTTCGTCGAGGTCACCAATTGAAGCGATGTTGAGTCTAAAATCGTTTTTATTAGAAAGGTTACCTTTCACGCTTTCGTGTGCGAAAACGACAACAGTGAGAAAAAGGCAATTGAGAGAGTACGGTAACAGAAGAAGGTAGTGTGTCTGTAATTACGCAATGACGAAGGCAAATAATACGTGACGGTAATTACGCAATAACCGAATGTGACCGACTGAGTTTCATTCGCCACACACTGAACTGCATGATTTTAAGTAGATTGTGGCGGCTGCAGACGTTCTTTTGTCCAAAGTTAGTATAGACCAAGTTAGGAAACGGATTGTAAAACAACGAGTCTTGTTATCCATTGTCTCGCGTCTATGACGTCATAGTCGCCACCATTACGGAGCCCACCGCATAGCATTTTATTATTGCTGAATGCTGTTTTTCGTTTAAATATTGCGATTTTTTTAAAGACCAAGCACTTCTGCGCGTAAAAATAGCTTTCTACTAATGTTATATCTTATCACAATAATAATTTTTATTGAACACCTCAATCGATTAAAGAGTAAAAAAAACAAAAAATATTAAGTTTACTAACCAAAAACATAAAAGAACATGCTTAAAATATAAAAATACAAACAAAAACGCATAACATTACCATAAAGTGGTGTATCTAGCTGCAGTTTTGCATGTAAATTGCCGTAATTTTACTTTTTGGCTCACAAATTTAACACGTATACCCGACAACGAAACTTAGGGTATCTTTGTAAAATTTGCCTAAAATCGAAGTGACATTGAGGAAAACAATACTGAGTTACTATTTTTGGACTTCTGCTTGAATTAGTAAGCTACCTTTTCTGTGTTCCGGGTCTTTATGAAATCGGAAGACGCGAACACCTCATCTGCTAGTACTTAAGCAGTTTGGAGCTGCATCTCCACTCATGTTGGATTATAAATGTAGTAAAGAATGGCTCTGTAGATTCGTAGGTATGATCATATCCTATTATGTAAAAACTAAGCGGATTTCTGCTGGTCTTAATCGCCAACGTAAAGTACCCTGTTAAACCACACTGTACGCCGAAAACCAGTCAAAATATTAATTTACTCCACATTAATTCCTAGATCTAATATTATATAACAAGATTTATATTAGAAATTATTAGAAATTAAACGGAATACACCGTCAATATATACATATACACATGATTTAAAACAGCTATGTTAATCTAAATTTTCATAGATTGCAAATAATAAAAAAACAATCGTGGGTAATCTGATTTGCTCGGCGTTTATAGATTGCAAATATTAATAAAACAATCGTGGGTAATCTGCAGTTACGAGAAGAATATTAGTATAAATTAAATAGAAAGAAAATACCCGAACATACCACGTAGAGAATGTAACACCTCTGACCTCTAGTGCCAATCCTTTACTTAAAGGGGCATACCAACGAAAAATCAAAATTTGTATATGGTCAAATGTGATCTAAAGCTACCATCAAAGTTTTAAAAGACAAAACAGCTTTTAAAAAAATGAGTTTGAAAACCGCAAATTCGACCGCTGGAGTAAAAAAAAATTGGCGTTGCGCAATGCATGGGATTTCCCATAAGAAAACATTTCACTCAAATTTGATCGTTTCTAGCTTATTTCACTCAAATTTGATCGTTTCTAGTTTCTAAAATACTGAAGTAAATTTAATTTTTATTTCTGATTTGGTGTAATGCTTCTTCTTCAAGTAATACACTCTATGTTTCACAATTTTTTTTATAAAGTTTTGAAGAAGAAGCATTCATTATACCAAATCAGAAATAAAATTTGAATTCTCTTTAGTATTTTAGAAGCTATTGTGGCGGCTGCAGACGTTCTTTTGTCTAAAGGTCTCTTCACTTCAGTTTGACGCGCTTTATTATGTTAACCAGCTTCGTTTGGTTGCAATTCGTGAAACGGAATACACGTCAATATATATATATACACATGATTTAAAACAGCTATGTTAATCTAAATTTTTATAGATTGCAAATAATAAAAAAACAATCGTGGGTAATCTGATTTGCTCGGCGTTTATAGATTGCAAATATTAATAAAACAATCGTGGGTAATCTGCAGTTACGAGAAGAATATTAGTATAAATTAAATAGAAAGAAAATACCCGAACATACCACGTAGAGAATGTAACACCTCTGACCTCTAGTGCCATACTTAAAGGGGCATACCAACGAAAAATCAAAATTTGTATATGGTCAAATGTGATCTAAAGCTACCATCAAAGTTTTAAAAGACAAAACAGCTTTTAAAAAAATGAGTTTGAAAACCGCAAATTCGACCGCTGGAGTAAAAAAAAATTGGCGTTGCGCAATGCATGGGATTTCCCATAAGAAAACATTTCACTCAAATTTGATCGTTTCTTGCTTCTAAAATACTAAAGAGAATTCAAATTTTATTTCTGATTTGGTATAATGAATGCTTCTTCTTCAAAACTTTATAAAAAAATTGTAAAACATAGACTGTATTACTTGAAGAAGAAGCATTACACCTAATCAGAAATAAAAATTAAATTTACTTCAGTATTTTAGAAACTAGAAACGATCAAGGTTGAGTGAATTTTTTTCTTATGGGAAATCCCATGCATTGTCGAAACTTAACTCCAGCAGATTTTTTTCACCGATTTTTTTAGAAGCCGCATCGAAATTTCTGCTAATCTAGAGTCCAGCGCAATATTCGCTGCACCTTCACGAATAAGCATGTGGAATTTTTCTTATTCAATATCCCATTCGTTCAACCATAGATAATACATGTACAAGATAGCAAGCGATTGTTCGTTTCTCCATGCGAATAATAGAAGATTGAGTTGGCATGGTGCGCCGCTAGTGGTAGCGGTACAATTTTTAACTGGTGAATGAAGTTGCAGAAGCGGTAGTAGCTGTATATGTTCGTCTTACGCTGTACTTTGGTGGCGCTATACATTTTTCGCGCTAGAATCGCGATTATTTACTGAATAAGAACCGCACTTGAATTATTCAACGGCCACATTTTATTAGGTTTAACGGTAAGCATTGATTTTATATAGATATATACAAATTATAAGGAACAATTTTGTATCCCATACTTGTAGCGGGTAATTGTAGTTTCTGGTTTACTTACATGGTTTAATGTAATGTGTGTTTTGTTTTACTATTTCTATGTCGAAATACCGCGAATTCTTTTCAATACTAATCCTCGTTTCCTTTAACATTCCTTCGTAATCAGCGTCTGTAATCCTTTAACATTCCTTAGTAATCGACGTCTGTAATCAGCGATTCTTATAAGCGACTCCCTTCCTCTCAGTTCACAGTATTCTTAGTTCGGCGGTTTAAGACTTGTTAGGCTATATATTACTCGTCGTTATGTCGTTAATATTTGTAAAACCTATGTTTTGTGTTTCAGCATACTTTGATTCTATTTGAATAAAGCTAAGTTAAGTTAGCCCTCGTTTCAATTTATTCAAATAGTTTCACGATGGACAAACAGTTCCTGAGGCCCTCGACATTATCCATCGAACCCGAAGCTCCTAATGCGGCCAGACATTTTAGGTATTGGATACGGACGGTTAAAGATTTCATCGCTCGCCTTTCCGAAGACAGTGAAACCTCTGGAGAAAACAAACGACGAATAATCGTAAATTGTATCTCTCTAGAGGTATTTTCTTTCGTCGAACATCTGGAGTCCTACGATGAAATCGTTCGTGCCCTGGAACTGATTTACGTCAAGAAGAAAAATAATATCTTTGCTAGATACATGCTAGTTAGCCGTCAACAAAACCCACAAGAAAGCGTTGCCGAATATTTGCGGGAACTACAGCTTCTTGCGAAGGATTGTACTTTCTCCGACGTATCAGCCGCCAAATACAAGGATGATTTGACACGGGATGCGTTTATCAATGGTCTCGCCTCGCCTTTCATCCGTCAGCGTCTATTAGAAATAGACGATCTAGACTTGCGCAAAGCGTCAGAGGTTGCCGAATGCCTCGACAAGGCTCAGCAACAATCGATGCTGATGGGGAAAGTATCTTCGCACGTTTCTTCCGCTCCTGCCTCCGGTTATGAGAAAGATAACCTTCCTGTAGATGGTTCTGACCGTTTAAATTATAACAATTCTCTGATGGCGGCGGTTAGACCTTACAAAACATTTTCGATTCCCAAAACGAAGTGTCTTTTCTGTGGAGGTCCTGAACATGACCGCCCGACCTGCCCTGCACGGGCTTCCGTTTGTTTTAATTGTGGCAGAAGAGGCCATTTTGCCAAAGTGTGCCGAAGCCGACGCCGAAAGGACTATACGTCGCCTCAAAGTCGGGACTCGTACCGGGAGAGAACGGCGGCTGCCGGCATTACCGAAACTCGTTTTAGTACTCCTAAAGAAGGAGCAGGTTGCTCTTACCTCGCTGGCGCTCCTTCCTGCCTAGGTCCGGCCTTAGTGGACGCTTCGTTGGAATCCTGCCCAGTCACGGTTCTGCTAGACTCTGGTGCCTCTGACAACTTCGTTAATAAACACGTAGCTGATCGACTCGACTTAAAATCGTTCGGTCCGCTAAAGTCAATTTCTATGGCTTCATCTCGCCTTTCTCTGCCAACCTGCTAAGAAGCGTCGGCGAATATCGACTTGCTTGGTAACTCGTATTTCCTGAACTTTTGTATCCTTGAAGAGCTCTGCGCTGATGTGATACTTGGACAGGATTTTCTAAAGAGACATGTGGAAGTCACCTTCGCTATGGGTGGACCGGGACCTCCTCTTAAAATTCCCCCGTCGAAGAGTCTCTCATCGGCTGTCTTGAACCCGGCAGCTCTGAAGCCTCCTCGTCTTTTTCAATTCATGCTTCCGAACTGCTCGCAAATTGCGGCACCGACCCGCCGTTATAGCAAAGACGATCAGAAGTTTATAACGTGCGAGATACAAAGACTGTTGGACTGTGATATTATCGAACCTGCTCGCTCCCCGTGGAGGGCCCCAGTTCTCGTGGTATCAAGAGGTCCAAAGAAGAGGTTAGTCGTTGACTATTCAGTAACGGTGAACCGCTACACCCAGTTGGACGCGTACCCCCTTCCGAAAATTGAAGACATCATTAATAAAGTGGCTCGTGACAAATATTATAGTTCTCTGGATCTTAGATCCGCTTACCACCAGGTACCTCTACTCGAAAAGGAACGCCACTATACGGCGTTTGAAGCCAATGGTAAGCTTTATCAATACAAGCGCCTTCCTTTCGGGGTTACTAATGGTGTAGCCGCTTTTCAACGTGCCATCGATGAGTTTATTTACGATAATAAGCTGCGAAAGGTCTACGCCTATCTGGATGATATTACCGTTACGGGTGCGACGTTGGAAGAGCATGATTGCAATCTTCGGAAAGTGCTGGAAGCCGCCCGCCGACACGATCTTACTCTAAATAAGGAAAAGTCTAATATTCGTTGTACCAGCCTGGATTTTCTGGGGTATCGCATATCACAGAACAACATTCAACCCGATCCAAATCGCCTGCAACCTCTTCTTGATCTTTCGGCCCCGAGGTCGCCAAAAGAACTGAAGCGTGTCCTGGGTATGTTTTCGTATTATGCTAAGTGGATCCGTGATTTTTCTCGCCTGGTGCAACCCCTACTGCACTCCAAATCCTTCCCGCTCGAAAAACAAGCTCTATCGTCTTTCCAGAAGCTAAAAGAAGAGCTCTGTCACGTATCACTAGGGTCGATTTCGGATGACGCGATGTTTCAAGTTGAAACTGACGCTTCTGATTTTGCCATTGCCGCCGTCTTATCTCAAAAGGGTCGGCCTGTTGCTTTTATGTCGCGTACCCTGAACCAAAGGGAACGAAAATATCCCGCCGTAGAAAAAGAGGCGACCGCGATAATCGAAGCCGTTCGAAAATGGTCGCACTTCTTAAAGGGGCGACATTTTACTCTCATTACTGACCAAAAATCTATTGTTTTCATGTTCGAACAGAGGAGCAAAGGAAAAATAAAGAATACTAAAATCATGTCTTGGCGACTGGAGCTTGGCCAATATTCGTACGATATTCGTCATAAATCGGGTGCTGAGAACGTCGTCCCGGATACCTTGTCGCGAGCATGTGCATCATGGCGAAAGAGTAAAGACTTAGCGGAGCTACACGTCTCGCTTGGTCACCCTGGTTTTGCTCGAATGTACCATTTTATTAGAAGCAAAAATTTGCCTTTTACTAGTGAGGAGACGAAAAGTGTGGGGAACAGCTGCCGAACATGTGCCGAACTTAAGCCTCGCTTCCATCGCCCGGAGAGTCGGAAACTCGTAAAAGCCATGAAACCCTGGGAAAGGATCAGTATGGATTTCAAAGGACCAGTCAAAGGTCTGTATCCCTACCTTCTTATTTTTGTCGATGAATTTAGCCGTTTCCCGTTTGTTTTTCCTTGTAAGGACATGTCGTCGAAAACCGTTATCGACTGCTTATCTGTATTATTCTGTTTGTTTGGTTTTCCAGAGAATACGTTCATAGCGACCGGGGTACCTCGTTCATCAGCCAGGAAACCCGCTACTATCTAAGTTCGCGAGGTATCGCGGTAAGTAATTCTACTCCTTACCACCCGCGAGGAAATGGTCAATGCGAGAGGAGCAATCAAACAATTTGGAAGACCATTAAACTGGTCCTTCATAGCCGCGGTCTACCGGAATCTAAATGGGACACGGTTTTATCTGAAGCCCTGCATGCTGTTCGTTCCCTTCTTTGTACCGCCACTAACGAAACTCCCCATGAACGATTTTTTTGCTTTCCCAGACGTGCCATGACCGGGACTGCGATGCCATCCTGGTTGATGAAAGGGGGGGTCGTATTAATGCGGCGCTTCGTACGAACAAAATGGCAGCCTTTGGTAGACCCGGTTACACTTCTAGAAGCCAACCCCTCGAGACACTCAGATGGCCGGGAAAGTACGGTGTCTACTTCGGATCTTGCACCGTGCCCGGGTTCTCCAGAATCGCCGAATGAAGTATTCCCGCCTCCTACGCCAGGGTACCCCGAAGATGGAAGAAACGAGGTAGAGGAAACCCCCGTCATGCCCTCCGATGCTAATAATTTTCGCGTGGAGACTCCTCCGGAACCGGATAACTCCGAAGACAACGAACGACACGTTCATCTTCGCAGATCTACACGTCAACGCCGCCCTCCTGCTCGTTATGGCGAGTGGACAAAATAATTAAATCCTCCGGTATCTTACCTTGTATGTTTTGTTTTTTTAGAACGGGAGATTGTAATGTGTGTTTTGTTTTACTATTTCTATGTCGAAATACCGCGAATTCTTTTCAATACTAATCCTCGTTTCCTTTAACATTCCTTCGTAATCAGCGTCTGTAATCCTTTAACATTCCTTAGTAATCGACGTCTGTAATCAGCTTATAAGCGACTCCCTTCCTCTCAGTTCACAGTATTCTTAGTTCGGCGGTTTAAGACTTGTTAGGCTATATATTACTCGTCGTTATGTCGTTAATATTTGTAAAACTATGTTTTGTGTTTCAGCATACTTTGATTCTATTTGAATAAAGCTAAGTTAAGTTAGCCCTCGTTTCACTAATACATAAGTGGTAGAAATAGTATAGTTTATGTAAAGACTGCTTATAGACTGGCATGCATCATTGTTTTCTTTGCCATATACATTAGGAGTCTTAATTGTTCTTTTATGTATGATCTGTTAGGCAACGCAAGCTTAAAGAGAAGCTGATGAAAAGGTCACGTTGAGCAAGGATCCAATAACAACACTTTCTGTTATATGCCAATATTATTATGAACTATTCAATGCAACTACATTTTTAACATTTGTAAAATAGTGAAACATAATAAGTTTTACAATGGGATCGGTACATGTCAGCTTAGACCGGCAACTTAACCATAATGCTTATTGCTAACGATTGCAATAACTTACTTACGATATAACAAACATAGGCACCAAAGTTTTGTAAATGTAGGGGAGGCAGCAAGAACGTAGATTATGTAAATATTCTCAAATTATCTGGCTTATATATACAGTATGTATTTATTATATACAGCTAGTGTACCACGGATTTTTAAATAAGGTGAAATAAATCATGTGCTTTAAACAAAGGCGATGCTTACTGATAAATGCTCAATTGTACAGGAAAAATGACAACCAAACGAGTTTTAGGAAACTATTGTTGCGTACCACAGTGTACAAATAGTCAAAAAAAACTCTGTTTATAAGATTCCGTCAGGGAAAAAGGTGAGAGGCTATGATACAACTACATGGAGAGAGGATATGCTTCATATCATTTACAAGTTTAGGGACCGATCTGTAAATGGTTTCGGAAAAAGGGTCAAAGAAGGCAAAGTTTTTATTTGCACTGATCCTTTTGAGCCTCAGTGTATTATAGTTAAAAGTAGGTTGTGGTACCGTTTCGAGAGAAAAAAGTGAACCAACTAAGTAAGGACCATCTGTACACAAATATTAAAATTCGACTTGAGTTCCCCTTTAATTAAATTTAGGAAAAGAAGATTATGGCTGGTTGGTTCTGAGTTTTTTTCTCAACTCACCATTAGCTTTGGAATTTACAGAAATTTGAGTAACACGTTTGGCATGACCGTAACCTATAGTTATAATGTATGTTTTTATCAAAGTGATCCAACTTTATGGATTAAAAATTCAGGATATTGGTTACCTAAATAAATCAAGTGATCCATGCTTACTTTCTCTATTGTTTCTGTTATTGGAATTTGTTTAACGCTGCTGGAACTAGAAATAATATTGTTTAAAATCTGTTGTGTTTCCTGTAGAAGATGGACAATGCTTGTTGCCGCGGGCCACAAGCCACCACGGTTCCTCTGAGAGTAAGACTCTGGAAGCTCCCCACTGCTCAGCTCTTTAATCAATTGTCTGAAAAGAAATGTTTTCTCATTTATATTAAACAATGTATTTATAGTTATATTAAACTCACTGCTCCATTGGGTTGCTCGCTTGATAATAAATTTTCCTTAGTATTCTTCCTCCAATGTAGAAATTACATCCAATTATTCTTTGCTGATATTGTCACAGCAAAATGGCTTTATTGGTTTTGGCGCGTTTAGGCTACAAACTATTTGAGGCAACATTGAGCCTAAAATAAACTTTAGGCCTGCGTCTCCAAATTTCTGTTAAAAAAATAATCAATTCCAAATACAAAAATATCAATAACTAAATTCCCTGGTCATTCTGAGACCAATGAATCTCGGAACTAAAATCAGTCTGGAGCAATTCATATATTTTTTTTAGTAAAGTATTTCCAGTGAATTGCACTTTATTTGGCAAAACAAGCCAAGAAGGATATTCACGGTTCTTGGCAGCATTGGTGAAAATATCAAAAAGATTCAAATTTAACTTAGAGAACTGGTGTAATTTTTCCTTGTGCTTTTCCATTAATTTCATTGACCAAAAAGTTAAACCACAATTTTTTTTCTGGCGTACAAAATCACAGAAGTTTTACATTAAATAAAAAAGTGTAAACTATCACTTACGTCATTAAATTGTATTGTAACTTCAATGAGGTTACGGTCAAACAGATCAAGATCCATATTATTTAATCGAAGGCTTTGTTAAAATTTATACTAGTGTAGCAAACTGAAAACAAAAGTCACACAAACTGTATTTTTAAGCATAGTCACAGACGACTGTACCGCTACCGCTAGCGGGGCTATGTGCCAACACAAAGTGAATCCGCTTGCTATCTTGTATATGTATTATCATGGTTCAACAGTTCGTTAAACATTGACTTTATGTTTTCACCCGTGTGTCTTAGGGAAGTAGTGTCGCACATTTAAAGAAGCGCATTTAAGTTCGAATGGCGGTGCAATACAGTGTGTCCACTAAGGCTAATAAACGATTCTTGATTGTTAGGTGCAGTCCAATTCATTGTCTGAAGTTAAACAGGTGTGAGTGGCCTGTTGCACCATCGTATACTTAAGATCGTAGCGCAACTGAAGTCTATGAAAAACGTCACGGTCCAGTGATTCTTTACATACGGCGGTAGCAAACATAAACAAACCTTAGTAACGCTAACTACACAGACGCGACTGGCGACTGCAATCAGCTATACGCGATCGTAAAATCATTAAATTTAAGGAAGTTGTTGTTACGGTAAAAATGCATATTTCGATATGTATATTTGTATGATTTTACACGATTATTTTTAGTAGAAAGATCTCAGGATGCCAGCCTCTAACTGTTGTATGCCTTTGTGCACGTACAACTTTCAATATGCTAAAAGACAATCAAAAGTAAAAAAGAAAGATCAAGTGAGATCTAACAGAATTGGTAAATCAAGTAGCTGCAATAATATTACACTTATGCAGGATACCCCATTTATGAGCCTGTTTGTCATTAATCACCCCAAGTTTGCAAAGACTCCAGAGGAAAAAATACATCGAGAGAATTTGCGAAAAGTTGTCTTGCAATACCGGGATCCAACAAAAGGGGACCGTATCAAAAACATGTTGGATAGAGAATCGTAAGTTGTTTTTAAGTTTCCTATAGTTACATTATGCAATAATGGATTTGAGATGCATGGAGCCATCATTCATGTTTGATAACTTTAGAGCATCTATTTGTGAAAGACACTTCACATCCGATTGTTTTGAAATGAGTGGACCAACTAATAAGAAATCATTAAAACTGGGCTCGATTCCAACATTGAATCTTCCTCATAAAACTTTGGAAAGAATAAATTCTCCAAAGGCTAATAGAAAGTCTCCAACGAAAAGACACCTGTTGCCAGACAAAATTCTTCGAACAAGCTCTAAACCTTTATTAACAGACAGCAAAAGGCTACCTAGTACGTTGAAAGGTATATAAAAGTTAAACTTTTTCAGTAGCAGTTTGCCATCCCTCTGATTTTCTATTTTGTTCAGAAATTTGGGTTTGTTATGAAAGATGCGGTGTGTTTATTGCTGAACAATATTACTCTGACCAAGATCTAGTTCCGAAGATTAAGTAAGTATCGTAGCTGTTTCCAAACTCATAACAATTGAAGTTCTACATAGGAATACGTTCCATTATTTTTATTTATAGGTTTTGTGTGAGTCATGATTTGGAGTATACTTGCTATGTCTATGGATGGAGAGTTGAACTGCTAAATCTGCCTTCAATTTGTATCAAAAGGAACACTTTAGAACATATACTAAGTATAATACATTTTTCTGTTTGAATAGCAGTATAATTTATGTCCCACTTTATTTTAGATTTACTGGATGCAATGCAAATATGCACTGGCACTAGTGAAAACAAGAACATGGAAAACGTAGAGAAAGTGGACAATAAATTAAAATTTTCTCTTGGAACACATTGTTATAAACAGAAAGGTATATATTATTATTCTGATCTAAATATAGTTTGAACTTTGAATAGAACAAACTTATTACAAAGGTTTGCACAAACATCCGGTATTACAAAGAAGTTGTGAGGATAATAGTGTCTCAACCAGAATTGAATATTGCAGATCTCCATTTTGTACAATAGGTACGTTTGTTTCTTTAGAGGTGATATATTTAATTGTCTACATGTTTAGTATTCAAATCCAATGAAAAGAATACTTCAAACTCCACAAAGAGATGCAACGCATGTGTTGCTCATGAATCCCAAATTCAAGCACATGAGCCATTAACGTTTAAAGCACACATAAGTGACCTTATAAAGGAGTTTTCGTGTGATCAACCCAATACAAAGGTGCGATATCTAATGCATGAATTGTGTAGAATTCCTGTAACCTTACTTTTTAAATGCAGTTGATTGAACATTGCATCCAGAAAATGAATGATTTTCAAAAGTTATCATTCGAGCATCAAATTAACAATTTTAACGCACCACTGAATGCACGGCGCTATCACCCAGATTTTATCAGATGGTGTATTGAATTGTATGCCAGATCAAGCGCAGCCTATGAATTTTTACGTTCTACTGCATGTCTTGTGTTACCTTCACCAAGCACTATAAGGAGTTATAGGTAAGTTGGAACAACAAATTTTATTTAACGTTTTATTCAACCTGCAAAACTGTGGTTGCATGTTTATAAAACTGTGGTTGCATGTTTATGAAAAAATTTAACAATTTTAAAGAGACGCATCAAAATTATGTGTAAAATACAGAAACTGCATTACAACAAAACCGGGAATGAATGAAACAGCACTCAAAGAAATTGAGAGAGTAATGCAGCAACACAAAGATGAAGGTCTTGATGGGTATTTGACATTTGATGAAATGAAAAGTAAGTAGAATTTTTGATTGTCTTTCATCCTTTGTGAATATCTTTTGCATGGATTTGTTTTATTAGTACGTGAAAATTTAATCTTGCGAGATGGACGAATAATTGGATTTGTGGATTGGGATGCTACACAGATTGCTACTCATATCCTTGGTAAGGTACAATTACAGAGAAGATTGAAAAGTTACATTAATCTTTCAGTGTGATAAGTGTTACACTAGGTAGTATTAGTTACATTGATCAGTTTTAAGTTACAGGTTTGTGAGGACTTATATAATTATTTTCAGTTGTATACATTCGAACAATCAAAAGGAAAATATCAACAGCAATCCAACTACTGTGACAGGGCCAGGCCGTTTGTCTCAGATCTTTTATCAAGTTTTATATGAATGTGAAGTGAGAAATTTAAGAATTCGAGCAGTTGTGGCAGATGGATTGAGCACAAATAGAAAATTTTTCAAAATCATTTCTGGTGTGTCAGCCTTACTGAAAGGTCCATTAGTTGCTAAGAATCCTTTCACTGCGAGACCAGTTAATCAGATATATTTATGTTCTGATGTTTCCCATTTGTTGAAGGTAAGAGGTGTACTAGTGTAAGGTATTAATCAATTAATATAGTAGTTCAATAATAACAGCACAGTGGTTAAATGTAGTTATGATCTACAAGATAATTTGTTTCCCTGTTTATTTAGACCACTCGAAATTCCCTGTTTTCGTCTAAACCACATGGAACCAAGTATTTGTGTCTCAATAATGAAGATATCCTTTGGAACCACATTGTTGCATTGTATGAGATGGAACAAGCAATGCCATTGGTTAAATGGACGAAATTAACCAACTCACACATTAATTTGAACAGTTACTCAAAGGTAAGTTTTAACAATAAAAATATTTGAACAACTTGACATGATGTATGTCTATTACTCTACAGATGAAGGTGAACTTGGCACGGGATGTGTTAAGTGAAAAAGTGGGAAATGCCTTATTAAGGGTGCCAAATGCTTCCGGAACCTCAAAGTTTGTTTTATTATTTGACAAGTAAGTTTGGTTGGTGAAAGGATTTATGTATTTTAAAACATTTAAATGTTTTGCATTTTTGTGTATATTTATTTTAGATGGTTCAAAATCATGACGTGTTCCCCTGCCAACCCTGTAAGGCATGAGGATGATGACCGTCTAAAATGGCTCACACACACATTTTTACCCACTTTATTATCCTGGAAAGTAGGTATTGTTAGATAATGTTTTTTTATGTTTGACCATCACTTGCTATTTCTACTTAGGAGGAAGTTTCTACATTTCATAAAGGTGAAAATAAGCGCATAATAGCTTCTCCAACCCTTGAGGGCATTGTTTTCACCACTAGAAATTTTATTGAAATGGCAAAACAATTAGTCAGAGAATCTTCATTGGAATATGTTGCGCTTAATGTTTTAAGTGAAAAAGTGGGAAATGCCTTATTAAGGGTGCCAAATGCTTCCGGAACCTCAAAGTTTGTTTTATTATTTGACAAGTAAGTTTGGTTGGTGAAAGGATTTATGTATTTTAAAACATTTAAATGTTTTGCATTTTTGTGTATATTTATTTTAGATGGTTCAAAATCATGACGTGTTCCCCTGCCAACCCTGTAAGGCATGAGGATGATGACCGTCTAAAATGGCTCACACACACATTTTTACCCACTTTATTATCCTGGAAAGTAGGTATTGTTAGATAATGTTTTTTTATGTTTGACCATCACTTGCTATTTCTACTTAGGAGGAAGTTTCTACATTTCATAAAGGTGAAAATAAGCGCATAATAGCTTCTCCAACCCTTGAGGGCATTGTTTTCACCACTAGAAATTTTATTGAAATGGCAAAACAATTAGTCAGAGAATCTTCATTGGAATATGTTGCGCTTAATGTTTTCACACAAGACATATTGGAGTCGTTTTTTGGTAATCTAGTAAGTAAAATTATTCTTTGGTAAAAATTTTATAATTTAAAGTATTTATTTCTGCAGAGAAACATTTACCGATCTGCCACCAACCCAGACCTTGTTCAAGCAGCATACGGTATACAACATATCACAGTTCGTAAAGGCATAAGAAAGTTAAAAAATTCCAATAATAATCATGATTCTGCTACTTCTGTGAAAAATCCTTGGGAACGTGTTTGCTCCGAGCCAATACCTAAACGTCACAAAAAATGAGTCACCTTATCTTGTATTGTATTTTACAAATACACACAATATATAAACAAAAATAGGATTACAAATTTGTGTTTGTTTTCAGTTCTTTTTGTTTTTTTGTCTTAGAAGGTCGCCCCTTTTAAACCTTTTGATTGATATGTAATTGGTTTAAATAAATCTTGAAATAGCTTTTTGGTAAAAGTATGACTTAGGACTGTAACAAACAACGTGGTCATGTAACCACCAATTTTTTCACAAAGTTCTTCGTATAAATTGCATTCCTCCGCCATGTATCTAACAAATGAGTCAAATCCACGTGATTGTAAAAGTGACTGTTTCACCATATTAAAATTAATCTCAGTTGGTATTAAATGTACTTCATGCCAAACAGATTTATAGCAATCCTGAAAGAATGTCAATACATCATCATTGGGACATTTTAAATAGCTGTGATTACTCATGAGCTTTATGAGAGAACCTCGCTGTTTATCAGTGCATAAATACTGAATAGCGCTTGCTAACTCTGGGAACTTTTTTCCAGCTTTAAACAATACATAGCCACCAACATATTCCACAGCTTCTGTTTCTAATGCACTTACTTTGTGAGATTCTACTTTACCATAATTCCTCATAGTAGCACACTCCCACTGTTCAATTATTCCAACTAAATCTAATAAAAGTTTTGCAGCATATGTTGCACTGGGTGTAGGGTAGAAGTAAATTTCTGGGCTACACTGCGACACTGTCACATATTCTCTCATAATCGTATCCATTTTATTTATTGCACAGTTGTAAACATCCACCCATTTGGCAATCAATGTGCAACCCTCTTCTGTAAGCTTGTAGTTAATATTTAGCTTGCTCATAATATCTTCGGGATTCGCTACTACATTTTCATCCATACCAGTCATCCTTGTCTTATTAAGTTCCTCAAATACGTCATCCGATATTACTAATTCTAAAACCAGCTCTGATGTTAATTCCATAGTTATATTTTCCACTGTTCTTTGTAAATTACTGCAGTCGCGTCTGTGTAGTTAGCGTTACTAAGGTTTGTTTATGTTTGCTACCGCCGTATGTAAAGAATCACTGGACCGTGACGTTTTTCATAGACTTCAGTTGCGCTACGATCTTAAGTATACGATGGTTGCACTCGGTATTTTATTTTGTTTGTTAGGTCGGCGAAAATTTTTGGAACGATGTTTTCTGTAAAAATATTTCCGCGATAACAACGAAGTAAACCCTTCGTCTTCCACAATGGAGAACGGTTGATTGTCGAGAGCAATCATGTAAGCAATCTTTGACGTAATTACTTGAGCTTTCGGATTGTTGATATCCCATATCTTGTTCCCGCATAGTTTCTCTACAATTGATTTGTTTTTGGACATTGATTGATTCAACTTTTTGGTTTTGATTTTGTTTTTTTCTGTGTTGGTACTTTATGATACTGCTGACAATGAATGTAACTTACTTTATCCTCGCGTGGCCGGAAAACGACAGTCGTTATAACACGGGTGTGCACCTCGCGCCAGCTTACGAGTTACCAAGTATGTTACCTTGTGGGTGATTATTTTTTTTGGATTTTTTTTTCATTTTTTGTATTGCTGATAATTTGGACAACCCATTAGTGACCACTGGGTTGGAGCAATTGCTGTTAAGTGTCTTGCTCAAGGACACATACACCCACAATGGTAGCAGCGACGAGCCTTGAACCCATTTACCTCTGGGTTAGAGTCAGGCGCGCTAACCACTACGCCACGGCGCGGGATTTATGAGCGACGTGGTAGTCCACGTTCTCGCACCAGCTGCTTTACTGCCTCTCTAAACATTAGCACGTTTCCTATTTTATCTTTCCACACATGCTGATAATTTGGACAACCCATTAGTGACCACTGGGTTGGAGCAATTGCTGTTAAGTGTCTTGCTCAAGGACACATACACCCACAATGGTAGCAGCGACGAGCCTTGAACCCATTTACCTCTGGGTTAGAGTCAGGCGCGCTAACCACTACGCCACGGCGCGGGATTTATGAGCGACGTGGTAGTCCACGTTCTCGCACCAGCTGCTTTACTGCCTCTCTAAACATTAGCACGTTTCCTATTTTATCTTTCCACACATACACACAGCTATGTATCTTCAGTGTCCACGTCTAATAATTCCCAAACTATTAACAATCTTGCTTAATAACCCAAATAATACACATATAATACAATACACTTGCTGTCTCGTATTAAATATACACGTATACTCTCTTATATAAAATGTTGATATTACGCAACAAAGTGAAATGTCTGGTTTACAATTGTTACGTTAGTAGCGTAACAATACTACTGTTGCAAACTTTGTTTGTGATGAGGTTTGTGTTTTAGGTTTGGTTTTATGTTTGTTGATCTATTAGGCTGTTTTGGTAAATATTACCTTTTCGTGGCTTTTCCGATGTCGTTTGATATTAAAACGCACGTATAACTTTTATAATCAAGCCTGTAGAAGCACTAGGGTCATGTAACAACGCAAGATTCGCGATTAGTTTAAACGAAGTCGATGCGACGCAAGTCCTTACGAGTAGGTCTTGAAATTCGGCCGAATTTATTCGGCAAAACGTTTTTTGAACGATTCGGTACATCACTAGTTAGTAGAGATGGCTTGGTGTTAAAGGTTCGGGTGCACCCGGTTCTGATAGATTGTCCGTAGTTAAAGGGCGCGAATTTACTATACTTTCCACTTCCACCAGAAACGTTCGGAAAGACTCATCATCTAGCTGGGTCCCGAGTTGCATAAGCAAGGGGTCCAATGCGCGTCGAACAGTTTGAATTTGGCGTTCCCAGACACCTCCCATGTTGCTGGAATGAGGAACGTTAAATTTAATCCAATCACAATTATTAGCTAAAAAATATTGCTGAATACATTCGTGAGACAAACCACGTAAACCAGCGCTCAGCTCATTGCATGCACCAACTATATTGGTTCCTTGATCCGATCTGATTTGTGCAACAGCTATGAATCGCCGAAGCCCATTATTAAAAGAATCCGTATCCATAGAGTTCAGCAACAGCTCTGGAATTTAAACAAGTGAAAATTACACAGTAACGCTTTAAAGGTGAGCGTCTTGAAACAGTGTAAGTTGCTCTGTAGGAGCATTTGCTTAATTTAAAGCATTGGCCAAGCATACACGAAAACGGTGTAAGTTGCTCTGTAGGAGCATTTGCTTAGTTTAAAGCATTAAAATAAAATGGTGCTTTAGTTTTGTAGATTTTACTTTAATTGACCTTGGTGGAGGCCAACAAATGTTTCTGGCCTTGAGATCCATGTTGTTACTTATGGGAACATGCAAAAGTTTTATTTGATTGTGTAGTAGATACGGAGAAGCGTCTTTAAATTTGGGCATAACAACGAAATTGCTTCATTTTGATGGAAAATGTCTGCCAAGTCTGAAGGTGTAGTAATACCATTTGATTTGGCGGAAAGGTATCTCTTTAGAATTTGTGTTTCTTCCTTAATAGAACCCGTTGATATTATTTCATTATAAAATTTCTGAACTTCCTCTGTACAAGCGGGATTGGCTTCGCATAAAAGAACATTCTCGATCTTGGCAGAAAATTCCACATTAACATAAAATACTAACATTAACATAAAATAAACCGTAAAATCCTCCAGCCCTAACAGCAAAGGCCGGGCAGCCCATTTGGTGACTGAAGTTCGCGTCGGATCGTTAGCAACCTCATTCAGCCAATCAAGGATATTTTCATATTCCGCCGCAAACGTCTCAATTGCTGCATATCGCAGAATCTAACGTGTTGGGCACAAAGGACGCAGAGATTTGTTGGTGTGATGAGATTCGTTGCCGGGAGAGAATTCATTAAAAGCGGCCAAGCGCCTCGGAGAAAATTTAATAAAATTTAGAGCGGAGTCGGATTTGATTTTTAAAAAAAATTTCGGAGCAGGAGCGGAGTCGGAGTCAAAAGTTTCGGAGTCGGATTGGAGCAAGAGTCCAAAATTTCTGACTCCGGACACCTCTAATAAGCTGATACAGCCTCAGCAACTTTGTGACTTAACACATCTTTTGCAAGTTTCACATTCATCTAAATTTGGTAAAGTGTATGAATAAACATCTAATCATCAATTTAGAAAAAAAAAGAAATAATTTACTTTACTAAATTGGGTAAGCTGTATATGATTACTGGTCAGTTTTGTAATAGATGTCAGAGGCATAGATTTCTCCAAATGGGGTAAAGCTGTATGTGATTACTGGTCAGTTTTGTAATAGATGTCAGAGGCATAGATTTCTCCATCTCATACAGTTTTGCAACATGCTCCCAAAGGATGTCATGACCTGGTCCAAGCATGTTGAGATAACGGCTGCCACCAGGCCGGGATGCGTAAAATGAATATCTAATCGTCTGAAATCACAAATTTTAGATAATTTAAAACACAAAACTTATTATTTCTACTTACCTTAATTAAGTGTGAAGGATCCAAACAGAGAAAAATTGCCCGGTTTGCACTGTATGGATTTGGAGCAGTATAAACACCGTCATCGTTGTCCAAGGACAACTTCCTCAAAGAGACAAGATGAAAAAATTTACGGTTGATAGAATACCCATCTGCTATGACACAGTTGATATGAACGTTTTTCTTCTCACATGCACACACAATTTTCCAAAACATTAAAGCAATCCTACTGGCTGGTGTTTTGGTTGGCCACCAAGCAATCGGCATTGAAATTTCCTTTTTAATTGACCTAAGGTAAAATACTAAAACAGATGTGATCAGAATAAATTTTTTTACTTGCCTATTTTAATTTACTTTATTCCTTACCAATAATATGTGTTGCAAGCTCATTGATTTCCCATTCAACAAATCCTTTCAACTTTGCCATCTTTCATAATTAAATTTTCTTTTACTAAAATGACAAATAATATTAGAATTTCAAAAAATAACATATTCCCACAGCATACTTTTCATTTCATCCACCGTAACAAATGCTTCCACTAGCTCATTGATTTCCCATTCAACAAATCCTTTCAACTTTGCCATCTTTCATAATTAAATTTTCTTTTACTAAAATGACAAATAATATTAGAATTTCAAAAAATAACATATTCCCACAGCATACTTTTTATTTCATCCACCGTAACAAATGCTTCAACTTCTTGTAAAGCCAATGCATTAATTCCTTTCTGGGCGGGAATTTATTCCTTACCAATAATATGTGTTGCAAGCTCATTGATTTCCCATTCAACAAATCCTTTCAACTTTGCCATCTTTCATAATTAAATTTTCTTTTACTAAAATGACAAATAATATTAGAATTTCAAAAAATAACATATTCCCACAGCATACTTTTCATTTCATCCACCGTAACAAATGCTTCCACTTCTTGTAAAGCCAATGCATTAATTCCTTTCTGGGCGGGAATTAGGTTTCTACATAGCACAATATACATACAAATACACATGCATATTATATTAGTGTTAATCTTTATTACCTGTATCTTTGAATTGTCCGAACACTGGGTAAACATAAAATTTCACTTTGCAGAATGTGTCAGTAGGCTGCTGGAGATTGGCAGTAAAATTCAATCGCCCATCTTACAATGTCAGGATGATACAGCCGACTGTTTGGGGCAATGCCAGCATTTTGAAGTTGGTGGTTCATAAAAAGCTGTTGCCATTCATTAAGATCTCTTTGATTTCGACCAAATATTTTCTGTAATATAAAAAATATCAGTACTAATACTATTAATATAATTCATAGAATAAAATTTATAATATTGGGGAGTGGGTACTTACGCTGAAATGATCTTCATTGATATGATTTATTGAAGCAGTCTTACTACCTTGTTGCTGTGCTGTTTCTATGTTTACAGTTGCTATCTTTTTGTTTTCCATTTGGCAGTAATTACAGCAACTTTCTTCTGCAGAACCTGCTTTGAGGTAACATTGCAAATTCAACACAGAATTAATCAGCCTTGCACATACTTACCAAATATTTGGCAATTGTTTGATCTGTACATTTCATGCACTTTCAGAGTATTGTCAGTATTGATTATGACAGGATGGCAGTAAACATTGTCATAGTTAGTTGGAATTGGACTTGCGGTAATACCTTCGCAAACATTGCACTGCTCAAATTGCACTAAAAAAAACATTTTAATAAAGTATAGATCTCTAGTGTGTTGGTGTGTCTATTTTGCTACTAGCCAATCCTACTCATCTACAACTGCCAGTTTTACTTACATAAAAAATTGCTCAGAGATTGCTCTACAACTTGGTGTAAACGTTTAAAATAATTTTTCGGTTCTGCAGGCCTTCTGTTTGGTAACTCTCTTGGCTAATAATTGTCTGGCCTCTCTTTAAATTCTGCACTGGCCTTTGGTAAGTTGCGGCATGGTACAACACCAATGCGCAAAGACTTTCCTGTTGCCGAAGTTATTACATCTTTTTCGGCAAAATGACATTCACGAATGGCCGCACTAAAACAATATGGCATCTTAATCCTGATTGGAAAGTAAGCTTTTTATGCTGGACATTGCAACAGAACTTTAATTCACACCACTTCCCACTATGGATCTCAGTATAACATACAATGAAATAACTTCTTAAAACAAAAGCAATTACATGCATCTTACCTTTCCCTCGAGAGCATGTTTTTTATTTGGTCCTTTTTATCACAATCACGAACCGACAATAAAAATCTTGTAAGTGTTAAAAGATGTTCTTTAGTTTTTTTCATCTTTGGCAAATTCCGGGCGTTTTACTGTGAACAAGCTTCTTTTTTTTTGCTTTCCGATATGACCACGGGCACTTTGGCACTGCACAATAATGGCTGACCATAGTATTTAGTTTTAAATTCACTAATTGACAGGTCTGCGGGTTAGTAGGAGGATTATTCATTATTACATTTTCTAAATAAAATGACGCATCTTAAACAGCGGTTTGCAGATGAAGTACATTAACCGCATGCATACACTCAGTCAGTTCAACTACGGATAGCAACCTGAACTTTTACCTATCAATACAGGACTAACTTCCTAGGTGCGCTTAAAACCTTACTAATCAAGTCACCACCATGTAGTATTAAGCATGTTTACATATCGATAACCGCTGTTCAAACAGTAAACTTTCATCTAATTACGTCGCACTGTTCAATATGCTCATACAGTTTACCGATTTTGCATACGGATTACGTGAAGCGTGACGAAGAGAATAAAGAGAATAAAACTCCTCCTCGTGTCGTAACCGTATTCTCATCAACTATGGTTTAGTGTTATTCAGGTAAAGCGTGACAGCCCTGGACCACATTTGTTGTTTAGTGTTATTTAAGTAAAATTTGACATAGCCCTGGTGGAGCATATTTGTTGTTTAGTGTTATTTAAGTAAAATTTGACATAGCTCTGGAGCATATTTGTTGTTTAGTGTTATTCAAGTAAAATTTGACATAGCCCTAGAGCATATTTGTTGTTTAGTGTTATTTAAGTAAAGTGTGATAGCCCTGGAGCATATTTGTTGTGTTATTCAAGTAAAGTGTGATAGCCCTAGGGCATATTTGTTGTTTAGTGTTATTTAAGTAAAATTTGACATAGCCCTGGAGCATATTTGTTGTTTAGTGTTATTTAAGTAAAATTTGACATAGCCCTGGAGCATATTTGTTGTTTAGTGTTATTCAAGCCCTGGAGCATATTTGTTGTTTAGTGTTATTCAAGTTAGTAAAATGTGACATAGCCCTGGAGCATATTTGTTGTTTAGTGTTATTCAAGTAAAGTGCGGCATAGCCCTGGAGCATATTTGTTGTTTCTGGAGCATGTTTGTTGTTTAGTGTTATTATTCAAGTAAAGTGTGACATAGCCCTGGAGCATATTTGTTGTTTAGTGGGAGCATATTTGTTGTTTAGTTTTATTCAAGTAAAGTGTGACATAGCCCTGGAGCATATTTGTTGTTTAGTGTTATTTAAGTAAAGTTTGACATAGCCCTGGAGCATATTTGTTGTTTAGTGTTATTCAAGTGAAGTAAAATTTGACATAGCCCTGGAGCATATTTGTTGTTTAGTGTATTCAAGTAAAGTGTGACATAGCCCTGGAGCATTTTTGTTGTTTAGTGTTATTTAAGTAAAATTTGACATAGCCCTGGAGCATATTTGTTGTTTAGTGTATTCAAGTAAAGTGTGACATAGCCCTGGAGCATATTTGTTGTTTAGTGTTATTCAAGTAAAATTTGACATAGCCCTGGAGCATATTTGTTGTTTATGGTTATTCAAGTGAAGTAAAATTTGACATAGCCCTGGAGCATATTTGTTGTTTAGTGTTATTCAAGTGAAGTAAAATTTGACATAGCCCTGGAGCATATTTGTTGTTTAGTGTTATTCAAGTTAGTAAAATGTGACATAGCCCTGGAGCATATTTGTTGTTTAGTGTTATTCAAGTAAAGTGTGGCATAGCCCTGGAGCATATTTGTTGTTTCTGGAGCATGTTTGTTGTTTAGTGTTATTATTCAAGTAAAGTGTGACATAGCCCTGGAGCATATTTGTTGTTTAGTGGGAGCATATTTGTTGTTTAGTTTTATTCAAGTAAAGTGTGACATAGCCCTGGAGCATATTTGTTGTTTAGTGTTATTTAGGTAAAATTTGACATAGCCCTGGAGCATATTTGTTGTTTAGTGTTATTCAAGTGAAGTAAAATTTGACATAGCTCTGCAGCATATTTGTTGTTTAGTGTATTCAAGTAAAGTGTGACATAGCCCTGGAGCATTTTTGTTGTTTAGTGTTATTTAAGTAAAATTTGACATAGCCCTGGAGCATATTTGTTGTTTAGTGCATTCAAGTAAAGTGTGACATAGCCCTGGAGCATATTTGTTGATTAGTGTTATTTAAGTAAAATTTGACGTAGCCCTGGAGCATATTTGTTGTTTATTGTTATTCAAGTGAAGTAAAATTTGACATAGCCCTGGAGCATATTTGTTGTTTAGTGTTATTCAAGTGAAGTAAAATTTGACATAGCCCTGGAGCATATTTGTTGTTTAGTGTTATTCAAGTAAAATTTGACATAGCCCTGGAGCATATTTGTTGTTTAGTGTTATTCAAGTAAAGTGTGATAGCCCTGGAGCAGCCCTGGAGCATATTTGTTGTTTAGTGTTATTCAAGTAAAATTTGACATAGCCCTGGAGCATATTTGTTGTTTAGTGTTATTCAAGTAAAGTGTGATAGCCCTGGAGCATATTTGTTGTTTAGTGTTATTCAAGTAAAGTGTGACATAGCCCTGAAGCCTATTTGTTGTTGGTGTTATTCAAGGACGATATTTGTTGTTTGGTGTTATTCAAGTAAAGTGTGATAACTCTGGAGCATATTTGTTGTGTTATTCAAATAAAGTGTGATAGCCCTAGAGCATATTTGTTGTTTAGTGTTATTTAAGTAAAATTTGACATAGCCCTGGAGCATATTGTTTGTTTAGTGTTATTTAAGTAAAATTTGACATAGCCCTGGAGCATATTTGTTGTTTAGTGTTATTCAAGCCCTGGAGCATATTTGTTGTTTAGTGTTATTCAAGTAAAGTGTGGCATAGCCCTGGAGCATATCTGTTGTTTCTGGAGCATGTTTGTTGTTTAGTGTTATTATTCAAGTAAAGTGTGACATAGCCCTGGAGCATATTTGTTGTTTAGTGGGAGCATATTTGTTTAGTTTTATTCAAGTAAAGTGTGACATAGCCCTGGAGCATATTTGTTGTTTAGTGTTATTTAAGTAAAATTTGACATAGCCCTGGAGCATATTTGTTGTTTAGAGTGCGTTGTTTAGAGTGTTATTCAAGTAAAGTGTGATAGCCCTGGAGCATATTTGTTGTTTAGTGTTATTCAAGTATATCTGTTGTTTAGTGTTATTGAAGTAAACTTTACATAGCCCTGGAGTATATTTGTTTTTAGTTTTATTCAAGTAAGGTGTGACATAGCCCTGGAGCATATTTGTTGTTTAGTGTTATTTAAGTAAAATTTGACATAGTTCGGAGCATATTTGTTGTTTAGTGTTATTTAAGTAAAATTTGACATAGCCCTGGAGCATATTTGTTGTTTAGTGGTATTTAAGTAAAATTTGACATAGCCCTGGAGCATATTTGTTGTTTAGTGTTATTCAAGTGAAGTGTGATAGCCCTGGAGCATATTTGTTGTTTAGTGTTATTCAAGTAAAGTGTGACATAGCCCTGGAGCATATTTGTTGTTTGGTGTTATTCAAGGACCATATTTGTTGTTTGGTGTTATTCAAGTAAAGTGTGACATAGCCCTGGAGCATATTTGTTGTTTAGTGTTATTTAAGTAAAATTTTATATAGCACTGGAGCATATAGCCCTGGAGCATATTTGTTGTTTAGTGTTATTTAAGTAAAATTTTATATAGCACTGTAGCATATTTGTTGTTTAGTTTTATTCAAGTAAAGTGTGACATAGCCCTGGAGCATATTTGTTGTTTAGTGTTATTTATGTAAAATTTGACATAGCCCTGGAGCATATTTGTTGTTTAGTGTTATTCAAGTAAAGTGTAGTACATAGCCCTGGAGTCCATAAACATACGTGCAATAAGTTTTGAAACTCAATTCTTGCAACCTTTAATATTCGAGACTTGGAAAGAAATTGAAGCAGCTGCAGTTCAGGTTAGCACAGACTGTGTAATAAAAAAAAAGGTGAATAAATATGCCTTACTTAGGAATCTGCTGAAATGGATGGTGGTTTAATAGTTGATGGGGATGGAAGAGCGGATTCCCCAGGTCACTGTGCTAAATTTGGCACATATACAATAATGAATTTACGAAACAACAAATTTATTGCTCTAAATCTTGTTAGCTGATTTATACTGTGTTTTCAGAGTAATGAAGTGGCCAACAGCAAATGCCATGGAAAAAGAAGGTTTCTTGCGCAGTATTGAAAATATAAAAAGCAAAGGATTGGTTATTCAAGTCATTGTGACTGACAGGCACCCGCAAATTATAAAATACATACGTGAAGTCAACAAAACATTATTTTGATGTCTGGCATGTTGCAAAAGGTATGTTGAAAAATGATAACGGTAATTCCCCAGTTGTGTGTATGCCAGGCGAGACAATTGCCACATGCCAATAACGCGTTTTATTGTTTTGCTACACGTGTTTTTCTGTGCCGTACAAACCTCATACATCTATGTGCAATCTTGTTGTGGAGTTGAATAGAGTGTGCGTCGGGGCAATTAGGAACAGCGTCGTCGCGAGGCTGCATAACGTGAACTCGCAAAACAACTTCAACTGCCCCCCACAAATTTAACATGACTGACTTCTGTGTTTCTTAATATATAAAGCAAAAATTTGTTAACATTTTACTATTTCATATTTGTTACAGGTTACAAGTAAACCAGGGGTCAGTATGGATGGAATCTCATTTGCAAGTGGTCATTTTTCACTCTCAAATGAACTTATTTTATCGCTGGGAAAACAGCACAAGAAAAAATGGAAAGCTGGCTAAAGTACTTGGTGATGATGATGCACAGCCACCTGCCTTACGAGCACAGCCTTAGATGAAAGCAAAAGCGCCAAACGGTTGTGTGGATTGGAATCATGTGCAAGAAAATGCATAAGAAGAATGCAATACGATATCCTGGCTTTAGAAGAGTATAAAAAAAACAGTCCCGACATGGTTCATGCAATTTCACTGATAAAAAAAAACTTATTTAGCACAGCGAACACAGATCAACGAAAATGAGGCTGTTAAGAAGGTTTTGGAAAAGTGGCCATTTCTACGGTATCCTATATTTTTGCTCCAGCATTATGGTACCTTGTTTTCTTTATAAATAAAGAAGACGTGACAGATTTGCCCTGTGACATGGCAAGACGAAGTGTAGACGTCTACAGGTTTGCTTATTTTATTGTTTTATAATTCTCTAAAATAAAAATCTCGTTGGTAATGAAACATTCATTGTAGAGTTTTAAAATTGTAGAAATAAGCAAACAGTTGTTTCGACCATTGACAAAATTCAACGTGAATGTATGCTTACCGAAGTCAACAGAAATAATCAATTTCACATTTGATGAAGACCACCAGTTCTGTGTTTTTTTGCATCCAGAATGTATGCTTGATAGAATCAGAAATCAATAACTGCATACTGTGTGTACTAAGAGGTTCTTGTTGCCGTGGTAAATATTATGATCGCTAATAGTAATCTTTACAAAATGTTAATAAAGTAATGTATTTTGGCAGTTCTCTTGCAACTAGTGAGAAGTTTAAGCTGGTTGTTTTGAAGACCAGTGCTTTTGGATTGCGATGATTTTTTCCTGGGATAAACCCGCATGTTTTTGTCTTTATTATAACTTCAACATGGAGTATCCAACAAAAGCAGTCGCAACATTAGAATTTATTCAGAGGTGAGACATTAAAATTTAGCTGATAAGTACTCCAATTAACTTGAAAACCTTGTAGGTACTTTGCATGCATCAACTTTAAAGGATCAAAGTGTGCAACGTCAGGACATCACAAGCATGCCCACCTTAAAGTGCTCAGCCAAAGCTTTGCTTAAAGAGTATGATATATATATGGGCAGGCAACTGTCTAATTTCCATTAGAAAGAATTGAAATTTGGTGATTCAAATCACACAACATTGCTTTCATATGCAAAATCACGCATTTACGCTGAACATTGCCATTTAGTATTATCGCTGTTATATTTTTGTCTTAAAAAGTGAAATCAAGTTGTTTATACTTTTGATTGCAATATTCATTAACTAGGTCATTTAGGAAGAAATGAAATTGGTGAGTCAAAACACACAACATTGCTTTCATATGCAAACTCACATTTACGCTAAACATTGCCATTTAGGAGTATTATCGCTGTTATTTTTTTGTCTTATGAAGTGTTAAATCAAGTTGTTTATGATTTTGATCGCAATATTCATTAACTAGGTAGCATTGTCAACATTAACTAAGTAGTAGCATTGTCAGCATTAAAACTGTAACTTTCTTTATGACCTCAAAAAAGTTCTTTACCTATTATTCTACCAACAGTTTCCGAACGTTTCATGAGCGTTTTACTGTCTCATCCGCAAAAGGTACTGTAAAACTGCCTGTGTTTTGCAAAAATAACATGTAGTTTAACGGTAAGTTTTACTGAAATTACACTACGTGTACTAATTTACGTGTGTAATCTACTGTAAAACTACCCATCATTTCGCAGTTTTACTGTGAATGTAAACGTAAATTTTCGATTTTGAAAGCGGTTTAACTAAAATTGTACACTGTAATATTACTTTGCGAATTTAACAGCGATTTTCACATTTCTACCAGTGTATGGTTGAACATCTCATGCATTCTTTATTTAAAACAATGAAAACAATAAATGTTAAAACAACATAACTCTTGCATGAGTCATATATTGTATGAAACAGACCATTTGAACTGAATGATGAAATATTCTTGCAAATGTTGTTAAACTGTCTCTACAATGTTGTTCGCTTACATACTTTTGATCAGTACTGATGGAACCTTTTCCTATACCTATCGAAAGTTCTGATCAGCTGTGTAGTTATGGATGCACATTACAGAATTTCGAATCTAATTATTACGGGATTCGGTATTCTATTTAATGACGTCATCACACGTCATCTCATAACTATAGTAACAAATTTTTAATCTTAATAATTTAAAAAAATACGCTTCACACGAACGATTTATATATCGGTGAAATACCGGTGCTTTTTTACTTACCGATTATCGGTAGAACGTAAATATCGGTCGATAATATCGGTAAACCGATATATCGGTCGACCTCTAAATTTACTAGTTTTATGCTATTAATTGAACAAACCTTATACTTAGTTCCACCTTGTTTATGAAGGGCATGTTTTAATGCTTCACCTAATTCGAACTCCACGTCTTTCATTCTAGCAGCAGAATGTAGCTTCAGGCAAGCATCTAGATAATAATATAATTTATACAATACTGCATGAATAAAAAAATGTTTAACATTGCAGTGCCAATTAGTTTCTTAAATTAATACATTCAACCTAACACTTAAACAAAAAAACAAACCGGTTAGAATTTACAAAAAAACAAACCGGTTAGAATAAAATTCTAAGGATGCAGAATGGTAGTTTTCCCTTCCTGCCTTTGAAGCTGTGGAATGACCATAGTTGATTGGTTTGAAACCAGAGTGCACACTCTGATTTACCGCTATGGTTAATTGCGCAGACTCGTCACGCTTGAATGTGCCGATCCCATGAATTGATCGTTAATTAGAATTAGGAGCGTTTTCGCCAAACGTATATAAAACGAATAAAAGCGCTATTGAATCATTACTCAGCAAAAAATCGCGAAAAAATTAAAAAAGAAATTTAGTAGCGCGGCTACTCCACAGGAAAGCATGCATATGAGCGTGACCAATATTTTGTTGTTAATTTTTGTGGCACCGTGAAACAAATAATTTTAAAGACTGTGTTGTACGTAATATAATTCTACCGTTTTTGTAGGTAAAAGCATATTAAATTTTGTAAAAGCATATTAAATTTTATTTACAAAATGGTATGTTCAAGTAAAGCTATTCCAGCTCAGATACAGTTATCAGCTACAGATATACAGAATATTTATAATCTAGCAACAGAGATGCTTCGGCCATACCATACTTCTCATACCCCATCAGACCTAACCATGCCTCACTCAACCATGTGCAAAATTTATTGGTGAAATAATGGAGAAGTTTAATAAGGGTTCAAGTCTTCCAAAGTTGTACACTTTGTATCCAAAATATTGTTTGAATGCGTCTCAACTGCTTGGGATTTCCTCAATTTTATGCTGCACAGTTGTTGATAAAGCTGTTTGATGCAGTTGTAGGTTACAACAAAAATAAGTCAGAGAATGTAGTTGCAGGCGTAGATGCAACAGTTGTAGGTTACAACAAAAATAAGTCAGAGATTGTAGTTGCAGGCGTAGGTGCAACAGTTGTAGGTTACAATAAAAATAAGTCAGAGATTGTAGTTGCAGGCGTAGATGCAACAGAAACCGGTATAGTTTGTAAGTAAATGCTGTAGTTAAGTTGGTATACTACGTTTTAGAGATTATTGAATATATTGGAGGATTTTCATTGAGAAAAGCAAAAAAGAAATTTCCAGAATCCAGAGAGGTTATTAGTTGTTGAAATGAGTGCTTTTAAAACTTGGTTTGTTTTGGCATTGGTTCGTTACAAACACTTGTCCAAGGTTTTATTTTTTCCGAAGGTTGTGTTCCCACCTTTTATCTTTTTAATAATATTACGCTGTGATATTGCTGTCACCCGTATCCTATTTGACTAATGTCCGGATTGGTATTTCGTCGCATGTAAGACCGCTGTGACGAAACATAAAAAAGTTGTTATTGGCAGTAAGACATCTCATAGATATAACTTGTAAATAAAGTAGCAAAGGAGAAAAAGGATTGAAGCGAAACAACATTTAAAAACGTGTTTTCAATTAACGTTTCGAGTGCAGAATGGTGCGTTGGGTAAAGTTGCGTTAATATAGCCAGATTAGCCTTTCATCATCGATTAAGCGAATTGGATCCTTAGCAGTGCAAGAAACAATATTAAACCTGAGCGAATTGGATCTTTAGCAGTGCAAGTAACAGTATTAAACCATCTAAAGGGGACAATTCATAGTAAATTTGTACTTATTATAGGTTAGTATTTTAAAATGTATAATAGCCTACTTGTCCATTAGCAAAACATACTTTGCGGTACCATCGGCACCAACAACATCTCGCTCCAAGGCAATACCAACTCTCAAGCTCAAGGTTTGTTTTGCAATTAGAACACTCATCTGAAGTATAAGAGTAAGTTGTTACAATTATAACAGTTACAATTATAACAACATATTTGTATAGAGAGTAAGTTGTAACAATTATAACAACATATTTGTGAGAGTAAGTTGTTACAATTATAACAACATGTTTGTATAGTAACTACTTTGTTGCAAGAATTTAGGTTCATGTGAAAGAGTGCCAAATTTGTCTTGTGAAGTGGGGTTTTGGAATCCAAACTAAACAATTCTTGAATGTGGGTCCACAGTATCTTTGCCATCCTTATGCATGTTGTATTTGGTACCTCCTGGCTTAGAAGAGAGTACAGAGAATTTCTTGCTGTCTGCAAATCAATCAAATGAGTATATGCGTGTTTAATGTTTGTTTACAAAAAACACATTTTTTGCTAACCTTTAATAGGTGACTAGTATCGCTGATATTAAATATTGGGTTTTCAGGTCTACATGGATTTGGGGCAGCATACGACTTTACAAGAATATCCAATTTTGATCCATTTATGAGTTCAAAAAATTTCCTATTAGATGATGCTCCATCTGCGATAACGGCATTTATGTGGACATTCCTCATCTCACAGATTGTTACTGCTTCCCAAAACATTGAAGCCAGTTGGTATGCAGGAGTAGTGGTAGTAGGCCACCAGGACAGAGGAATGAAAATCTCCTTTTTGAAAGTGTTGAGGATTGCTACATACTGCATATATGTGTGGCTAATGAAGAATTACAGATTCTATCTCCATAATCAGTGAACCCGACAAGTTTACCACAGCGATAAACAAGATTTTCCTTCACTGTAGACGAATTATTATTTATTAAATCATGTATTTAAAAATATTTTTGCAACATTAAACATTTCATTTCATCCACAGTAAGGTAGGCTTCAATGAAAATTTTAAGATTGTTCAGTTGATGAAAAGCAAGTTCATTAATTCCACATGAGCTGGTGTGCCAATGTTTCTTTACACAAACAAAATCAGGTAATGGATATAACAATGTTACTTAATTTTATTTGTTTGTCAATTTTCATACCTATACTGACGCAAAGTTTTAGATGATGGCAAGATGAGGACCACCTGTGCTGATCAACTGACTATATGCAGCAGGGGAACGGGAATACAGTTCTTTAGCCCAGCGGATAATGTCAGGATGATATCGTCTGCCATTTGTGCTCCTAGATGCATTCTCACATTGATTTGTAAAAAATATCTTCTGCCAGTTATTCATTTCGCCAGACTCATTTTGAACCATGTTCTAAAGGTATGATGTTTGTATTATGTTTTAGTCATACTTTTGAATGTAGTATAAAAATAAATTGCAAACAATAGCTTTGGGTACCCTTATATCTTGATGAAGGTTTTCATCAACTGTAAGTGCAGTCCCACTTGTGTCTGCAATACTTTTTTTCGTGCAGTACTTTTTGTTGTATTTTGTTTTTATCTCGTACCGCATGCAATTTAAGCATGTGTATCCATGCATGAGGTGGCTGAAACTTTAAAGCCAAAGATTATCTCGTTAATGTTATTATATTACAAATAAATCTCACCATACACTTGACAGGTTGGTGACCGCATTAATTTTGTTGCTGTAATGCAGTCTGATTGCCACAATTGTATAAAGTGGCTTTTAGTGTTTTTTATTTCAGTCGTTGCACCTTTGCACATAATGTAGGTTTGAGCATCGCCTGTGTGTTAAACAGGACAGTTTAATACTTGAAAATGTTGTTCTCTAAAACGGATTGTGTTTTATTAATTAAATATATTTACATAGAAAGGAGTACAAAGTGGAAGTGCGAATATCAAGAAGTGCAAGATTCATCACTGGCCATCCGTGAAATGCAACCCAGTTTACTGCTAATGCTGGATCAATGCAGATACTGAAAATCGGTTTATATTACAGTATTTGTCTATTATTAATCTGTTAAATTTTGAAAGTTAACTAAATAACAGTCTGAAACCTCATCATTGGCTGTATAAAACTCTCCCCATGTAATTCTGCCCAAAACTTCCCTCCTATTAAGGTGTAACTCCAACTTGCTAAATATACAAGATTTGAAAATTGTCTGAACTTGATATTTCTCATCACACCCTGCAATGATGGTGATAGTTGTTTCCAGGATTTTATTAGATCATCAATATTCCGATGTCTTACTGTAACTGGGCAATTCTTTACGTAATGTTGGTGCCTTTCGAATTTTCTTTGAAAGAAATGTTTTTGTTTAATTGGATTAGCCATTTTTAAATAAAGTAACCACTGCTGATTTCGGATGAGACTTTTGGGGCAGATATAATGTAGGTAGAGCCCCAACTACCAACCTTTTTGATTTTTTAAATTTTATTACTTCAGAATTCCTGAAGTGCTGTTCACATATTGCTGCCCTGAATGTAAAGACAGTGCTTACTTATTTTAGATACACTTCTTAAACAATGAACACTAACGATTCCTTATGGAGCATGTTGTCATTTTTCATTGGGTCTCGTAAATTTAATTGGGTCTCGTAATGTCAAAATAAATTTTGTAAGTTGTTCGCCGTGTAATCTTTCACACTCTGTTCTTTCAAATTCTGGTCTTCTTATAGTAAATAAAGAAAATTTGTTTTTACTGTGAGTTGTATAACTGCAACCCTGAATACAACAATTGCTGCTCATCTTTTAAATATAATTTTCTTCAGTAGTACCTTGTCACGTTTTTACGCGTGACGGATGGATTTTTAATTGGAATTAACTATCGAAAGGTGTCTCGAAGCTGGTCCCGTTAATCACCGTAGCTAAACGTCTTTCTTATTCCTCTTACTCACAACCATACGTAACTCAGTTCACTCTTGTATATCATGTTTACTACGGACCACAACACGCTTATATACGCAACGATTTCACGACGAAAGACACAAAAAAACAAAAGAACAGCATGATAACTGCAGCGTCTAGATACGTAACAGCAGGGGTGTTTGGTTTGGCTCCAGACCTTGCAGTTACGTTCCACGACTTCCGCGATACGTAATTATCGATCTATAGATACGGCAGATGACCCAGAAACTCACGCACAATACATAATATGAGGTTTAAGGAATAGCAGCCTTTTACGCATCAAAGCGTGAATTTGTGACATCACCCCCCATTTAAAGAACTTTGTTAAAAGTTCACTAAAAGAACAAATAACAAAAAAAACAACATAAATTCACTGTTTGAAAACGGATACATATACACAAATATAATTTACGATGAGACGTGGTACATAGAATGAAAGTCATGAGCGGCTAAGATAATCAGCACCCACGTTATCGGCGCCTTTGATATATTCGTATTTGATTCGATAGTTTTGGAGAAACAGTGCCCAGCGCATTATGCGGTCGTTTATGAACTTAGCCTGATCAACATAAACCAGGGGCTGATGGTCGACTTGTAGTGTAAACTCAACACCGTAGAGATATCTGGAGAACTTTCTGATGGCCCATACGATCGCCAGACATTCCCTCTCGATGGTTGAATATCTGGATTCGGTCTTGGTCAGTTTCTTGCTCGCGTAGCTCACGGGGAGGCACCGTCCGTCGTGAATCTGACCAAGCATAGCTCCGATGCCCTCGTTTGACGCATCCGTCCGCAGCACAAATGGTTTTGATACATCAGGTAGCTGTAGTATGGGGTAATTTGTCAAATGCCGTTTAAGAGTAGTGAATGCTTGCTCATGGGCGTCATCCCATGTGATGGAACTTGGTTGACCTTTTTTTTGTCAAGTCGGTCAGTGGTGTAGCGATGGTCGCATAATTTGGGATAAAATCTCTGTAGTATCCGGTCAGTCCAAGGAAAGCTCGGACTTCCTTTTGAGTAGTTGGCCGGGAAGCATTCTCAACCTTTGTCACGTTGTCCCTTTGTAGTCCAACCACCCCGTCAACTAGATGATGCCCTAGAAAGTCGAGATTGTCCGTTCCGACAACACATTTTGAAGGGCGTGCAGTGACACATGCACTGCGAAGTCGTTGAAGTAGTACTCGCAGAGCATCGAGGTGTTCTTACCATGTTTCCGTGTGTACAATGATATCATCGATGTAGCATTCGACATTGTGCAGTCCTGCAAGTATTCTGCGCATGCCTCGTACAAATGTGGCGCTGGAATTAACCATCCCAAACGGCATCCTTACGAATTCGTACGTTCCATCTGGTGTCACAAAAGCCGTCTTGTGTATATCCATTTTCGCTACCGGCACTTGCCAGTAACCTTTCGACAGATCTATTTTGGTAAAAAACCTGTCTTTGTAAAGTTTTTGAAATATCGCTTCTGCCGACGTCATAGGTTCGGGGTCGAATACTGTTACTTTGTTTAGTTTCCGAAAGTCGATACATATCCGATTAGATCCGTCTTTCTTTTTGACGATGACCACTGGTGACGCGTATGCGGACTCTGAGGGTCTGATGACTCCCATTGCCAGCATGTTGTTGATTTCCGTTCTTAGTGATTCGCGTACACTGTATGGTACTGGATAAGGCTTTGAGCGTATTGGCTTCTCATCCGTGACTGTGATCTTGTGTTCGATAATTCCCATCTCACCCGGGACGTCCGAAAATACATCCTTGAACGTTTGCACAAGCATTTTGACCTCTTGTAGTCTTAAATGCTCTAATTGTTTGCCGTAACAGATATCTTCAAGCGACTCTTTAGCTCCGAGTGTTGGCACATCCCATGGTGTCTCTTCCTCTTCGGCTACCACTCCTATAACTGCCGAACTGGCAGTGAGATTGTGTCCTTCTTCGGGACTCGGTCGAACCTCACGTTCCACGTATTCCTTCAGTAGATTAGCGTGGAATGTTTTCAATCTTCCATTTATGTCGAGTCTGTAATCATTACTACCCAGCTTGCTCTCAATGGTGAAAGGTCCCTTCCATTGCATCAACAGCTTGTTATTATCTGTGGGTAGAAGAACGAGGGCTCGGCTGCCGACTTGTAACAGTCGGCGTTTCGCTTTTCGGTCGAAATAGCGCTTATAACGAGTTTGCGACTTTTCCAATTCGTCGTTAGCAATCTTTAAAGTGTCCCGGAGACGTTCTCGTAATTGCATTACGTATAAATAACTGGTTTGTACCTCTGGATCTGTCTTGCCGTTGGTCCACATTTCTTTGAGTACATGCATGGGCCCTCGTACCGTCCTCCCATACATCAGTTCAAAAGGCGAGAAACCCGTGGATTCCTGTCTCACCTCTCGATAAGCAAATAGAAGCGGGTTTATATACCGATGCCATTGAGCTGGTTGGTCGCTGCAGAGCCTCCTTAACATACGCTTTAGCGTCCCATTGAAACGTTCAACAAGACCATTGCACATCGGATGATAAGGCGTTGTTGATAAGTGACGTATCCGTAGTAGCCTTTCGACTTCTTGCATACACTCCGATATAAACTGTGTGCCCATATCACTCAATACTTCTTCAGGTATGCCAAGCCGACTGTACATATCAACCATGGCCTCAGCTACTTCTTCCGTACTGATTCCTTTTAATGGCACTGCCTCAGGATATCTCGTTGCGTAATCCACAAGCGTCAATATGTAGCGATGCCCTCTTCCACTTGCCGGTAGGGCCAATTAAATCTACAGCTACCTTTTTAAAGGGGACGTCGACCAAGGGCATGCGCTCCAGGGGCGCGATCGGTACTCTCCCCTTTTGAATGGTGCGCTGGCAGATGTCGCATGACCTGCAAAACCGGCGTATATCTCCGTTCATGCCGGGCCAATAGAAGGCTTGAAGAATCTTGTCTTTTGTCTTTTTAGTTCCCATATAGCCTCCCATCATTGATTCGTGCGCCACTTCCATTATCTTATTCCTCAACTTCCTTGGAACAACTATTTGGTTCAGAGGTTTTCCATAGTTAATCTTCGGAGTCGTGAATTTTCTAACCAGTAGACCATCCTTTTCAAAGAAGCAAACTCTAGTGGTACCTTTGCCTCGTTCATCGTTCATTTCCCGATACTTTTGCAGGCTCTCGTCTTGCAGCTGGGCACTCATGAATCCGCTCTTGTCAGTGACCGGCCAGTCGTTCGGCGTTGGGATCGTCAAGGGAGGAATTCCCCCAGATTTTGCCGTCTGCGCTCTCGTCGTCACAGCACATGCGATACCCCACTGTCGATCTGGTTGTGCGGGATCTCTCGCTCCGGGAACGTTCCCAATAATCACGTCATACAGCATATCTGGGAGGCACAGCGCCTCCGCATATCCAGTGTAATACGGCGTGTCTAGAAATACATTAGCAAACTCCCCCTTTTTTGTTGATTTATCAAGAAGGTTGACGAATCCAAATTTTCCAGTTAATTGATTATCTGATACGAATCGTCTTTTTAAGATTATTCCAGTACAACCAGTGTCTCTGAGTACCCTCACCTCACACTCGCCCACTCGTCCGTCTAATATAGGAAGCAGCTCCTCTCCGCATGATTGAACACATACGCTGCTGTAGACCGGCAGCCGTTTGCCGTTTTGGGTTACGAGATAATCCTCCATTTTCATCCCTCGTTGCGTTGTCCGATGTCCTAGGTTCACGTTCCCGAATATAGGCAACTGCGGCATTCTGGCGGAAAGGTGGGCGTGGGTTGCTGCTCCTCGCTCGGCAATCTCTCGCGAGGTGACCGATGCGGTCGCATAGAAAGCACTTTCGTGTTTCCCTCCAATCTTGCCTAGCTGACGGGCATTCACTCGAATAATGTCCAAACGCCATACAATTAAGGCATCGTATCCGTCTTTGGGGTCCGTCTGTAATTGACGTTTGATTTTCTTTTGGCCTGATGCTTCCGGACGCCAGAGTCTTTCCATGAGCGTTAAGGTACTGATCCGATATCCGGGACAACGAAGTTTGACCGTGTGGCGCTTGTTCTTTAATATATGTAGCGAGATCTTTGGGACAGATACTAATGAACTGTTCTTTAACGATCAGCATCACTATATTTTGCTCGCTCCATCCATCTTTGGACATCTCAATCCACTTGCGAAAATAATTTGTTAAGCGAACGAGAAATTGTTCCGAGTTCTCGTTAGCTTCTGGCTTCGCAGTTCGGAATTTGCTTCGATAACCGTCCTCGGTGAGGTCGTACCTTTTCAGTAAAGCCGATTTTAATCGGTCATAATCTGCGGCGTCTGAATTGGTCAATCGTGAATATACGTCCAGTGCCCTGCCGGTTAGTAGAGCACTCAACGACGTTGCCCAATCTTCCCTTTCCCATCCGCATGTCGCTGCGAATCGTTCGAAACGAAGCAGGTAACTATCCAACTCGTCTTTGCCATCGACGAATGCGGGAAGTTTAGGGGATCTTGCCCTAATTGGTGCGTCAGCGTTGGAAGTGAAACTCCCATTACTCTGTGGTACCTGAAGTTCGATACGCCTCATTTCCAGCTCATGTTTCCTAGCGGCGTCTGCCTCCCTTTCAGCAGCATCACGGGCGTCTTGGGCAGCTTCACGTTCTCTTTGGCGATCTTCTCGTTCTCTTTGGCGATCTTCTCGTTCTTTTTGTTGTTCTTCTCGTTCCGCCGCTTGTAGTTCGTTGACATAAGTCCTTAGGTCGCTACCTTCTAGCCCAAGCTGCTTTCCGATCTCCATATAACTCTCCATATTGTTAGCGTGGTGAACACCGGCTTCTGTCTTCTACCTTCGTTTAAGTTTCCAACTAAGAATAATCCCGGACGAGCCCCCAGTTGTCACGTTTTTACGCGTGACGGATGGATTTTTAATTGGAATTAACTATCGAAAGGTGTCTCGAAGCTGGTCCCGTTAATCACCGTAGCTAAACGTCTTTCTTATTCCTCTTACTCACAACCATACGTAACTCAGTTCACTCTTGTATATCATGTTTACTACGGACCACAACACGCTTATATACGCAACGATTTCACGACGAAAGACACAAAAAAACAAAAGAACAGCATGATAACTGCAGCGTCTAGATACGTAACAGCAGGGGTGTTTGGTTTGGCTCCAGACCTTGCAGTTACGTTCCACGACTTCCGCGATACGTAATTATCGATCTATAGATACGGCAGATGACCCAGAAACTCACGCACAATACATAATATGAGGTTTAAGGAATAGCAGCCTTTTACGCATCAAAGCGTGAATTTGTGACATACCTGTTTATATTATAAATTTTATTGTAATAAAGTTTGCACAGTAAAAAAAACGCAAAATGTTTTAATAAAGTTCAATGTTCAATATCTAAAGTTAACGCAATTGGATGCAGTAATGTAGGCTATCCGGGATAAGAATTTCTTTGGTTCGTACAGACTATGTCTTGACAGCAGCAGATGTATTCAATGATTAATTTTAATGTTATATTTCTAAATAATAAACAATATGAAGATTTAGGAACGATTAAGCAAAAAACTCTTTTAAACTACCATCAGTATATACTGGTTCAGCGAAGTATACATTTTTCGTTTTAAGATGTGGCGTTGCTCTTGGAAACTGTCACATGGGATCGGCGAAATCAAGCGTGACCCGTCTATCGAAAAAACAGGAGTGTGCACTCTATTACATTAGTTCTCTATGGTTCCACAGTTTCTAAGAATGCGTCGCACTGTGTCCCCAACTCGATTACCCTGAAGCTTTCGGAAGTATCTGAAACGAAAAGCAGTACTTTATATTCACAGTAAGGATGTGCCTAGGCGAACCCGAATAGATTCGCCGAATAACGGCACAAGTTTGATATTCGCGCGAACCCGAATATTGCGCGAGATTCGTGTACGAATATTTATTACGCACGTGACGATGCTTTACTCGTTGACACAACAGGTTTCTTACGTGATTGCACCATGCTGTCTGTGACGTAACACGTGTGTGACGCAAGCAAGTGTGGTATATATGTGTAGAATGATAGTCAGCTCATTTTCTATCGAGTCAATAAGCTTAATTGCATGCTGTTTCCACGAAAAAAATGTCTAAAAAATCAGGCGTATGAAGTTATTTTGAAAACGACAAACACAAAGCTGTTTGTAACGTATGTAATGCGAAGATAAGCAGAGGCAAATCTTCGTACACAACCTCGGCTTTTTTCAAGCATTCACTGCGTCATGGTATCAGTATTGCCGCTGAAGCTACGTCCGGGCTCTCTACTTTGGCAGTTTCTACAAAAAGGCCAAGACAATCAACAATTGGAGAGGCAATGTTTTAAATACGAAGTTTGAATCCTCACATCCCACGTCACATAAAATTACTGGCATGATAGCTGAAATGATTGCCGTCGATTTCTTATCTTTTTCTATTGTGGAAAATTGGGGATTTCAACGTTTATTGGAAGAACTGAAGCCGCGTTATCAAATTCCAAGTAGGAAATATTTTACTAAAACTGCCATTCCAGAGTTATATAAAAAAGTTCAAAGTCGTGTTAGCGGTTTATTGTCCACAGCTGCTGGACCAATCTGTGGGAGAACTGACATTTGGACTAGTATCCAAAATGTTGCATATATGAGCTTGACGACACACTTTCTGAGCTGGAATAAGGTTGATCCGAAAAGATTGTCGTTCGTGTTGGCTTGTGCCGAACTTGAAGAAAATTCGCACACAGCAGACGCTATATTGCGTGAAATACGAAGAGTAGAAGCGCAGTGGGGAATCATTTTTTTTACTATGACGTCAGATAACGCTGCCAGTGTGGTGAGGGCACTAAAAGACGGCAATATTAATAATGTTCGTTTCATGGCCCACACTGTCAACCTGGTGGTACAATTCTCACTAAAGAACGGACAAAGAATGGTTTGTGACACCATTAGCCAATCCCGTGCTATTGTGAAGCATTACCATAAATCTGCAAAGAACACCAAGCGTTATAAAGATTATTAAGAAAGTCGAGGAAAGCCGGTACTAAAACTAATTGGCAACGTAAGCACAAGATAGAATTCAACGTATCATTTAGCTGATCGTCTTGTGCAACAAAAAGAAACGATAAATCACTTGGCAAACAACGAAGGAATTGCTCAAACCTTGTCGTATAATGAATGGCAGATCGCCACTTCTTTTTTTGACACGGCAACGTTGCAGTTTATCCCACCAAAACACCACTTTGGCACACGTTTATGGTGGCCCAGTGTTGCCACACGTTTTTTTAACTCTTAACAATAAAAAAAAAAACAAAAAAAAAACGAAAATGAAATTGAAAACGGAAATGAAAACGAAATTGAAAACGAAAATGAAAACGAAATTGAAAACAAAAATGAAAACGAAAATGAAAACGAAAATAAAAATGAAAACGAAAATAAAAATGAAAACGAAAACAAAAATGAAAACGAAAACGAAAATGAAAACGAAAATAAAAATGAAAACGAAAATGAAAATGAAAACGAAAATAAAAATGAAAACGAAAACAAAAATGAAAACGAAAATGAAAACGAAAATGAAAACGAAAAAAAAATGAAAACGAAAATGAAAACAAAAATGAAAACGAAATTGAAAACGAAAATGAAATTGAAAACGAAAAAAAAATGAAAATCAATTTCGCTTTTCGCGTCGTGGCCGAGGAGTGCCAACGAAAAAAAAAAACGAAAATGAAATTCAATCGCGCCGTGGCCGAGGAGTGCCATGTGCAGTGTTACCATTGTATTTCATTTATACTTACCATATTGGATTGTACGTCCTTCTGATAAACAATAATGATGTAGAGTTAGGCGTATCTACAATCTACATTATGTATTTACTTTATTGAGTTATTTAGCAAATAAAACTCAGTGAAATTATCAGTACGTAAACTCGTTATTTTGCATTGCATCACTGAATCGAATGACGTCATATTCAAGCAATTCCCTCGGGTAAAATCGCTGTTAGTCTTTTTATATATTGCGGTTTTATCAACACAAAACTGTGCGAAAAACAAGAATATAATGTGCCATATCCGACGTAACATATCCTTATTGTGACGTCATATGTTGCTATTTAGACGTAACAAATGGCTACGCATTGCAGGTGAATTACGGCGACGAAGCTTCTTTTCGCTTGTTAAAATTAATTTACGAAACGAACGCTCGACTTTGTTCAAAAAAACTATATATATAGCGGGTATCAGTGAGACCAAGGAACATTTTGAGACCACAATTTTTGCTGGTCACCAGATATAGGAATACCGTACCGCCTTTTCTTATGCCATGTCGAAATAAAGTATTTTGATAGTACAGCGTTAATTGTACTAATGTATATTGGGTTCAAAAAATACAGTCAAGTCGTAATGGTATGCCGTGATCAGGTAGCTATCCATTTACAAAGTGTAGAAGGACCAATGAACAGTATTATCATTCCTCAGCCTAATGATCTATAACTGGAGAATCAATTTATCAATGTCACGCTAATACTCCCCATTGTGAGATAACAGAAACAATTTCCCCATTGCCTTAACTTTGCGGAAGCATTGGTCAGTGAACTGTTTGAATATTCAGCAGTAGAAACAGATCCTGTTAAGTTTTATTAAACGATTGGATATTATTAAAGAATGGCCGATAAATATGAAGAACTAGAACAGTGGAGCAAATTTAATAAGCAAATGTCGAACAAACGGAGACCAGACAAAAATAAGAAAGAATCGTGGAAAAAGCTTATCAAAAATGGACATCTTGTTGTACAGCAATACGAGCCTAACGTTTGCGGTAAGGCTCAAAAATATCCACGACGAGGTGCACGCATGTTTGTACCGTTTCACTATGAGGAAGTTACCCTGCACAACATCAAAACAGCTTGTTACGACCACTTTCAACTTGGAAAATCCTGTAGATGTGATATTCTCGTCGGTGAGCAAGGACCGTCATGTAGCATGTTAAATCAATTAACAAATCTAAACGTCCTCCACATACGATTCGTCCAATCGGAAACAGATGAAAACGAAGTAGACCTACAGAAGTCTGACGAGTTACCGTTTCTACACCCTCGCAAGAAACCAAAAATACAGAAGATTACCAACCAACGCTCACTCAAATCACTTAAGTATAAACTAAACTGAAATTGCCACGTAATGAACAAAGAGAATGCGAGAGAAAAAAGGCGATGACGTAACAAAAGAAAGAACCGGAACATAACTTAATTTGATAGACGTTTGGGTAAAATAACTGCACGCCAATAACATGGCTCTCCAAAATTTCGAAACGAAACTTTCCTTAAACACGATTAATACACAAACATAAAAGGTACTCGATGCAGATTATAGTCACACAAAGGCTCCTCGTCGGGCGATCGGGCTCCTTCATTCTCGTCTTCTCGCTCAGTCGTTTGAGTGTCTGCATCTGAGTTGCGAGCATCACTGAATTGTCTATAAATTGCTACTAGTTTATGGATCGGTCGCTCCAGCACAGAAGGCGAGCTCGTACGGCGACCCTTCTCGTCTCTGTTTTGTTCTGCGATAGTCAATCGAACTTTTCGCACCAGGCCGTCATTACTTGGCGGCACGTCTAGTATTCTCGCCATACTCCACTTATTCCGTGGGTATAATAACGTAATGGCAGGCTTCTCAAAATGATCATTTCAGCCTCCTTTAATAGTGCACATGTCAATTCAGCGTCGTTGCCAGTTTTCTTTCGTAGGATTCGTAAAGTGTTAGCTACTGCTCTTTTTGCTTTAAACCACGTTGACACATGATTGAGTCTCTCGACATCAAGGTTAGAGCATTGAACTATGTTTGAACTAAAAACAGAAAGCCGTTTCATCTCCATATTGATTTCTTGTTGTACTGTTCCGTCATGAATGAAGTGGTTACTGTCGGGAGGTTTAAAATCCGCTGACCAAAGGAAATCTGGCCCGCGTAGCCTTGTTGATGAACATTTCAATTCTCTAGGCTTCATACCACGGCTGGCATAGTCACTGGGATTGGATTCCGATGACACGTGAAACCAACGTCGATGGTCGGTCAGATCTTTCAGTTGTTGAACTCGATCCAATCGGCCTTGTCTCGGCACAGCTGCTGTAATAATCTTTTTGCTTCGAGCGTCACCGGCGCCGCAAAACCCAACGGATCATAAATCGAGCTCACCGTTGCAAGAATTCCTCTACGGGTCAGAGGAGTGTCTTTAAAATCAATTCGAAATGAAAATGAGTCGTTTTCTAAGCACCCGGATTCGGGTCGGGTGAGATGCGAACGCGTGCGGCGGTGATTCGAACATGGAATTCAGGTCGGGTGAGATGCGAACGCGTGCGGCGGTGATTCGAACATCGAATTCAGGTCGGGTGAGATGCGAACGCGTGCGGCGGTGATTCAAACATCGGATTCGGGTCGGGTGAGATGTGAACTTGCGGCGGTGATTCGAACATCAAATTCAGGTCGGGTGAGATGCGAACGCGTGCGGCGGTGATTCGAACATGGAATTCCGGTCGGGTGAGATGCGAACGCGTGCGGTGGTGATTCGAACATCGAATTCAGGCCCGGTGAGATGCGAACGCGTGCGGTGGTGATTCCAACATCGAATTCAGGTCGGGTGAGATGCGTACGTGCGGCGGTGATTCAAACATCGGCTTCAGGTCGGGTGAGATGCAAACGTGCGGCGGTGATTCAAACATCGGTTTCATGTCGGGTGAGATGCGGACGTGCGGCGGTGATTCGAACATCTAATTCAGGTCGGGTGAGATGCGAACGTGCGGCGGTGATTCGAACATCGAATTTAGGTCAGGTGAGATGCGAACGCGTGCGGCGGTGATTTCCAATATCGAATTCAGGTCGGGTGACATGGTTTCAGGTCGGGTGAGATGCGAACGTGCGGCGGTGATTCGAACATCGAATTCAGGTCGGGTGAAATGCGAACGTGCGGCGGTGATTCAAACATCGAATTCAGGTCGGGTGAGATGCGACCGTGGGGCGGTGATTCGAACATCAAATTCGGGTCGGGTGAGATGCGAACGTGCGGCGGTGATTCGAACATCGAATTCAGGTCGGGTGAGATGCGAACGTGCGGCGGTGATTCGAACATCTAATTCAGGTCGGGTGAGATGCGAACGCGTGCGGCGGTGATTCGAACATGTAATTCAGGTCGGGTGAGATGCGAACGTGCGGCGGTGATTCGAACATCGAATTCAGGTCGGGTTAGATGCGAACGTGCAGCTGTGATTCGAACATCGATTTCAGGTCAGGTGAGGTGCGAACGTGCAGCGGTGATTCGAACATCGAATTCAGGTCAGGTGAGGTGCGAACGTACAGCGGTGATTCGAACATCGAATTCAGGTCGGGTGAGATGCGAACGCGTGTGGCGGTGATTCCAACATCGAATTCAGGTCGGGTGAGATGCGAACGTGCGGCGGTGATTCGAACATCTAATTCAGGTCGGGTGAGATACGAACGCGTGTGGCGGTGATTCCAACATCGAATTCAGGTCGGGTGAGATGCGAACGTGCGGCGGTGATTCGAACATCTAATTCAGGTCGGGTGAGATGCGAACGTGCGGCGGTGATTCGAACATCGAATTTAGGTCAGGTGAGATGCGAACGCGTGCGGCGGTGATTTCCAATATCGAATTCAGGTCGGGTGACATGCGAACGTGCGGCGGTGATTCGAACATCGAATTCAGGTCGGGTGAGATGCGAACGCGTGCGGCGGTGATTCGAACATCGAATTCAGGTGCGGCGGTGATTCAAACATCGAATTCAGGTCGAGTGACATGCGAACGTTCGGCGGTGATTCGAACATCGAATTCAGGTCGGGTGAGATGCGAACGTGCAGCGGTGATTCGAACATCGAATTCAGGTCAGGTGAGGTGCGAAAGCGTGCGGCGGTGATTCGAACATCGAATTCAGGTCGGGTGAGATGCGAACGTGCGGCGGTGATTCGAACATCGAATTCAGCTCAGGTGAAGTGCGAACGCGTGCGGCGGTGATTCGAACATCGAATTCAGGTCAGGTGAGATGCGTACGTGCGGCGGTGATTCGAACATCGAATTCAGGTCGGGTGAGATGCGAACGTGCGGTGGTAATTCGAACATCGAATTCAGGTTAGGTGAGGTGCGAACGTACGGCGGTGATTCGAACATCGAATTTAGGTCAGGTGAGATGCGAACGCGTGCGGCGGTGATTTCCAATATCGAATTCAGGTCAGGTGAGAAGCGAACGTACGGCGGTGATTCGAACATCGAATTCAGGTCGGGTGAGATGCGAACGCGTGTGGCGGTGATTCGAACATCGAATTCAGGTCGGGTGAGATGCGAACGTGCGGCGGTAATTCGAACATCGAATTCAGGTTAGGTGAGGTGCGAACGTACGGCGGTGATTCGAACATCGAATTTAGGTCAGGTGAGATGCGAACGCGTGCGGCGGTGATTTCCAATATCGAATTCAGGTCAGGTGAGGTGCGAACGTACGGCGGTGATTCGAACATCGAATTCAGGTCGGGTGAGATGCGAAAGCGTGTGGCGGTGATTCCAACATCAAATTCAGGTCGGGTGAGATGCGAACGTGCGGCGGTGATTCGAACATCTAATTCTGGTCGGGTGAGATGCGAACGTGCGGCGGTGATTCGAACATCGAATTTAGGTCAGGTGAGATGCGAACGCGTGCGGCGGTGATTTCCAAATCGAATTCAGGTCGGGTGAGATGCGAACGCGTGTGGCGGTGATTCCAACATCGAATTCAGATCGGGTGAGATGCGAACGCGTGCGGCGGTGATTCCAACATCGAATTCACGTCGGCGGTGATTCAAACATCGGTTTCAGGTCGGGTGAGATGCGAACGTGCGGCGGTGATTCGAACATCGAATTCAGGTCGGGTGAGATGCGAACGTGATTCGAACATCGAATTCAGGTCGGGTGAGATGCGAACGTGCGGCGGTAATTCGAACATCGAATTCAGGTCAGGTGAAGTGCGAACGCATGCGGCGGTGATTCGAACATCGAATTCAGGTCGGGTGAGATGCGAACGCGTGTGGCGGTGATTCGAACATCGAATTTAGGTCAGGTGAGATGCGAACGCGTGTGGCGGTGATTCCAACATCGAATTCAGGTCGGGTGAGATGCGAACGTGCGGCGGTGATTCGAACATCTAATTCAGGTCGGGTGAGATGCGAACGTGCGGCGGTGATTTCCAATATCGAATTCAGGTCGGGTGAGATGCGAACGCTTGTGGCGGTGATTCCAACATTGAATTCAGGTCGGGTGACATGCGAACGTGCGGCGGTGATTCAAACATCTAATTCAGGTCGGGTGAGATGCGAACGTGCGGCGGTGATTTCCAATATCGAATTCAGGTCGGGTGAGATGCGAACGCGTGTGGCGGTGATTCCAACATTGAATTCAGGTCGGGTGAGATGCGAACGCGTGCGGCGGTGATTCGAACATCGAATTCAGGTGCGGCGGTGATTCATCTAATTCAGGTCGGGTGAGATGCGAACGTGCGGCGGTGATTCGAACATCGAATTTAGGTCAGGTGAGATGCGAACGCGTGCGGCGGTGATTTCCAATATCGAATTCAGGTCGGGTGACATGCGAACGTGCGGCGGTGATTCGAACATCGAATTCAGGTCGGGTGAGATGCGAACGTGCGGCGGTGATTCGAACATCGAATTTAGGTCAGGTGAGATGCGAACGCGTGCGGCGGTGATGCGAACGCGTGTGGCGGTGATTTCCAATATCGAATTCAGGTCAGGTGAGGTGCGAACGTACGGCGGTGATTCGAACATCGAATTTAGGTCAGGTGAGATGCGAACGCGTGCGGCGGTGATTTCCAATATCGAATTCAGGTCAGGTGAGATGCGTACGTGCGGCGGTGATTCGAACATCGAATTCAGGTCGGGTGAGATGCGAACGTGCGGCGGTAATTCGAACATCGAATTCAGGTTAGGTGAGGTGCGAACGTACGGCGGTGATTCGAACATCGAATTTAGGTCAGGTGAGATGCGAACGCGTGCGGCGGTGATTTCCAATATCGAATTCAGGTCAGGTGAGGTGCGAACGTACGGCGGTGATTCGAACATCGAATTCAGGTCGGGTGAGATGCGAACGCGTGTGGCGGTGATTCCAATATCAAATTCAGGTCGGGTGAGATGCGAACGTGCGGCGGTGATTCGAACATCTAATTCTGGTCGGGTGAGATGCGAACGTGCGGCGGTGATTCGAACATCGAATTTAGGTCAGGTGAGATGCGAACGCGTGCGGCGGTGATTTCCAAATCGAATTCAGGTCGGTTGAGATGCGAACGCGTGTGGCGGTGATTCCAACATCGAATTCAGATCGGGTGAGATGCGAACGCGTGCGGCGGTGATTCCAACATCGAATTCACGTCGGCGGTGATTCAAACATCGGTTTCAGGTCGGGTGAGATGCGAACGTGCGGCGGTGATTCGAACATCGAATTCAGGTCGGGTGAGATGCGAACGTGCGGCGGTGATTCGAACATCGAATTCAGGTCAGGTGAAGTGCGAAAGCGTGCGGCGGTGATTCGAACATCGAATTCAGGTCGGGTGAGATGCGAACGTGCGGCGGTGATTCGAACATCAAATTCGGGTCGGGTGAGATGCGAACGTGCGGCGGTGATTCGAACATCGAATTCAGGTCGGGTGAGATGCGAACGTGCGGCGGTGATTCGAACATCGAATTCAGGTCAGGTGAAGTGCGAACGCGTGCGGCGGTGATTCGAACATCGAATTCAGGTCGGGTGAGATGCGAACGCGTGTGGCGGTGATTTCCAATATCGAATTCAGGTCAGGTGAGGTGCGAACGTACGGCGGTGATTCGAACATCGAATTTAGGTCAGGTGAGATGCGAACGCGTGCGGCGGTGATTCAAACATCGGTTTCAGGTCGGGTGAGATGCGAACGTGCGGCGGTGATTCGAACATCGAATTCAGGTCGGGTGAGATGCGAACGTGCGGCGGTGATTCGAACATCGAATTCAGGTCAGGTGAAGTGCGAACGCATGCGGCGGTGATTCGAACATCGAATTCAGGTGCGGCGGTGATTCATCTAATTCAGGTCGGGTGAGATGCGAACGTGCGGCGGTGATTCGAACATCGAATTCAGGTCGGGTGAGATGCGAACGTGCGGCGGTGATTCGAACATCGAATTCAGGTCAGGTGAAGTGCGAACGCATGCGGCGGTGATTCGAACATCGAATTCAGGTCGGGTGAGATGCGAACGCGTGTGGCGGTGATTCGAACATCGAATTTAGGTCAGGTGAGATGCGAACGCGTGTGGCGGTGATTCCAACATCGAATTCAGGTCGGGTGAGATGCGAACGTGCGGCGGTGATTCGAACATCTAATTCAGGTCGGGTGAGATGCGAACGTGCGGCGGTGATTTCCAATATCGAATTCAGGTCGGGTGAGATGCGAACGCTTGTGGCGGTGATTCCAACATTGAATTCAGGTCGGGTGACATGCGAACGTGCGGCGGTGATTCAAACATCTAATTCAGGTCGGGTGAGATGCGAACGTGCGGCGGTGATTTCCAATATCGAATTCAGGTCGGGTGAGATGCGAACGCGTGTGGCGGTGATTCCAACATTGAATTCAGGTCGGGTGAGATGCGAACGCGTGCGGCGGTGATTCGAACATCGAATTCAGGTGCGGCGGTGATTCATCTAATTCAGGTCGGGTGAGATGCGAACGTGCGGCGGTGATTCGAACATCGAATTTAGGTCAGGTGAGATGCGAACGCGTGCGGCGGTGATTTCCAATATCGAATTCAGGTCGGGTGACATGCGAACGTGCGGCGGTGATTCGAACATCGAATTCAGGTCGGGTGAGATGCGAACGTGCGGCGGTGATTCGAACATCGAATTTAGGTCAGGTGAGATGCGAACGCGTGGGCCGGTGGTTTCCAATATCGAATTCAGGTCGGGTGACATGCGAACGTGCGGCGGTGATTCAAACATCGAATTCAGGTCGGGTGAAATGCGAACGCGTGCGGCGGTGATTCGAACATCGAATTCAGGTGCGGCGGTGATTCAAACATCGGTTTCAGGTCGGGTGAGATGCGAACGTGCGGCGGTGATTCGAACATCGAATTCAGGTCGGGTGAGATGCGAACGTGCGGCGGTGATTCGAACATCGAATTCAGGTCAGGTGAGGTGCGAACGTGCAGCGGTGATTCGAACATCGAATTCAGGTCAGGTGAGTTGCGAACCCGTGCGGCGGTGATTCGAACATCGAATTCAGGTCGGGTGAGATGCGAACGTGCGGCGGTAATTCGAACATCGAATTCAGGTCGGGTGAGATGCGAACGTGCAGCTGTGATTCGAACATCGAATTCAGGTCAGGTGAGGTGCGAACGTGCAGCGGTGATTCGAACATCGAATTCAGGTCAGGTGAGGTGCGAACGTACTGCGGTGATTCGAACATCGAATTCAGGTCGGGTGAGATGCGAACGCGTGTGGCCGTGATTCCAACATCGAATTCAGGCCGGGTGAGATGCGAACATGCAGCGGTGATTCGAACATCTAATTCAGGTCGGGTGAGATGCGAACGCGTGTGGCGGTGATTCCAACATCGAATTCAGGTCGGGTGAGATGCGAACGTGCGGCGGTGATTCGAACATCTAACTCAGGTCAGGTGAAGTGCGAACGCGTGCGGCGGTGATTCGAACATCGAATTCAGGTCGGGTAAGATGCGAACGTACGGCGGTGATTCAAAAATCGGATTCGGGTCGGGTGAGATGTGAACGTGCGGCGGTGATTCAAACATCGGATTCGGGTCGGGTGAGATGTGAACGTGCGGCAGTGATTCGAACATCGAATTCAGGTCGGGTGAGATGCGAACGCGTGCGGCGGTGATTCGAACATCGAATTCAGGTCAGGTGAAGTGCGAACGCGTGCGGCGGTGATTCGAACATCGAATTCAGGTCGGGTGAGATGCGAACGCGTGTGGCGGTGATTCGAACATCGAATTCAGGTCGGGTGAGATGCGAACGCGTGTGGCGGTGATTCCAACATCGAATTCAGGTCGGGTGAGATGCGAACGTGCGGCGGTGATTCGAACATCTAATTCAGGTCGGGTGAGATGCGAACGCGTGTGGCGGTGATTCCAACATCGAATTCAGGTCGGGTGAGATGCGAACGTGTGGCGGTGATTCGAACATCTATTCAGGTCGGGTGAGATGCGAACGCGTGCGGCGGTGATTTCCAATATCGAATTCAGGTCGGGTGAGATGCGAACGCGTGCGGCGGTGATTCGAACATCGAATTTAGGACAGGTGAGGTGCGAACGCGTGCGGCGGTGATTCGAAAATCGAATTCAGGTCGGGTGAGATGCGAACGTGCGGTGGTAATTCGAACATCGAATTCAGGTCGGGTGAGATGCGAACGTGCGATGGTGATTCGAACATCGAATTCAGGTCGGGTGAGATGCGAACGTGCGGCGGTGATTCGAACATCGAATTCTGGTCCGGTGAGATGCGAACGTACGGCGGTGATTCGAACATCGAATTCAGGTCGGGTGAGATGCGAACGCGTGCGGTGGTGATTCCAACATCGAATTCAGGTCGGGTGAGATGCGAACGTGCGGTGGTGATTCGAACATCGAATTCAGGTCCGGTGAGATGCGAACCTGCGGCGGTGATTTCCAATATCGAATTCAGGTCGGGTGACATGGTTTCAGGTCGGGTGAGATGCGAACGTGCGGCGGTGATTCGAACATCGAATTCAGGTCAGGTGAGGTGCGAAAGCGTGCGGCGGTGATTCGAACATCGAATTCAGGTCGGGTGAGATGCGAACGTGCGGCGGTAATTCGAACATCGAATTCAGGTCAGGTGAAGTGCGAACGCATGCGGCGGTGATTCGAACATCGAATTCAGGTCGGGTGAGATGCGAACGCGTGTGGCGGTGATTCGAACATCGAATTTAGGTCAGGTGAGATGCGAACGCGTGTGGCGGTGATTCCAACATCGAATTCAGGTCGGGTGAGATGCGAACGTGCGGCGGTGATTCGAACATCTAATTCAGGTCGGGTGAGATGCGAACGTGCGGCGGTGATTTCCAATATCGAATTCAGGTCGGGTGAGATGCGAACGCTTGTGGCGGTGATTCCAACATTGAATTCAGGTCGGGTGACATGCGAACGTGCGGCGGTGATTCAAACATCTAATTCAGGTCGGGTGAGATGCGAACGTGCGGCGGTGATTTCCAATATCGAATTCAGGTCGGGTGAGATGCGAACGCGTGTGGCGGTGATTCCAACATTGAATTCAGGTCGGGTGAGATGCGAACGCGTGCGGCGGTGATTCGAACATCGAATTCAGGTGCGGCGGTGATTCATCTAATTCAGGTCGGGTGAGATGCGAACGTGCGGCGGTGATTCGAACATCGAATTTAGGTCAGGTGAGATGCGAACGCGTGCGGCGGTGATTTCCAATATCGAATTCAGGTCGGGTGACATGCGAACGTGCGGCGGTGATTCGAACATCGAATTCAGGTCGGGTGAGATGCGAACGTGCGGCGGTGATTCGAACATCGAATTTAGGTCAGGTGAGATGCGAACGCGTGCGGCGGTGATGCGAACGCGTGTGGCGGTGATTTCCAATATCGAATTCAGGTCAGGTGAGGTGCGAACGTACGGCGGTGATTCGAACATCGAATTTAGGTCAGGTGAGATGCGAACGCGTGCGGCGGTGATTTCCAATATCGAATTCAGGTCAGGTGAGATGCGTACGTGCGGCGGTGATTCGAACATCGAATTCAGGTCGGGTGAGATGCGAACGTGCGGCGGTAATTCGAACATCGAATTCAGGTTAGGTGAGGTGCGAACGTACGGCGGTGATTCGAACATCGAATTTAGGTCAGGTGAGATGCGAACGCGTGCGGCGGTGATTTCCAATATCGAATTCAGGTCAGGTGAGGTGCGAACGTACGGCGGTGATTCGAACATCGAATTCAGGTCGGGTGAGATGCGAACGCGTGTGGCGGTGATTCCAATATCAAATTCAGGTCGGGTGAGATGCGAACGTGCGGCGGTGATTCGAACATCTAATTCTGGTCGGGTGAGATGCGAACGTGCGGCGGTGATTCGAACATCGAATTTAGGTCAGGTGAGATGCGAACGCGTGCGGCGGTGATTTCCAAATCGAATTCAGGTCGGTTGAGATGCGAACGCGTGTGGTGATTCCAACATCGAATTCAGATCGGGTGAGATGCGAACGCGTGCGGCGGTGATTCCAACATCGAATTCACGTCGGCGGTGATTCAAACATCGGTTTCAGGTCGGGTGAGATGCGAACGTGCGGCGGTGATTCGAACATCGAATTCAGGTCGGGTGAGATGCGAACGTGCGGCGGTGATTCGAACATCGAATTCAGGTCAGGTGAAGTGCGAAAGCGTGCGGCGGTGATTCGAACATCGAAATCAGGTCGGGTGAGATGCGAACGTGCGGCGGTGATTCGAACATCAAATTCGGGTCGGGTGAGATGCGAACGTGCGGCGGTGATTCGAACATCGAATTCAGGTCGGGTGAGATGCGAACGTGCGGCGGTGATTCGAACATCGAATTCAGGTCAGGTGAAGTGCGAACGCGTGCGGCGGTGATTCGAACATCGAATTCAGGTCGGGTGAGATGCGAACGCGTGTGGCGGTGATTCCAATATCGAATTCAGGTCAGGTGAGGTGCGAACGTACGGCGGTGATTCGAACATCGAATTTAGGTCAGGTGAGATGCGAACGCGTGCGGCGGTGATTCAAACATCGGTTTCAGGTCGGGTGAGATGCGAACGTGCGGCGGTGATTCGAACATCGAATTCAGGTCGGGTGAGATGCGAACGTGCGGCGGTGATTCGAACATCGAATTCAGGTCAGGTGAAGTGCGAACGCATGCGGCGGTGATTCGAACATCGAATTCAGGTGCGGCGGTGATTCATCTAATTCAGGTCGGGTGAGATGCGAACGTGCGGCGGTGATTCGAACATCGAATTCAGGTCGGGTGAGATGCGAACGTGCGGCGGTGATTCGAACATCGAATTCAGGTCAGGTGAAGTGCGAACGCATGCGGCGGTGATTCGAACATCGAATTCAGGTCGGGTGAGATGCGAACGCGTGTGGCGGTGATTCGAACATCGAATTTAGGTCAGGTGAGATGCGAACGCGTGTGGCGGTGATTCCAACATCGAATTCAGGTCGGGTGAGATGCGAACGTGCGGCGGTGATTCGAACATCTAATTCAGGTCGGGTGAGATGCGAACGTGCGGCGGTGATTTCCAATATCGAATTCAGGTCGGGTGAGATGCGAACGCTTGTGGCGGTGATTCCAACATTGAATTCAGGTCGGGTGACATGCGAACGTGCGGCGGTGATTCAAACATCTAATTCAGGTCGGGTGAGATGCGAACGTGCGGCGGTGATTTCCAATATCGAATTCAGGTCGGGTGAGATGCGAACGCGTGTGGCGGTGATTCCAACATTGAATTCAGGTCGGGTGAGATGCGAACGCGTGCGGCGGTGATTCGAACATCGAATTCAGGTGCGGCGGTGATTCATCTAATTCAGGTCCGGTGAGATGCGAACGTGCGGCGGTGATTCGAACATCGAATTTAGGTCAGGTGAGATGCGAACGCGTGCGGCGGTGATTTCCAATATCGAATTCAGGTCGGGTGACATGCGAACGTGCGGCGGTGATTCGAACATCGAATTCAGGTCGGGTGAGATGCGAACGTGCGGCGGTGATTCGAACATCGAATTTAGGTCAGGTGAGATGCGAACGCGTGCGGCGGTGGTTTCCAATATCGAATTCAGGTCGGGTGACATGCGAACGTGCGGCGGTGATTCAAACATCGAATTCAGGTCGGGTGAAATGCGAACGCGTGCGGCGGTGATTCGAACATCGAATTCAGGTGCGGCGGTGATTCAAACATCGGTTTCAGGTCGGGTGAGATGCGAACGTGCGGCGGTGATTCGAACATCGAATTCAGGTCGGGTGAGATGCGAACGTGCGGCGGTGATTCGAACATCGAATTCAGGTCAGGTGAGGTGCGAACGTGCAGCGGTGATTCGAACATCGAATTCAGGTCAGGTGAGTTGCGAACCCGTGCGGCGGTGATTCGAACATCGAATTCAGGTCGGGTGAGATGCGAACGTGCGGCGGTAATTCGAACATCGAATTCAGGTCGGGTGAGATGCGAACGTGCAGCTGTGATTCGAACATCGAATTCAGGTCAGGTGAGGTGCGAACGTGCAGCGGTGATTCGAACATCGAATTCAGGTCAGGTGAGGTGCGAACGTACTGCGGTGATTCGAACATCGAATTCAGGTCGGGTGAGATGCGAACGCGTGTGGCGGTTATTCCAACATCGAATTCAGGCCGGGTGAGATGCGAACATGCAGCGGTGATTCGAACATCTAATTCAGGTCGGGTGAGATGCGAACGCGTGTGGCGGTGATTCCAACATCGAATTCAGGTCGGGTGAGATGCGAACGTGCGGCGGTGATTCGAACATCTAACTCAGGTCAGGTGAAGTGCGAACGCGTGCGGCGGTGATTCGAACATCGAATTCAGGTCGGGTAAGATGCGAACGTACGGCGGTGATTCAAAAATCGGATTCGGGTCGGGTGAGACTTGAACGTGCGGCGGTGATTCAAACATCGGATTCGGGTCGGGTGAGATGTGAACGTGCGGCAGTGATTCGAACATCGAATTCAGGTCGGGTGAGATGCGAACGCGTGCGGCGGTGATTCGAACATCGAATTCAGGTCAGGTGAAGTGCGAACGCGTGCGGCGGTGATTCGAACATCGAATTCAGGTCGGGTGAGATGCGAACGCGTGTGGCGGTGATTCGAACATCGAATTCAGGTCGGGTGAGATGCGAACGCGTGTGGCGGTGATTCCAACATCGAATTCAGGTCGGGTGAGATGCGAACGTGCGGCGGTGATTCGAACATCTAATTCAGGTCGGGTGAGATGCGAACGCGTGTGGCGGTGATTCCAACATCGAATTCAGGTCGGGTGAGATGCGAACGTGTGGCGGTGATTCGAACATCTATTCAGGTCGGGTGAGATGCGAACGCGTGCGGCGGTGATTTCCAATATCGAATTCAGGTCGGGTGAGATGCGAACGCGTGCGGCGGTGATTCGAACATCGAATTTAGGACAGGTGAGGTGCGAACGCGTGCGGCGGTGATTCGAAAATCGAATTCAGGTCGGGTGAGATGCGAACGTGCGGTGGTAATTCGAACATCGAATTCAGGTCGGGTGAGATGCGAACGTGCGATGGTGATTCGAACATCGAATTCAGGTCGGGTGAGATGCGAACGTGCGGCGGTGATTCGAACATCGAATTCTGGTCCGGTGAGATGCGAACGTACGGCGGTGATTCGAACATCGAATTCAGGTCGGGTGAGATGCGAACGCGTGCGGTGGTGATTCCAACATCGAATTCAGGTCGGGTGAGATGCGAACGTGCGGTGGTGATTCGAACATCGAATTCAGGTCCGGTGAGATGCGAACCTGCGGCGGTGATTTCCAATATCGAATTCAGGTCGGGTGACATGGTTTCAGGTCGGGTGAGATGCGAACGTGCGGCGGTGATTCGAACATCGAATTCAGGTCGGGTGAGATGCGAACGTGCGGCGGTGATTCGAACATCGAATTCAGGTCGGGTGAGATGCGAACGTGCGGCGGTGATTCGAACATCAAATTCGGGTCGGGTGAGACGCGAACGTGCGGCGGTGATTCGAACATCGAGTTCAGGTCGGGTGAGATGCGAACGCGTGTGGCGGTGATTCCAACATCGAATTCAGGTCGGGTGAGATGCGAACGTGCGGCGGTGATTCGAACATCTAATTCGGGTCGGGTGAGATGCGAACGCGTGCGGCGGTGATTTCCAATATCGAATTCAGGTCGGGTGAGATGCGAACGCGTGCGGCGGTGATTCGAACATCGAATTCAGGTGAGGTGAGGTGCGAACGTGCAGCGGTGATTCGAACATCGAATTCAGGTCAGGTGAGGTGCGAAAGCGTGCGGCGGTGATTCGAACATCGAATTCAGGTCGGGTGAGATGCGAACGTGCGGCGGTGATTCGAACATCAAATTCGGTCGGGTGAGATGCGAACGTGCGGCGGTGATTCGAACATCGAATTCAGGTCGGGTGAGATGCGAACGTGCGGCGGTGATTCGAACATCGAATTCAGGTCAGGTGAAGTGCGAACGCGTGCGGCGGTGATTCGAACATCGATTCAGGTCGGGTGAGATGCGAACGCGTGTGGCGGTGATTTCCAATATCGAATTCAGGTCAGGTGAGGTGCGAACGTACGGCGGTGATTCGAACATCGAATTTAGGTCAGGTGAGATGCGAACGCGTGCGGCGGTGATTTCCAATATCGAATTCAGGTCAGGTGAGATGCGACGTGCGGCGGTGATTCGAACATCGAATTCAGGTCGGGTGAGATGCGAACGTGCGGCGGTATTCGAACATCGAATTCAGGTTAGGTGAGGTGCGAACGTACGGCGGTGATTCGAACATCGAATTAGGTCGGTGAGATGCGAACGCGTGCGGCGGTGATTTCCAATATCGAATTCAGGTCAGGTGAGGTGCGAACGTACGGCGGTGATTCGAACATCGAATTCAGGTCGGGTGAGATGCGAACGCGTGTGGCGGTGATTCCAATATCAATTCAGGTCGGGTGAGATGCGAACGTGCGGCGGTGATTCGAACATCGAATTCTGGTCGGGTGAGATGCGAACGTGCGGCGGTGATTCGAACATCGAATTTAGGTCAGGTGAGATGCGAACGCGTGCGGCGGTGATTCGAAATCGAATTCAGGTCGGTTGAGATGCGAACGCGTGTGGCGGTGATTCCAACATCGAATTCAGATCGGGTGAGATGCGAACGCGTGCGGCGGTGATTCCAACATCGAATTCACGTCGGCGGTGATTCAAACGTCGGTTTCAGGTCGGGTGAGATGCGAACGTGCGGCGGTGATTCGAACATCGAATTCAGGTCGGGTGAGATGCGAACGTGCGGCGGTGATTCGAACATCGAATTCAGGTCAGGTGAAGTGCGAAAGCGTGCGGCGGTGATTCGAACATCGAATTCAGGTCGGGTGAGATTCGAACATCGAATTCAGGTCGGGTGAGATGCGAACGTGCGGCGGTGATTCGAACATCGAATTCAGGTCAGGTGAAGTGCGAACGCGTGCGGCGGTGATTCGAACATCGAATTCAGGTCGGGTGAGATGCGAACGCGTGTGGCGGTGATTTCCAATATCGAATTCAGGTCAGGTGAGGTGCGAACGTACGGCGGTGATTCGAACATCGAATTTAGGTCAGGTGAGATGCGAACGTGCGGCGGTGATTCAACATCGGTTTCAGGTCGGGTGAGATGCGAACGTGCGCGGTGATTCGAACATCGAATTCAGGTCGGGTGAGATGCGAACGTGCGGCGGTGATTCGAACATCGAATTCAGGTCAGGTGAAGTGCGAACGCATGCGGCGGTGATTCGAACATCGAATTCAGGTGCGGCGGTGATTCATCTAATTCAGGTCGGGTGAGATGCGAACGTGCGGCGGTGATTCGAACATCGAATTCAGGTCGGGTGAGATGCGAACGTGCGGCGGTGATTCGAACATCGAATTCAGGTCAGGTGAAGTGCGAACGCATGCGGCGGTGATTCGAACATCGAATTCAGGTCGGGTGAGATGCGAACGCGTGTGGCGGTGATTCGAACATCGAATTTAGGTCAGGTGAGATGCGAACGCGTGTGGCGGTGATTCCAACATCGAATTCAGGTCGGGTGAGATGCGAACGTGCGGCGGTGATTCGAACATCTAATTCAGGTCGGGTGAGATGCGAACGTGCGGCGGTGATTCAAACATCTAATTCAGGTCGGGTGAGATGCGAACGTGCGGCGGTGATTTCCAATATCGAATTCAGGTCGGGTGAGATGCGAACGCGTGTGGCGGTGATTCCAACATTGAATTCAGGTCGGGTGAGATGCGAACGCGTGCGGCGGTGATTCGAACATCGAATTCAGGTGCGGCGGTGATTCATCTAATTCAGGTCGGGTGAGATGCGAACGTGCGGCGGTGATTCGAACATCGAATTTAGGTCGGGTGAGATGCGAACGCTTGTGGCGGTGATTCCAACATTGAATTCAGGTCGGGTGATGCGAACGTGCGGCGGTGATTCAAACATCTAATTCAGGTCGGGTGAGATGCGAACGTGCGGCGGTGATTTCCAATATCGAATTCAGGTCGGGTGAGATGCGAACGCGTGTGGCGGTGATTCCAACATTGAATTCAGGTCGGGTGAGATGCGAACGCGTGCGGCGGTGATTCGAACATCGAATTCAGGTGCGGCGGTGATTCATCTAATTCAGGTCGGGTGAGATGCGAACGTGCGGCGGTGATTCGAACATCGAATTCAGGTCGGGTGAGATGCGAACGTGCGGCGGTGATTCGAACATCGAATTTAGGTCAGGTGAGATGCGAACGCGTGCGGCGGTGGTTTCCAATATCGAATTCAGGTCGGGTGACATGCGAACGTGCGGCGGTGATTCAAACATCGAATTCAGGTCGGGTGAAATGCGAACGCGTGCGGCGGTGATTCGAACATCGAATTCAGGTGCGGCGGTGATTCAAACATCGGTTTCAGGTCGGGTGAGATGCGAACGTGCGGCGGTGATTCGAACATCGAATTCAGGTCGGGTGAGATGCGAACGTGCGGCGGTGATTCGAACATCGAATTCAGGTCAGGTGAGGTGCGAACGTGCAGCGGTGATTCGAACATCGAATTCAGGTCAGGTGAGTTGCGAACGTGCGGCGGTGATTCGAACATCGAATTCAGGTCGGGTGAGATGCGAACGTGCGGCGGTATTCGAACATCGAATTCAGGTCGGGTGAGATGCGAACGTGCAGCTGGTGATTCGAACATCGAATTCAGGTCAGGTGAGGTGCGAACGTGCGCGGTGATTCGAACATCGAATTCAGGTCAGGTGAGGTGCGAACGTACTGCGGTGATTCGAACATCGAATTCAGGTCGGGTGAGATGCGAACGCGTGTGGCGGTGATTCCAACATCGAATTCAGGCCGGGTGAGATGCGAACATGCAGCGGTGATTCGAACATCTAATTCAGGTCGGGTGAGATGCGAACGCGTGTGGCGGTGATTCCAACATCGAATTCAGGTCGGGTGAGATGCGAACGTGCGGCGGTGATTCGAACATCTAACTCAGGTCGGTGAAGTGCGAACGCGTGCGGCGGTGATTCGAACATCGAATTCAGGTCGGGTAAGATGCGAACGTGCGGCGGTGATTCAAATCGATTCAGGTCGGGTGAGATGAACGTGCGGCGGTGATTCAACATCGAATTCGGGTCGGGTGAGATGTGAACGTGCGGCGTGATTCGAACATCGAATTCAGGTCGGGTGAGATGCGAACGCGTGCGGCGGTGATTCGAACATCGAATTCAGGTCGGTGAGAGTGCGAACGTGCGGCGGTGATTCGAACATCGAATTCAGGTCGGGTGAGATGCGAACGCGTGTGGCGGTGATTCGAACATCGAATTCAGGTCGGGTGAGATGCGAACGCGTGGGCGGTGATTCCAACATCGAATTCAGGTCGGGTGAGATGCGAACGTGCGGCGGTGATTCGAACATCGAATTCAGGTCGGGTGAGATGCGAACGCGTGTGGCGGTGATTCCAACATCGAATTCAGGTCGGGTGAGATGCGAACGTGTGGCGGTGATTCGAACATCTAATTCAGGTCGGGTGAGATGCGAACGCGTGCGGCGGTGATTCCAATATCGAATTCAGGTCGGGTGAGATGCGAACGCGTGCGGCGGTGATTCGAACATCGAATTTAGGTCGGTGAGGTGCGAACGCGTGCGGCGGTGATTCGAAAATCGAATTCAGGTCGGGTGAGATGCGAACGTGCGGTGATTCGAACATCGAATTCAGGTCGGGTGAGATGCGAACGTGCGGGTGATTCGAACATCGAATTCAGGTCGGGTGAGATGCGAACGTGCGGCGGTGATTCGAACATCGAATTCAGGTCGGTGAGATGCGAACGTGCGGGTGATTCGAACATCGAATTCAGGTCGGGTGAGATGCGAACGTGCGGTGGTGATTCGAACATCGAATTCAGGTCGGTGAGATGCGAACGTGCGTGGTGATTCGAACATCGAATTCAGGTCGGTGAGATGCGAACGTGCGGCGGTGATTTCCAATATCGAATTCAGGTCGGGTGAATTCAGGTCGGGTGAGATGCGAACGTGCGGCGGTGATTCGAACATCGAATTCAGGTCGGGTGAGATGCGAACGTGCGGCGGTGATTCCATCGAATTCAGGTCGGGTGAGATGCGAACGTGCGGCGGTGATTCGAACATCAATTCAGGTCGGGTGAGATGCGAACGTGCGGCGGTGATTCGAACATCGAATTCAGGTCGGGTGAGATGCGAACGCGTGCGGCGGTGATTCAACATCGAATTCAGGTCGGGTGAGATGCGAACGTGCGGCGGTGATTCGAACATCGAATTCAGGTCGGGTGAGATGCGAACGCGTGCGGCGGTGATTCCAATCGAATTCAGGTCGGGTGAGATGCGAACGCGTGCGGCGGTGATTCGAACATCGAATTCAGGTCGGGTGAGATGCGAACGTGCGGCGGTGATTCGAACATCGAATTCAGGTCGGTGAGATGCGAACGCGTGCGGCGGTGATTCGAACATCGAATTCAGGTCGGGTGAGATGCGAACGTGCGGCGGTGATTCGAACATCGAATTCAGGTCGGTGAGATGCGAACGTGCGGCGGTGATTCGAACATCGAATTCAGGTCGGGTGAGATGCGAACGTGCGGCGGTGATTCGAACATCGAATTCAGGTCGGTGAGATGCGAACGCGTGCGGCGGTGATTCGAACATCGAATTCAGGTCGGGTGAGATGCGAACGTGCGGCGGTGATTCGAACATCGAATTCAGGTCAGGTGAGGTGCGAACGTGCGGCGGTGATTCGAACATCGAATTAGGTCGGTGAGATGCGAACGCGTGCGGCGGTGATTCCATCGAATTCAGGTCAGGTGAGATGCGAACGTGCGGCGGTGATTCGAACATCGAATTCAGGTCGGGTGAGATGCGAACGTGCGGCGGTGATTCGAACATCGAATTCAGGTCAGGTGAGGTGCGAACGTACGGCGGTGATTCGAACATCGAATTCAGGTCAGGTGAGATGCGAACGCGTGCGGCGGTAATTCGAACATCGAATTCAGGTCAGGTGAGGTGCGAACGTGCGGCGGTGATTCGAACATCGAATTTAGGTCAGGTGAGATGCGAACGCGTGCGGCGGTGATTCCAATATCGAATTCAGGTCAGGTGAGATGCGAACGTACGGCGGTGATTCGAACATCGAATTCAGGTCGGGTGAGATGCGAACGCGTGTGGCGGTGATTCCAATATCAAATTCAGGTCGGGTGTGATGCGAACGTGCGGCGGTGATTCGAACATCGAATTCTGGTCGGGTGAGATGCGAACGTGCGGCGGTGATTCGAACATCGAATTTAGGTCAGGTGAGATGCGAACGCGTGCGGCGGTGATTCCAAATCGAATTCAGGTCGGTTGAGATGCGAACGCGTGTGGCGGTGATTCCAACATCGAATTCAGGTCGGGTGAGATGCGAACGTGCGGCGGTGATTCCAACATCGAATTCACGTCGGCGGTGATTCAAACATCGGTTTCAGGTCGGGTGAGATGCGAACGTGCGGCGGTGATTCGAACATCGAATTCAGGTCGGGTGAGATGCGAACGTGCGGCGGTGATTCGAACATCGAATTCAGGTCGGTGAATGCGAAAGCGTGCGGCGGTGATTCGAACATCGAATTCAGGTCGGGTGAGATTCGAACATCGAATTCAGGTCGGGTGAGATGCGAACGTGCGGCGGTGATTCGAACATCGAATTCAGGTCGGTGAATGCGAACGCGTGCGGCGGTGATTCGAACATCGAATTCAGGTCGGGTGAGATGCGAACGCGTGTGCGGTGATTCCAATATCGAATTCAGGTCGGTGAGGTGCGAACGTACGGCGGTGATTCGAACATCGAATTTAGGTCAGGTGAGATGCGAACGCGTGCGGCGGTGATTCAAACATCGGTTTCAGGTCGGGTGAGATGCGAACGTGCGGCGGTGATTCGAACATCGAATTCAGGTCGGGTGAGATGCGAACGTGCGGCGGTGATTCGAACATCGAATTCAGGTCAGGTGAAGTGCGAACGCATGCGGCGGTGATTCGAACATCGAATTCAGGTCGGCGGTGATTCAAATTCAGGTCGGGTGAGATGCGAACGTGCGGCGGTGATTCGAACATCGAATTCAGGTCGGGTGAGATGCGAACGTGCGGCGGTGATTCGAACATCGAATTCAGGTCAGGTGAAGTGCGAACGTGCGGCGGTGATTCGAACATCGAATTCAGGTCGGGTGAGATGCGAACGCGTGTGGCGGTGATTCGAACATCGAATTCAGGTCAGGTGAGATGCGAACGCGTGTGGCGGTGATTCCAACATCGAATTCAGGTCGGGTGAGATGCGAACGTGCGGCGGTGATTCGAACATCGAATTCAGGTCGGGTGAGATGCGAACGTGCGGCGGTGATTCAACATCGAATTCAGGTCGGGTGAGATGCGAACGTGCGGCGGTGATTCCAAATCGAATTCAGGTCGGGTGAGATGCGAACGCGTGTGGCGGTGATTCCAACATCGAATTCAGGTCGGGTGAGATGCGAACGCGTGCGGCGGTGATTCGAACATCGAATTCAGGTCGGTGATTCATCTAATTCAGGTCGGGTGAGATGCGAACGTGCGGCGGTGATTCGAACATCGAATTCAGGTCGGGTGAGATGCGAACGCTGTGGCGGTGATTCCAACATTGAATTCAGGTCGGGTGAGATGCGAACGTGCGGCGGTGATTCAAACATCTAATTCAGGTCGGGTGAGATGCGAACGTGCGGCGGTGATTCCAATATCGAATTCAGGTCGGGTGAGATGCGAACGCGTGTGGCGGTGATTCCAACATCGAATTCAGGTCGGGTGAGATGCGAACGCGTGCGGCGGTGATTCGAAATCGAATTCAGGTGCGGCGGTGATTCAAATTCAGGTCGGGTGAGATGCGAACGTGCGGCGGTGATTCGAACATCGAATTCAGGTCGGGTGAGATGCGAACGTGCGGCGGTGATTCGAACATCGAATTCAGGTCGGTGAGATGCGAACGCGTGCGGCGGTGATTTCCAATATCGAATTCAGGTCGGGTGAGATGCGAACGTGCGGCGGTGATTCAACATCGAATTCAGGTCGGGTGAATGCGAACGCGTGCGGCGGTGATTCGAACATCGAATTCAGGTGCGGCGGTGATTCAAACATCGGTTCAGGTCGGGTGAGATGCGAACGTGCGGCGGTGATTCGAACATCGAATTCAGGTCGGGTGAGATGCGAACGTGCGGCGGTGATTCGAACATCGAATTCAGGTCAGGTGAGTGCGAACGTGCGCGGTGATTCGAACATCGAATTCAGGTCAGGTGAGTGCGAACGTGCGGCGGTGATTCGAACATCGAATTCAGGTCGGGTGAGATGCGAACGTGCGGCGGTGATTCGAACATCGAATTCAGGTCGGGTGAGATGCGAACGTGCGGTGATTCGAACATCGAATTCAGGTCAGGTGAGGTGCGAACGTGCGCGGTGATTCGAACATCGAATTCAGGTCGGTGAGGTGCGAACGTACTGCGGTGATTCGAACATCGAATTCAGGTCGGGTGAGATGCGAACGCGTGTGGCGGTGATTCCAACATCGAATTCAGGCCGGGTGAGATGCGAACATGCAGCGGTGATTCGAACATCTAATTCAGGTCGGGTGAGATGCGAACGCGTGTGGCGGTGATTCCAACATCGAATTCAGGTCGGGTGAGATGCGAACGTGCGGCGGTGATTCGAACATCGAATCAGGTCAGGTGAAGTGCGAACGCGTGCGGCGGTGATTCGAACATCGAATTCAGGTCGGGTAGATGCGAACGTACGGCGGTGATTCAAATCGATTCGGTCGGGTGAGATGTGAACGTGCGGCGGTGATTCAACATCGATTCGGTCGGGTGAGATGTGAACGTGCGGCGTGATTCGAACATCGAATTCAGGTCGGGTGAGATGCGAACGCGTGCGGCGGTGATTCGAACATCGAATTCAGGTCAGGTGAATGCGAACGCGTGCGGCGGTGATTCGAACATCGAATTCAGGTCGGGTGAGATGCGAACGCGTGTGGCGGTGATTCGAACATCGAATTCAGGTCGGGTGAGATGCGAACGCGTGTGGCGGTGATTCCAACATCGAATTCAGGTCGGGTGAGATGCGAACGTGCGGCGGTGATTCGAACATCTAATTCAGGTCGGGTGAGATGCGAACGCGTGTGGCGGTGATTCCAACATCGAATTCAGGTCGGGTGAGATGCGAACGTGTGGCGGTGATTCGAACATCTAATTCAGGTCGGGTGAGATGCGAACGCGTGCGGCGGTGATTTCCAATATCGAATTCAGGTCGGGTGAGATGCGAACGCGTGCGGCGGTGATTCGAACATCGAATTTAGGCGGTGAGGTGCGAACGCGTGCGGCGGTGATTCGAAATCGAATTCAGGTCGGGTGAGATGCGAACGTGCGGTGGTATTCGAACATCGAATTCAGGTCGGGTGAGATGCGAACGTGCGGGTGATTCGAACATCGAATTCAGGTCGGGTGAGATGCGAACGTGCGGCGGTGATTCGAACATCGAATTCTGGTCGGTGAGATGCGAACGTACGGCGGTGATTCGAACATCGAATTCAGGTCGGGTGAGATGCGAACGCGTGCGGTGGTGATTCCAACATCGAATTCAGGTCGGGTGAGATGCGAACGTGCGGTGGTGATTCGAACATCGAATTCAGGTCCGGTGAGATGCGAACGTGCGGCGGTGATTTCCAATATCGAATTCAGGTCGGGTGACATGGTTTCAGGTCGGGTGAGATGCGAACGTGCGGCGGTGATTCGAACATCGAATTCAGGTCGGGTGAGATGCGAACGTGCGGCGGTGATTCGAACATCGAATTCAGGTCGGGTGAGATGCGAACGTGCGGCGGTGATTCGAACATCGAATTCAGGTCGGGTGAGATGCGAACGTGCGGCGGTGATTCGAACATCGAATTCAGGTCGGGTGAGATGCGAACGTGCGGCGGTGATTCGAACATCGAATTCAGGTCGGTGAATGCGAACGTGCGGCGGTGATTCGAACATCGAATTCAGGTCGGGTGAGATGCGAACGCGTGCGGCGGTGATTCGAACATCGAATTCAGGTCGGGTGAGATGCGAACGCGTGCGGCGGTGATTCCAACATCGAATTCAGGTCGGGTGAGATGCGAACGTGCGGCGGTGATTCGAACATCGAATTCAGGTCGGTGAGATGCGAACGTGCGGCGGTGATTCGAAATCGAATTCAGGTCGGGTGAGATGCGAACGTGGGGTGATTCGAACATCGAATTCAGGTCGGGTGAGATGCGAACGTGCGGCGGTGATTCGAACATCGAATTCAGGTCGGGTGAGATGCGAACGTGCGGCGGTGATTCGAACATCGAATTCAGGTCGGGTGAGATGCGAACGCGTGCGGCGGTGATTCGAACATCGAATTCAGGTCGGGTGAGATGCGAACGTGGCGGTGATTCGAACATCGAATTCAGGTCGGTGAGGTCGAGATGCGAACGTGCGGCGGTGATTCGAACATCGAATTTAGGTCAGGTGAGATGCGAACGCGTGCGGCGGTGATTTCCAATATCGAATTCAGGTCGGGTGAGATGCGAACGTGCGGCGGTGATTCGAACATCGAATTCAGGTCGGGTGAGATGCGAACGTGCGGCGGTGATTCGAACATCGAATTCAGGTCAGGTGAGATGCGAACGCGTGCGGCGGTGATGCGAACGCGCGGTGATTCCAATATCGAATTCAGGTCAGGTGAGGTGCGAACGTACGGCGGTGATTCGAACATCGAATTCAGGTCGGTGAGATGCGAACGCGTGCGGCGGTGATTCCAATATCGAATTCAGGTCGGGTGAGATGCGAACGTGCGGCGGTGATTCGAACATCGAATTCAGGTCGGGTGAGATGCGAACGTGCGGCGGTGATTCGAACATCGAATTCAGGTCAGGTGAGATGCGAACGTGCGGCGGTGATTCGAACATCGAATTCAGGTCGGTGAGATGCGAACGCGTGCGGCGGTGATTCCAATCGAATTCAGGTCGGGTGAGATGCGAACGTGCGGCGGTGATTCGAACATCGAATTCAGGTCGGGTGAGATGCGAACGCGTGTGGCGGTGATTCCAACAATTCAGGTCGGGTGAGATGCGAACGTGCGGCGGTGATTCGAACATCGAATTCAGGTCGGGTGAGATGCGAACGTGCGGCGGTGATTCGAACATCGAATTCAGGTCAGGTGAGATGCGAACGCGTGCGGCGGTGATTCCATCGAATTCAGGTCGGTGAGATGCGAACGCGTGCGGCGGTGATTCAACATCGAATTCAGGTCGGGTGAGATGCGAACGTGCGGCGGTGATTCCAACATCGAATTCAGTCGGCGGTGATTCAACATCGGTTCAGGTCGGGTGAGATGCGAACGTGCGGCGGTGATTCGAACATCGAATTCAGGTCGGGTGAGATGCGAACGTGCGGCGGTGATTCGAACATCGAATTCAGGTCAGGTGAGCGAACGTGCGGCGGTGATTCGAACATCGAATTCAGGTCGGGTGAGATGCGAACGTGCGGCGGTGATTCGAACATCGAATTCAGGTCGGGTGAGATGCGAACGTGCGGCGGTGATTCGAACATCGAATTCAGGTCGGGTGAGATGCGAACGTGCGGCGGTGATTCGAACATCGAATTCAGGTCAGGTGAATGCGAACGCGTGCGGCGGTGATTCGAACATCGAATTCAGGTCGGGTGAGATGCGAACGCGTGTGCGGTGATTCAAATCGAATTCAGGTCGGTGAGATGCGAACGTGCGGCGGTGATTCGAACATCGAATTCAGGTCGGGTGAGATGCGAACGCGTGCGGCGGTGATTCGAACATCGTTCAGGTCGGGTGAGATGCGAACGTGCGGCGGTGATTCGAACATCGAATTCAGGTCGGGTGAGATGCGAACGTGCGGCGGTGATTCGAACATCGAATTCAGGTCGGTGAGATGCGAACGTGCGGCGGTGATTCGAACATCGAATTCAGGTCGGGTGAGATGCGAACGTGCGGCGGTGATTCGAACATCGAATTCAGGTCGGGTGAGATGCGAACGCGTGCGGCGGTGATTCAACATCGAATTCAGGTCGGGTGAGATGCGAACGTGCGGCGGTGATTCGAACATCGAATTCAGGTCGGGTGAGATGCGAACGTGCGGCGGTGATTCCAACATCGAATTCAGGTCGGGTGAGATGCGAACGCGTGGCGGTGATTCCAACATCGAATTCAGGTCGGGTGATGCGAACGTGCGGCGGTGATTCGAACATCTAATTCAGGTCGGGTGAGATGCGAACGTGCGGCGGTGATTCCAAATCGAATTCAGGTCGGGTGAGATGCGAACGCGTGTGGCGGTGATTCCAACATCGAATTCAGGTCGGGTGAGATGCGAACGTGCGGCGGTGATTCGAACATCGAATTCAGGTGCGAACGCGGTGATTCATCTAATTCAGGTCGGGTGAGATGCGAACGTGCGGCGGTGATTCGAACATCGAATTCAGGTCGGGTGAGATGCGAACGCGTGCGGCGGTGATTCCAAATCGAATTCAGGTCGGGTGAGATGCGAACGTGCGGCGGTGATTCGAACATCGAATTCAGGTCGGGTGAGATGCGAACGTGCGGCGGTGATTCGAACATCGAATTTAGGTCAGGTGAGATGCGAACGCGTGCGGCGGTGATTTCCAATCGAATTCAGGTCGGGTGACATGCGAACGTGCGGCGGTGATTCAACATCGAATTCAGGTCGGGTGAATGCGAACGCGTGCGGCGGTGATTCGAACATCGAATTCAGGTGCGGCGGTGATTCAACATCGGTTTCAGGTCGGGTGAGATGCGAACGTGCGGCGGTGATTCGAACATCGAATTCAGGTCGGGTGAGATGCGAACGTGCGGCGGTGATTCGAACATCGAATTCAGGTCAGGTGAGGTGCGAACGTGCGGTGATTCGAACATCGAATTCAGGTCGGTGAGTGCGAACGTGCGGCGGTGATTCGAACATCGAATTCAGGTCGGGTGAGATGCGAACGTGCGGCGGTATTCGAACATCGAATTCAGGTCGGGTGAGATGCGAACGTGCAGCGTGATTCGAACATCGAATTCAGGTCAGGTGAGGTGCGAACGTGCGGCGGTGATTCGAACATCGAATTCAGGTCAGGTGAGATGCGAACGTACTGCGGTGATTCGAACATCGAATTCAGGTCGGGTGAGATGCGAACGCGTGTGGCGGTGATTCCAACATCGAATTCAGGCGGGTGAGATGCGAACATGCGGGTGATTCGAACATCTAATTCAGGTCGGGTGAGATGCGAACGCGTGTGGCGGTGATTCCAACATCGAATTCAGGTCGGGTGAGATGCGAACGTGCGGCGGTGATTCGAACATCTAATTCAGGTCAGGGTGAAGTGCGAACGCGTGCGGCGGTGATTCGAACATCGAATTCAGGTCGGGTAGATGCGAACGTACGGCGGTGATTCAAATCGGATTCGGGTCGGGTGAGATGTGAACGTGCGGCGGTGATTCAACATCGATTCGGTCGGGTGAGATGAACGTGCGGCGTGATTCGAACATCGAATTCAGGTCGGGTGAGATGCGAACGCGTGCGGCGGTGATTCGAACATCGAATTCAGGTCAGGTGAATGCGAACGCGTGCGGCGGTGATTCGAACATCGAATTCAGGTCGGGTGAGATGCGAACGCGTGTGGCGGTGATTCGAACATCGAATTCAGGTCGGGTGAGATGCGAACGCGTGTGGCGGTGATTCAACATCGAATTCAGGTCGGGTGAGATGCGAACGTGCGGCGGTGATTCGAACATCTAATTCAGGTCGGGTGAGATGCGAACGCGTGTGGCGGTGATTCCAACATCGAATTCAGGTCGGGTGAGATGCGAACGTGTGGCGGTGATTCGAACATCGAATTCAGGTCGGGTGAGATGCGAACGCGTGCGGCGGTGATTCCAATATCGAATTCAGGTCGGGTGAGATGCGAACGCGTGCGGCGGTGATTCGAACATCGAATTCAGGTCGGTGAGATGCGAACGCGTGCGGCGGTGATTCGAACATCGAATTCAGGTCGGGTGAGATGCGAACGTGCGGTGGTATTCGAACATCGAATTCAGGTCGGGTGAGATGCGAACGTGCGGTGATTCGAACATCGAATTCAGGTCGGGTGAGATGCGAACGTGCGGCGGTGATTCGAACATCGAATTCAGGTCGGTGAGATGCGAACGTACGGCGGTGATTCGAACATCGAATTCAGGTCGGGTGAGATGCGAACGCGTGCGGTGGTGATTCGAACATCGAATTCAGGTCGGGTGAGATGCGAACGTGCGGTGGTGATTCGAACATCGAATTCAGGTCGGTGAGATGCGAACGCGGCGGTGATTCCAATCGAATTCAGGTCGGGTGAATGTTTCAGGTCGGGTGAGATGCGAACGTGCGGCGGTGATTCGAACATCGAATTCAGGTCGGGTGAGATGCGAACGTGCGGCGGTGATTCGAACATCGAATTCAGGTCGGGTGAGATGCGAACGTGCGGCGGTGATTCGAACATCGAATTCAGGTCGGGTGAGATGCGAACGTGCGGCGGTGATTCGAACATCGAATTCAGGTCGGGTGAGATGCGAACGCGTGCGGCGGTGATTCGAACATCGAATTCAGGTCGGGTGAGATGCGAACGTGCGGCGGTGATTCGAACATCGAATTCAGGGTCGGGTGAGATGCGAACGCGTGCGGCGGTGATTCGAACATCGAATTCAGGTCGGGTGAGATGCGAACGCGTGCGGCGGTGATTCGAACATCGAATTCAGGTCGGGTGAGATGCGAACGTGCGCGGTGATTCGAACATCGAATTCAGGTCGGTGAGGTGCGAACGTGCGGCGGTGATTCGAACATCGAATTCAGGTCGGGTGAGATGCGAACGTGCGGCGGTGATTCGAACATCAATTCAGGTCGGGTGAGATGCGAACGTGTGGCGGTGATTCGAACATCGAATTCAGGTCGGGTGAGATGCGAACGTGCGGCGGTGATTCGAACATCGAATTCAGGTCGGTGAGATGCGAACGCGTGCGGCGGTGATTCGAACATCGAATTCAGGTCGGGTGAGATGCGAACGCGTGCGGCGGTGATTCGAATCGAATTCAGGTCGGGTGAGATGCGAACGTGCGGCGGTGATTCGAACATCGAATTCAGGTCGGGTGAGATGCGAACGCGTGCGGCGGTGATTCAACATCGAATTCAGGTCGGTGAGATGCGAACGTGCGGCGGTGATTCGAACATCGAATTCAGGTCGGGTGAGATGCGAACGTGCGGCGGTGATTCGAACATCGAATTCAGGTCGGTGAGATGCGAACGTGCGGCGGTGATTCGAACATCGAATTCAGGTCGGGTGAGATGCGAACGCGTGCGGCGGTGATTCCAACATCGAATTCAGGTCAGGTGAGGTGCGAACGCGGCGGTGATTCGAACATCGAATTCAGGTCGGGTGAGATGCGAACGCGTGCGGCGGTGATTCCAACATCAATTCAGGTCTGAATGCGAACACGTCGGCGGTGATTCGAACATCGAATTCAGGTCGGGTGAGATGCGAACGTGCGGCGGTGATTCGAACATCGAATTCAGGTCGGGTGAGATGCGAACGTGCGGCGGTGATTCGAACATCGAATTCAGGTCGGTGAGATGCGAACGCGTGCGGCGGTGATTCGAACATCGAATTCAGGTCGGGTGAGATGCGAACGTGCGGCGGTGATTCGAACATCGAATTCAGGTCGGGTGAGATGCGAACGTGCGGCGGTGATTCGAACATCGAATTCAGGTCGGGTGAGATGCGAACGTGCGGCGGTGATTCGAACATCGAATTCAGGTCGGTGAGATGCGAACGTGCGGCGGTGATTCGAACATCGAATTCAGGTCGGGTGAGATGCGAACGTGCGGCGGTGATTCGAAATCGAATTCAGGTCGGTGAGATGCGAACGTGCGGCGGTGATTCGAACATCGAATTCAGGTCGGTGAGATGCGAACGCGTGCGGCGGTGATTCGAACATCGAATTCAGGTCGGTGAGATGCGAACGTGCGGCGGTGATTCGAACATCGAATTCAGGTCGGGTGAGATGCGAACGTGCGGCGGTGATTCGAACATCGAATTCAGGTCGGTGAGATGCGAACGTCGGCGGTGATTCGAACATCGAATTCAGGTCGGTGAGATGCGAACGTGCGGCGGTGATTCGAACATCGAATTCAGGTCGGTGAGATGCGAACGTGCGGCGGTGATTCGAACATCGAATTCAGGTCGGGTGAGATGCGAACGCGTGTGGCGGTGATTCCAACATCGAATTCAGGTCGGGTGAGATGCGAACGTGCGGCGGTGATTCGAACATCGAATTCAGGTCGGTGAGATGCGAACGTGCGGCGGTGATTCGAACATCGAATTCAGGTCGGGTGAGATGCGAACGCGGCGGTGGTGATTCGAACATCGAATTCAGGTCGGTGAGATGCGAACGTACGGCGGTGATTCGAACATCGAATTCAGGTCGGTGAGATGCGAACGCGTGCGGCGGTGATTCGAACATCGAATTCAGGTCGGTGAGATGCGAACGTGCGGCGGTGATTCGAACATCGAATTCAGGTCGGGTGAGATGCGAACGTGCGGCGGTGATTCAACATCGAATTCAGGTCGGGTGAGATGCGAACGTGCGGCGGTGATTCGAACATCGAATTCAGGTCGGGTGAGATGCGAACGCGTGCGGCGGTGATTCGAACATCGAATTCAGGTCGGGTGAGATGCGAACGCGTGCGGCGGTGATTCGAACATCGAATTCAGGTCAGGTGAGATGCGAACGTGCGGCGGTGATTCGAACATCGAATTCAGGTCGGGTGAGATGCGAACGTGCGGTGGTGATTCGAACATCGAATTCAGGTCGGGTGAGATGCGAACGTGCGGCGGTGATTCGAACATCGAATTCAGGTCGGGTGAGATGCGAACGTGCGGCGGTGATTCGAACATCGAATTCAGGTCGGGTGAGATGCGAACGTGCGCGGTGATTCGAACATCGAATTCAGGTCGGGTGAGATGCGAACGCGTGCGGTGATTCCAACATCGAATTCAGGTCGGGTGAGATGCGAACGTGCGGGGTGATTCGAACATCGAATTCAGGTCGGGTGAGATGCGAACGTGCGGCGGTGATTCCAACGAATTCAGGTCATTCAGTCGGGTGAGATGCGAACGTGCGGCGGTGATTCGAACATCGAATTCAGGTCGGGTGAGATGCGAACGTGCGGCGGTGATTCGAACATCGAATTCAGGTCGGGTGAGATGCGAACGTGCGGCGGTGATTCGAACATCGAATTCAGGTCGGGAGATGCGAACGTGCGGCGGTGATTCGAACATCGAATTCAGGTCGGGTGAGATGCGAACGCGTGGCGGTGATTCCAACATCGAATTCAGGTCGGGTGAGATGCGAACGTGCGGCGGTGATTCGAACATCGAATTCAGGTCGGGTGAGATGCGAACGCGTGCGGCGGTGATTCCAACATCGAATTCAGGTCGGGTGAGATGCGAACGTGCGGCGGTGATTCGAACATCGAATTCAGGTCGGGTGAGATGCGAACGTGCGGCGGTGATTCGAACATCGAATTCAGGTCGGTGAGATGCGAACGTGCGGCGGTGATTCGAACATCGAATTCAGGTCGGGTGAGATGCGAACGTGCGGCGGTGATTCGAACATCGAATTCAGGTCGGGTGAGATGCGAACGTGCGGCGGTGATTCGAACATCGAATTCAGGTCGGGTGAGATGCGAACGTGCGGCGGTGATTCGAACATCGAATTCAGGTCGGGTGAGTGCGAACGTGCGGCGGTGATTCGAACATCGAATTCAGGTCGGGTGAGATGCGAACGCGTGTGGCGGTGATTCCAACATCGAATTCAGGTCGGGTGAGATGCGAACGTGCGGCGGTGATTCGAACATCGAATTCAGGTCGGGTGAGATGCGAACGCGTGCGGCGGTGATTCGAACATCGAATTCAGGTCGGGTGAGATGCGAACGTGCGGCGGTGATTCGAACATCGAATTCAGGTCGGGTGAGATGCGAACGTGCGGCGGTGATTCGAACATCGAATTCAGGTCGGTGAGTGCGAACGTGCGGCGGTGATTCGAACATCGAATTCAGGTCGGGTGAGATGCGAACGCGTGCGGCGGTGATTCGAAATCGAATTCAGGTCGGTGAGATGCGAACGTGCGGCGGTGATTCGAACATCGAATTCAGGTCGGGTGAGATGCGAACGTGCGGCGGTGATTCGAACATCGAATTCAGGTCGGGTGAGATGCGAACGTGCGGCGGTGATTCGAACATCGAATTCAGGTCGGGTGAGATGCGAACGTGCGGGGTGATTCGAACATCGAATTCAGGTCGGGTGAGATGCGAACGCGTGCGGCGGTGATTCCAACATCGAATTCAGGTCGGGTGAGATGCGAACGCGTGCGGCGGTGATTCGAACATCGAATTCAGGTCGGGTGAGATGCGAACGCGTGCGGCGGTGATTCCAACATCGAATTCAGGTCGGGTGATGCGAACGCGTGGCGGTGATTCGAACATCAATTCAGGTCGGGTGAGATGCGAACGTGCGGCGGTGATTCGAACATCTAATTCAGGTCGGGTGAGATGCGAACGTGCGGCGGTGATTCGAACATCGAATTCAGGTCGGGTGAGATGCGAACGCGTGCGGCGGTGATTTCCAAATCGAATTCAGGTCGGTTGAGATGCGAACGCGTGCGGCGATGATTCCAACATCGAATTCAGATCGGGTGAGATGCGAACGCGTGCGGCGGTGATTCCAACATCGAATTCACGTCGGCGGTGATTCAACATCGAATTCAGGTCGGGTGAGATGCGAACGTGCGGCGGTGATTCGAACATCGAATTCGGTCGGGTGAGATGCGAACGCGTGCGGCGGTGATTCCAAATCGAATTCAGGTCGGGTGAGATGTGATTCGAACATCGAATTCAGGTCGGGTGAGATGCGAACGTGCGGCGGTGATTCGAACATCTAATTCGGGTCGGGTGAGATGCGAACGCGTGCGGCGGTGATTTCCAAAATCGAATTCAGGTCGGGTGAGATGTGATTCGAACATCAAATTCGGGTCGGGTGAGATGCGAACGTGCGGCGGTGATTCGAACATCGAATTCAGGTCAGGTGAAGTGCGAACGCGTGCGGCGGTGATTCGAACATCGTATTCAGGTCGGGTGAGATGCGAACGCGTGTGGCGGTGATTTCCAATATCGAATTCAGGTCAGGTGAGGTGCGAACGTACGGCGGTGATTCGAACATCGAATTTAGGTCAGGTGAGATGCGAACGCGTGCGGCGGTGATTTCCAATATCGAATTCAGGTCAGGTGAGATGCGTACGTGCGGCGGTGATTCGAACATCGAATTCAGGTCGGGTGAGATGCGAACGTGCGGCGGTAATTCGAACATCGAATTCAGGTTAGGTGAGGTGCGAACGTACGGCGGTGATTCGAACATCGAATTTAGGTCAGGTGAGATGCGAACGCGTGCGGCGGTGATTTCCAATATCGAATTCAGGTCAGGTGAGGTGCGAACGTACGGCGGTGATTCGAACATCGAATTCAGGTCGGGTGAGATGCGAACGCGTGTGGCGGTGATTCCAACATCGAATTTAGGTCGGGTGAGATGCGAACGTGCGGCGGTGATTCGAACATCTAATTCGGGTCGGGTGAGATGCGAACGCGTGCGGCGGTGATTTCCAATATCGAATTCAGGTCGGGTGAGATGCGAACGCGTGCGGCGGTGATTCGAACATCGAATTCAGGTGAGGTGAGGTGCGAACGTGCAGCGGTGATTCGAACATCGAATTCAGGTCAGGTGAGGTGCGAAAGCGTGCGGCGGTGATTCGAACATCGAATTCAGGTCGGGTGAGATGCGAACGTGCGGCGGTGATTCGAACATCAAATTCGGGTCGGGTGAGATGCGAACGTGCGGCGGTGATTCGAACATCGAATTCAGGTCGGGTGAGATGCGAACGTGCGGCGGTGATTCGAACATCGAATTCAGGTCAGGTGAAGTGCGAACGCGTGCGGCGGTGATTCGAACATCGAATTCAGGTCGGGTGAGATGCGAACGCGTGTGGCGGTGATTTCCAATATCGAATTCAGGTCAGGTGAGGTGCGAACGTACGGCGGTGATTCGAACATCGAATTTAGGTCAGGTGAGATGCGAACGCGTGCGGCGGTGATTTCCAATATCGAATTCAGGTCAGGTGAGATGCGTACGTGCGGCGGTGATTCGAACATCGAATTCAGGTCGGGTGAGATGCGAACGTGCGGCGGTAATTCGAACATCGAATTCAGGTTAGGTGAGGTACGAACGTACGGCGGTGATTCGAACATCGAATTTAGGTCAGGTGAGATGCGAACGCGTGCGGCGGTGATTTCCAATATCGAATTCAGGTCAGGTGAGGTGCGAACGTACGGCGGTGATTCGAACATCGAATTCAGGTCGGGTGAGATGCGAACGCGTGTGGCGGTGATTCCAATATCAAATTCAGGTCGGGTGAGATGCGAACGTGCGGCGGTGATTCGAACATCTAATTCTGGTCGGGTGAGATGCGAACGTGCGGCGGTGATTCGAACATCGAATTTAGGTCAGGTGAGATGCGAACGCGTGCGGCGGTGATTTCCAAATCGAATTCAGGTCGGTTGAGATGCGAACGCGTGGGCGGTGATTCCAACATCGAATTCAGATCGGGTGAGATGCGAACGCGTGCGGCGGTGATTCCAACATCGAATTCACGTCGGCGGTGATTCAAACATCGGTTTCAGGTCGGGTGAGATGCGAACGTGCGGCGGTGATTCGAACATCGAATTCAGGTCGGGTGAGATGCGAACGTGCGGCGGTGATTCGAACATCGAATTCAGGTCAGGTGAAGTGCGAAAGCGTGCGGCGGTGATTCGAACATCGAATTCAGGTCGGTGAGATGCGAACGTGCGGCGGTGATTCGAACATCAAATTCGGGTCGGGTGAGATGCGAACGTGCGGCGGTGATTCGAACATCGAATTCAGGTCGGGTGAGATGCGAACGTGCGGCGGTGATTCGAACATCGAATTCAGGTCAGGTGAAGTGCGAACGCGTGCGGCGGTGATTCGAACATCGAATTCAGGTCGGGTGAGATGCGAACGCGTGTGGCGGTGATTTCCAATATCGAATTCAGGTCAGGTGAGGTGCGAACGTACGGCGGTGATTCGAACATCGAATTTAGGTCAGGTGAGATGCGAACGCGTGCGGCGGTGATTCAAACATCGGTTTCAGGTCGGGTGAGATGCGAACGTGCGGCGGTGATTCGAACATCGAATTCAGGTCGGGTGAGATGCGAACGTGCGGCGGTGATTCGAACATCGAATTCAGGTCAGGTGAAGTGCGAACGCATGCGGCGGTGATTCGAACATCGAATTCAGGTGCGGCGGTGATTCATCTAATTCAGGTCGGGTGAGATGCGAACGTGCGGCGGATTCGAACATCGAATTTAGGTCAGGTGAGATGCGAACGTGCGGCGGTGATTCGAACATCGAATTCAGGTCAGGTGAAGTGCGAACGCATGCGGCGGTGATTCGAACATCGAATTCAGGTCGGGTGAGATGCGAACGCGTGTGGCGGTGATTCGAACATCGAATTTAGGTCAAGTGAGATGCGAACGCGTGTGGCGGTGATTCCAACATCGAATTCAGGTCGGGTGAGATGCGAACGTGCGGCGGTGATTCGAACATCTAATTCAGGTCGGGTGAGATGCGAACGTGCGGCGGTGATTTCCAATATCGAATTCAGGTCGGGTGAGATGCGAACGCTTGTGGCGGTGATTCCAACATTGAATTCAGGTCGGGTGACATGCGAACGTGCGGCGGTGATTCAAACATCTAATTCAGGTCGGGTGATATGCGAACGTGCGGCGGTGATTTCCAATATCGAATTCAGGTCGGGTGAGATGCGAACGCGTGTGGCGGTGATTCCAACATTGAATTCAGGTCGGGTGAGATGCGAACGCGTGCGGCGGTGATTCGAACATCGAATTCAGGTGCGGCGGTGATTCATCTAATTCAGGTCGGGTGAGATGCGAACGTGCGGCGGTGATTCGAACATCGAATTTAGGTCAGGTGAGATGCGAACGCGTGCGGCGGTGATTTCCAATATCGAATTCAGGTCGGGTGACATGCGAACGTGCGGCGGTGATTCGAACATCGAATTCAGGTCGGGTGAGATGCGAACGTGCGGCGGTGATTCGAACATCGAATTCAGGTCAGGTGAGGTGCGAACGTGCAGCGGTGATTCGAACATCGAATTCAGGTCAGGTGAGGTGCGAACGTACTGCGGTGATTCGAACATCGAATTCAGGTCGGGTGAGATGCGAACGCGTGTGGCGGTGATTCCAACATCGAATTCAGGCCGGGTGAGATGCGAACATGCAGCGGTGATTCGAACATCGAATTCAGGTCGGGTGAGATGCGAACGCGTGTGGCGGTGATTCCAACATCGAATTCAGGTCGGGTGAGATGCGAACGTGCGGCGGTGATTCGAACATCTAACTCAGGTCAGGTGAAGTGCGAACGCGTGCGGCGGTGATTCGAACATCGAATTCAGGTCGGGTAAGATGCGAACGTACGGCGGTGATTCAAAAATCGGATTCGGGTCGGGTGAGATGTGAACGTGCGGCGGTGATTCAAACATCGGATTCGGGTCGGGTGAGATGTGAACGTGCGGCAGTGATTCGAACATCGAATTCAGGTCGGGTGAGATGCGAACGCGTGCGGCGGTGATTTCCAATATCGAATTCAGGTCGGGTTACATGGTATCAGGTCGGGTGAGATGCGAACGTGCGGTGGTGATTCGAACATCGAATTCAGGTCGGGTGAGATGCGAACGTGCGGCGGTGATTCAAAAATCGGATTCGGGTCGGGTGAGATGTGAACTTGCGGCGGTGATTCGAACATCGAATTCAGGTCGGGTGAGATGCGAACGCGTGCGGCGGTGATTCAAACTTCAAATTCGGGTCGGGTGAGATGCGAACGTGCGGCGGTGATTCAAACATCGGATTCGGGTGAGATGTGAACGGGCGGCGGTGATTCGAACATCGAATTCAGGTCGGGTGAGATGCGAACGCGTGCGGCGGTGATTCGAACATCGAATTCAGGTCGGGTGAGATGCGAACGTGCGGGGGTGATTCAAACATCGGATTCGGGTGGGGGGTGAGATGTGAACTTGCGGCGGTGATTCGAACATCAAATTCAGGTCAGGTGAGATGCGAACGCGTGCGGTGGTGATTCGAACATCGAATTCAGGCCCGGTGAGATGCGAACGCGTGCGGTGGTGATTCCAACATCGGCTTCAGGTCGGGTGAGATGCGTACGTGCGGCGGTGATTCAAACATCGGTTTCATGTCGGGTGAGATGCGTACGTGCGGCGGTGATTCGAAAATCTAATTCAGGTCGGGTGAGATGCGAACGTGCGGCGGTGATTCAAACATCGGTTTCATGTCGGGTGAGATGCGTACGTGCGGCGGTGATTCGAAAATCTAATTCAGGTCGGGTGAGATGCGAACGTGCGGCGGTGATTCGAACATCGAATTTAGGTGTGATTCGAACTTCAAATTCGGGTCGGGTGAGATGCGAACGTGCGGCGGTGATTCAAACATCGGATTCGGGTGAGATGTGAACGGGCGGCGGTGATTCGAACATCGAATTCAGGTCGGGTGAGATGCGAACGCGTGCGGCGGTGATTCGAACATCGAATTCAGGTCGGGTGAGATGCGAACGTGCGGGGGTGATTCAAACATCGGATTCGGGTCGGGTGAGATGTGAACTTGCGGCGGTGATTCGAACATCAAATTCAGGTCAGGTGAGATGCGAACGCGTGCGGCGGTGATTCCAACATGGAATTCCGGTCGGGTGAGATGCGAACGCGTGCGGTGGTGATTCGAACATCGAATTCAGGCCCGGTGAGATGCGAACGCGTGCGGCGGTGATTCGAACATCGAATTCAGGTCGGGTGAGATGCGAACGCGTGCGGCGGTGATTTCCAATATCGAATTCAGGTCGGGTTACATGGTATCAGGTCGGTCAAATTCAGGTCAGGTGAGATGCGAACGCGTGCGGTGGTGATTCAGGTCGGGTCTCACCCGAATCCGATGTTTGAATCACCGCCGCACGTTCGCATCTCACCCGACCCGAATTTGAAGTTCGAATCACCGCCGCACGCGTTCGCATCTCACCCGACCTGAATTCGATGTTCGAATCACCGCCACACGCGTTCGCATCTCACCCGACCTGAATTCGATGTTCGAATCACCGCCGCACGCGTTTGCACTTCACCTGACCTGAATTCGATGTTCGAATCACCGCCGCACGTTCGCATCTCACCCGACCTGAATTCTGAAACCATGTCACCCGACCTGAATGCGGTGGTGATTCGAACATCGAATTCAGGCCCGGTGAGATGCGAACGCGTGCGGTGGTGATTCCAACATCGAATTCAGGTCGGGTGAGATGCGTACGTGCGGCGGTGATTCAAACATCGGCTTCAGGTCGGGTGAGAAGCGAACGTGCGGCGGTGATTCAAACATCGGTTTCATGTCGGGTGAGATGCGTACGTGCGGCGGTGATTCGAACATCTAATTCAGGTCGGGTGAGATGCGAACGTGCGGCGGTGATTCGAACATCGAATTTAGGTCAGGTAAGATGCGAACGCGTGCGGCGGTGATTTCCAATATCGAATTCAGGTCGGGTGACATGGTTTCAGAATTCAGGTCGGGTGAGATGCGAACGTGCGGCGGTGATTCGAACATCGAATTCAGGTCAGGTGAAGTGCAAACGCGTGCGGCGGTGATTCGAACATCGAATTCAGGTCGGGTGAGATGCGAACGCGTGTGGCGGTGATTCGAACATCGAATTCAGGTCGGGTGAGATGCGAACGCGTGCGGCGGTGATTCGAACTTCAAATTCGGGTCGGGTGAGATGCGAACGTGCGGCGGTGATTCAAACATCGGATTCGGGTGAGATGTGAACGGGCGGCGGTGATTCGAACATCGAATTCAGGTCGGGTGAGATGCGAACGCGTGCGGCGGTGATTCGAACATCGAATTCAGGTCGGGTGAGATGCGAACGTGCGGGGGTGATTCAAACATCGGATTCGGGTCGGGTGAGATGTGAACTTGCGGCGGTGATTCGAACATCAAATTCAGGTCAGGTGAGATGCGAACGCGTGCGGCGGTGATTCCAACATGGAATTCCGGTCGGGTGAGATGCGAACGCGTGCGGTGGTGATTCGAACATCGAATTCAGGCCCGGTGAGATGCGAACGCGTGCGGTGGTGATTCCAACATCGAATTCAGGTCGGGTGAGATGCGTACGTGCGGCGGTGATTCAAACATCGGCTTCAGGTCGGGTGAGAAGCGAACGTGCGGCGGTGATTCAAACATCGGTTTCATGTCGGGTGAGATGCGTACGTGCGGCGGTGATTCGAACATCTAATTCAGGTCGGGTGAGATGCGAACGTGCGGCGGTGATTCGAACATCGAATTTAGGTCAGGTAAGATGCGAACGCGTGCGGCGGTGATTTCCAATATCGAATTCAGGTCGGGTGACATGGTTTCAGAATTCAGGTCGGGTGAGATGCGAACGTGCGGCGGTGATTCGAACATCGAATTCAGGTCAGGTGAAGTGCAAACGCGTGCGGCGGTGATTCGAACATCGAATTCAGGTCGGGTGAGATGCGAACGCGTGTGGCGGTGATTCGAACATCGAATTCAGGTCGGGTGAGATGCGAACGCGGTGGCGATGATTTCAACATCGAATTCAGGTCGGGTGAGATGCGAACGTGCGGCGGTGATTTGAACATCTAATTCAGGTCGGGTGAGATGCGAACGCGTGTGGCGGTGATTCCAACATCAAATTCAGGTCGGGTGAGATGCGAACGTGCGGCGGTGATTCGAACATCGAATACAGGTCGGGTGAGATGCGAACGTGCGGTGATTCAAAATTCGGTTTCGGGTGATTCAAACATCGGCTTCAGGTCGGGTGAGATGCGAACGTGCGGCGGTGATTCGAACATCGAATACAGGTCGGGTGAGATGCGAACGTGCGGTGATTCAAAATTCGGTTTCGGGTGATTCAAACATCGGCTTCAGGTCGGGTGAGATGCGAACGTGCGGCGGTGATTCGAACATCGAATTCAGGTCAGGTGAGGTGCGAACGCGTGCGGCGGTGATTCGAACATCGAATTCAGGTCGGGTGAGATGCGAACGTGCGGCGGTGATTCAAAAATCGGATTCGGGTCGGGTGAGATGTGAACGTGCGGCGGTGATTCAAACATCGGATTCGGGTGAGATGTGAACGGGCGGCGGTGATTCGAACATCGGATTCGGGTCGGGTGAGATGCGAACGCGTGCGGCGGTGATTCGAACATGGAATTCAGGTCGGGTGAGATGCGAACGTGCGGCGGTGATTCGAACATCGAATTCAGGTCGGGTGAGATGCGTACGTGCGGCGGTGATTCGAATGTCGGGTGAGATGCGTACGTGCGGCGGTGATTCGAACATCTAATTCAGGTCGGGTGAGATGCGAACGTGCGGCGGTGATTCGAACATCGAATTTAGGTCAGGTAAGATGCGAACGTGCGGCGGTGATTCGAACATCGAATTCAGGTCGGGTGAGATGCGAACGTGCGGCGGTGATTCAAACATCGAATTCAGGTCGAGTGAGATGCGAACGTGCGGCGGTGATTCGAACATCGAATTCAGGTCGGGTGAGATGCGAACGTGCGGCGGTGATTCGAACATCTAATTCAGGTCGGGTGAGATGCGAACGCGTGCGGCGGTGATTCGAACATGGAATTCAGGTCGGGTGAGATGCGAACGCGTGCGGCGGTGATTCGAACATCGAATTCAGGACGGGTGAGATGCAAACGCGTGCGGCGGTGATTCGAACATCGAATTTAGGTCAGGTGAGGTGCGAACGCGTGCGGCGGTGATTCGAACATCGAATTTAGGTCAGGTGAGGTGCGAACGCGTGCGGCGGTGATTCGAACATCGAATTCAGGTCGGATTCGGGTCGGGTGAGATGTGAACTTCAAATTCGGGTCGGGTGAGATGCGAACGTGCGGTGATTCAAAATTCGGTTTCGGGTGATTCAAAAATCGGATTCGGGTCGGGTGAGATGTGAACTTGCGGCGGTGATTCAAACATCGGTTTCATGTCGGGTGAGATGCGTACGTGCGGCGGTGATTCGAACATCTAATTCAGGTCGGGTGAGATGCGAACGCGTGCGGCGGTGATTCGAACATCGAATTCAGATCGGGTGAGATGCGAACGCGTGCGGTGGTGATTCCAACATCGAATTCAGGTCGGGTGAGATGCGAACGTGCGGTGGTGATTCGAACATCGAATTCAGGTCGGGTGAGATGCGAACGTGCGGTGGTAATTCGAACATCAAATTCAGGTCGGGTGAGATGCGAACGTGCGATGGTGATTCGAACATCGAATTCAGGTCGGGTGAGATGCGAACGTGCGGCGGTGATTCGAACATCGAATTCTGGTCCGGTGAGATGCGAACGCGTGCGGTGGTGATTCCAACATCGAATTCAGGTCGGGTGAGATGCGTACGTGCGGCGGTGATTCAAACATCGGCTTCAGGTCGGGTGAGATGCGAACGTGCGGCGGTGATTCAAACATCGGTTTCATGTCGGGTGAGATGCGTACGTGCGGCGGTGATTCGAACATCTAATTCAGGTCGGGTGAGATGCGAACGTGCGGCGGTGATTCGAACATCGAATTTAGGTGTGATTCGAACTTCAAATTCGGGTCGGGTAAGATGCGAACGTGCGGCGGTGATTCAAACATCGGATTCGGGTGAGATGTGAACGGGCGGCGGTGATTCGAACATCGAATTCAGGTCGGGTGAGATGCGAACGCGTGCGGCGGTGATTCGAACATCGAATTCAGGTCGGGTGAGATGCGAACGTGCGGGGGTGATTCAAACATCGGATTCGGGTCGGGTGAGATGTGAACTTGCGGCGGTGATTCGAACATCAAATTCAGGTCAGGTGAGATGCGAACGCGTGCGGCGGTGATTCCAACATGGAATTCCGGTCGGGTGAGATGCGAACGCGTGCGGTGGTGATTCGAACATCGAATTCAGGCCCGGTGAGATGCGAACGCGTGCGGTGGTGATTCCAACATCGAATTCAGGTCGGGTGAGATGCGTACGTGCGGCGGTGATTCAAACATCGGCTTCAGGTCGGGTGAGATGCGAACGTGCGGCGGTGATTCAAACATCGGTTTCATGTCGGGTGAGATGCGTACGTGCGGCGGTGATTCGAACATCTAATTCAGGTCGGGTGAGATGCGAACGTGCGGCGGTGATTCGAACATCGAATTTAGGTCAGGTAAGATGCGAACGCGTGCGGCGGTGATTTCCAATATCGAATTCAGGTCGGGTGACATGGTTTCAGAATTCAGGTCGGGTGAGATGCGAACGTGCGGCGGTGATTCGAACATCGAATTCAGGTCAGGTGAAGTGCAAACGCGTGCGGCGGTGATTCGAACATCGAATTCAGGTCGGGTGAGATGCGAACGCGTGTGGCGGTGATTCGAACATCGAATTCAGGTCGGGTGAGATGCGAACGCGGTGGCGGTGATTCCAACATCGAATTCAGGTCGGGTGAGATGCGAACGTGCGGCGGTGATTTGAACATCTAATTCAGGTCGGGTGAGATGCGAACGCGTGTGGCGGTGATTCCAACATCAAATTCAGGTCGGGTGAGATGCGAACGTGCGGCGGTGATTCGAACATCTAATTCAGGTCGGGTGAGATGCGAACGCGTGCGCCGTGATTCGAACATCGAATACAGGTCGGGTGAGATGCGAACGTGCGGTGATTCAAAATTCGGATTCGGGTGATTCAAACATCGGCTTCAGGTCGGGTGAGATGCGAACGTGCGGCGGTGATTCGAACATCGGATTCGGGTCGGGTGAGATGCGAACGCGTGCGGCGGTGATTCGAACATGGAATTCAGGTCGGGTGAGATGCGAACGCGTGCGGCGGTGATTCGAACATCGAATTCAGGTCGGGTGAGATGCGAACGCGTGCGGCGGTGATTCGAACATCGAATTCAGGTCGGGTGAGATGCGAACGTGCGGGGGTGATTCAAATATCGGATTCGGGTCGGGTGAGATGTGAACTTGCGGCGGTGATTCGAACATCAAATTCAGGTCGGGTGAGATGCGAACGCGTGCGGCGGTGATTCGAACATGGAATTCCGGTCGGGTGAGATGCGAACGCGTGCGGTGGTGATTCGAACATCGAATTCAGGCCCGGTGAGATGCGAACGCGTGCGGTGGTGATTCCAACATCGAATTCAGGTCGGGTGAGATGCGTACGTGCGGCGGTGATTCAAACATCGGCTTCAGGTCGGGTGAGATGCGAACGTGCGGCGGTGATTCAAACATCGGTTTCATGTCGGGTGAGATGCGTACGTGCGGCGGTGATTCGAATGTCGGGTGAGATGCGTACGTGCGGCGGTGATTCGAACATCTAATTCAGGTCGGGTGAGATGCGAACGTGCGGCGGTGATTCGAACATCGAATTTAGGTCAGGTAAGATGCGAACGTGCGGCGGTGATTCGAACATCGAATTCAGGTCGGGTGAGATGCGAACGTGCGGCGGTGATTCGAACATCTAATTCAGGTTGGGTGAGATGCGAACGCGTGCGGCGGTGATTCGAACATGGAATTCAGGTCGGGTGAGATGCGAACGTGCGGCGGTGATTCGAACATCGAATTCAGGTCGGGTGAGATGCGAACGTGCGGCGGTGATTCAAACATCGAATTCAGGTCGAGTGAGATGCGAACGTGCGGCGGTGATTCGAACATCGAATTCAGGTCGGGTGAGATGCGAACGTGCGGCGGTGATTCGAACATCTAATTCAGGTCGGGTGAGATGCGAACGCGTGCGGCGGTGATTCGAACATGGAATTCAGGTCGGGTGAGATGCGAACGCGTGCGGCGGTGATTCGAACATCGAATTCAGGACGGGTGAGATGCAAACGCGTGCGGCGGTGATTCGAACATCGAATTTAGGTCAGGTGAGGTGCGAACGCGTGCGGCGGTGATTCGAACATCGAATTCAGGTCGGATTCGGGTCGGGTGAGATGTGAACTTCAAATTCGGGTCGGGTGAGATGCGAACGTGCGGCGGTGATTCAAAAATCGGATTCGGGTCGGGTGAGATGTGAACTTGCGGCGGTGATTCGAACATCAAATTCAGGTCGGGTGAAATGCGAACGCGTGCGGCGGTGATTCGAACATGGAATTCCGGTCGGGTGAGATGCGAACGCGTGCGGTGGTGATTCCAACATCGAATTCAGGTCGGGTGAGATGCGAACGTGCGGCGGTGATTCGAACATCGAATTCAGGTCCGGTGAGATGCGAACGCGTGCGGCGGTGATTCAAAAATCGGATTCGGGTCGGGTGAGATGCGAACGTGCGGCGGTGATTCGAACATCGAATTCAGGTCGGGTGAGATGCGAACGCGTGCGGCAGTGATTTGAACTTCAAATTCGGGTCGGGTGAGATGCGAACGTGCGGCGGTGATTCAAACATCGTTTCAGGTCGGGTGAGATGCGAACGTGCGGCGGTGATTCGAACATCGAATTCAGGTCGGGTGAGATGCGAACGCGTGCGGCGGTGATTCGAACATCGAATTCAGGTCGGGTGAGATGCGAACGCGTGCGGCGGTGATTCGAACATCGAATTCAGGTCGGGTGAGATGCGAACGCGTGCGGTGGTGATTCCAACATCGAATTCAGGTCGGGTGAGATGCGAACGTGCGGCGGTGATTCGAACATCGAATTCAGGTCGGGTGAGATGCGAACGTGCGGTGGTAATTCGAACATCGAATTCAGGTCGGGTGAGATGCGAACGTGCGATGGTGATTCGAACATCGAATTCAGGTCGGGTGAGATGCGAACGTGCGGCGGTGATTCGAACATCGAATTCAGGTCGGTGAGATGCGAAGTGCGAACGCGTGCGGCGGTGATTCGAACATCGAATTCAGGTCGGGTGAGATGCGAACGTGCGGCGGTGATTCAACATCTAATTCAGGTCGGGTGAGATGCGAACGCGTGGCGGTGATTCCAACATCGAATTCAGGTCGGGTGAGATGCGAACGTGCGGCGGTGATTCGAACATCTAATTCAGGTCGGGTGAGATGCGAACGCGTGTGGCGGTGATTCCAACATCGAATTCAGGTCGGGTGAGATGCGAACGCGTGGCGGTGATTCCAACATCGAATTCAGGTCGGGTGAGATGCGAACGTGCTGCGGTGATTCGAACATCTAATTCACGCGTGTGGCGGTGATTCGAACATCTAATTCAGGTCGGGTGAGATGCGAACGCGTGTGGCGGTGATTCCAACATCGAATTCAGGTCGGTGAGATGCGAACGTGCGGCGGTGATTCAACAACGAATTCAGGTCGGGTGAGATGCGAACGCGTGTGGCGGTGATTCCAACATCGAATTTCAGGTCAGGTGAGATGCGAACGCGTGCGGCGGTGATTCCAATATCGAATTCAGGTCGGGTGACATGGTTTCAGGTCGGGTGAGATGCGAACGTGCGGCGGTGATTCGAACATCGAATTCAGGTCGGGTGAGATGCGAACGTGCGGCGGTGATTCAAACATCGAATTCAGGTCGGGTGAGATGCGAACGTGCGGCGGTGATTTAAACATCGATTCAGGTCGGGTGAGATGTGAACGTGCGGCGGTGATTTAAACATCGGATTCGGGTCGGGTGAGATGTGAACGTGCGGCGGTGATTTAAACATCGATTCAGGTCGGGTGAGATGTGAACGTGCGGCAGTGATTCGAACATCGAATTCAGGTCGGGTGAGATGCGAACGTGCGGCGGTGATTCGAACATCGAATTAGGTCAGGTGAGGTGCGAACGCGTGCGGCGGTGATTCGAAAATCGAATTCAGGATTCGGGTCGGGTGAGATGTGAACTTGCGGCGGTGATTCGAACATCGAATTCAGGTCGGGTGAGATGCGAACGTGTGGCGGTGATTCAAAAATCGATTCGGGTCGGTGAGATGTGAACTTGCGGCGGTGATTCGAACATCGAATTCAGGTCGGGTGAGATGCGAACGCGTGCGGCGGTGATTCAACATGAATTCAGGTCGGGTGAGATGCGAACGCGTGCGGCGGTGATTCGAACATCGAATTCAGGTCGGGTGAGATACTAACGCGTGCGGCGGTGATTCGAACATCGAATTCAGGTCGGGTGAGATGCGAACGTGCGGGGGTTATTCAAACATCGGATTCGGGTCGGGTGAGATGTGAACTTGCGGCGGTGATTCGAACATCAAATTCAGGTCGGGTGAGATGCGAACGCGTGCGGCGGTGATTCGAACATCGAATTCCGGTCGGGTGAGATGCGAACGCGTGCGGTGGTGATTCGAACATCGAATTCAGGCCCGGTGAGATGCGAACGCGTGCGGTGGTGATTCCAACGCGTGCGGTGGTGATTCCAACATCGAATTCAGGTCGGGTGAGATGCGAACGTGCGGTGGTGATTCGAACATCGAATTCAGGTCGGGTGAGATGCGAACGTGCGGTGGTAATTCGAACATCGAATTCAGGTCGGGTGAGATGCGAACGTGCGATGGTGATTCGAACATCGAATTCAGGTCGGGTGAGATGCGAACGTGCGGCGGTGATTCGAACATCGAATTCAGGTCGGTGAGATGCGAACGCGTGCGGTGGTGATTCAACATCGAATTCAGGTCGGGGTGAGATGCGAACGTGCGGCGGTGATTCAACATCGAATTCAGGTCGGGTGAGATGCGAACGTGCGGCGGTGATTCAAACATCGTTTCATGTCGGGTGAGATGCGAACGTGCGCGGTGATTCGAACATCTAATTCAGGTCGGGTGAGATGCGAACGTGCGCGGTGATTCGAACATCGAATTTAGGTGTGATTCGAACTTCAAATTCGGGTCGGGTAAGATGCGAACGTGCGGCGGTGATTCAAACATCGATTCGGGTGAGATGCGAACGGGCGGCGGTGATTCGAACATCGAATTCAGGTCGGGTGAGATGCGAACGCGTGCGGCGGTGATTCGAACATCGAATTCAGGTCGGGTGAGATGCGAACGTGCGGGGTGATTCAACATCGATTCGGGTCGGGTGAGATGTGAACGTGCGGCGGTGATTCGAACATCGAATTCAGGTCAGGTGAGATGCGAACGCGTGCGGCGGTGATTCCAACATGGAATTCCGGTCGGGTGAGATGCGAACGCGTGCGGCGGTGATTCGAACATCGAATTCAGGTCGGTGAGATGCGAACGTGCGGTGGTGATTCCAACATCGAATTCAGGTCGGGTGAGATGCGTACGTGCGGCGGTGATTCAAACATCGCTTCAGGTCGGGTGAGATGCGAACGTGCGGCGGTGATTCAAACATCGGTTTCATGTCGGGTGAGATGCGTACGTGCGGCGGTGATTCGAACATCGGTTTCATGTCGGGTGAGATGCGTACGTGCGGCGGTGATTCGAACATCTAATTCAGGTCGGGTGAGATGCGAACGTGCGGCGGTGATTCGAACATCGAATTTAGGTCAGGTAAGATGCGAACGCATGCGGCGGTGATTTCCAATATCGAATTCAGGTCGGGTGACATGGTTTCAGAATTCAGGTCGGGTGAGATGCAAACGTGCGGCGGTGATTCGAACATCGAATTCAGGTCAGGTGAAGTGCAAACGCGTGCGGCGGTGATTCGAACATCGAATTCAGGTCGGGTGAGATGCGAACGCGTGTGGCGGTGATTCGAACATCGAATTCAGGTCGGGTGAGACGAACGCGGTGGCGGTGATTCCAACATCGAATTCAGGTCGGGTGAGATGCGAACGTGCGGCGGTGATTTGAACATCTAATTCAGGTTGCGGCGGTGATTCGAACATCAAATTCAGGTCAGGTGAGATGCGAACGCGTGCGGCTGTGATTCCAACATGGAATTCCGGTCGGGTGAGATGCGAACGCGTGCGGTGGTGATTCGAACATCGAATTCAGGCCCGGTGAGATGCGAACGCGTGCGGCGGTGATTCAAACATCGGCTTCAGGTCGGGTGAGATGCGAACGTGCGGCGGTGATTCAAACATCGGTTTCATGTCGGGTGAGATGCGTACGTGCGGCGGTGATTCAAACATCGGTTTTATGTCGGGTGAGATGCGTACGTGCGGCGGTGATTCGAACATCGAATTCAGGTCGGGTGAGATGCGAACGTGCGGCGGTGATTCGAACATCGAATTTAGGTCAGGTAAGATGCGAACGCGTGCGGCGGTGATTTCCAATATCGAATTCAGGTCGGGTGACATGGTTTCAGATTTCAGGTCGGGTGAGATGCGAACGTGCGGCGGTGATTCGAACATCGAATTCAGGTCAGGTGAAGTGCAAACGCGTGCGGCGGTGATTCGAACATCGAATTCAGGTCGGGTGAGATGCGAACGCGGTGGCGGTGATTCCAACATCGAATTCAGGTCGGGTGAGATGCGAACGTGCGGCGGTGATTTGAACATCTAATTCAGGTCGGGTGAGATGCGAACGCGTGTGGCGGTGATTCCAACATCAAATTCAGGTCGGGTGAGATGCGAACGTGCGGCGGTGATTCGAACATCTAATTCAGGTCAGGTGAAGTGCAAACGCGTGCGGCGGTGATTCGAACATCGAATTCAGGTCGGGTGAGATGCGAACGCGTGTGGCGGTGATTCGAACATCGAATTCAGGTCGGGTGAGATGCGAACGCGGTGGCGGTGATTCCAACATCGAATTCAGGTCGGGTGAGATGCGAACGTGCGGCGGTGATTTGAACATCTAATTCAGGTCGGGTGAGATGCGAACGCGTGTGGCGGTGATTCCAACATCAAATTCAGGTCGGGTGAGATGCGAACGTGCGGCGGTGATTCGAACATCTAATTCAGGTCGGGTGAGATGCGAACGCGTGCGCCGTGATTCGAACATCGAATACAGGTCGGGTGAGATGCGAACGTGCGGTGATTCAAAATTCGGATTCGGGTGATTCAAACATCGGCTTCAGGTCGGGTGAGATGCGAACGTGCGGCGGTGATTCGAACATCGAATTCAGGTCAGGTGAGGTGCGAACGCGTGCGGCGGTGATTCGAACATCGAATTCAGGTCGGGTGAGATGCGAACGTGCGGCGGTGATTCAAAAATCGGATTCGGGTCGGGTGAGATGTGAACGTGCGGCGGTGATTCAAACATCGGATTCGGGTGAGATGTGAACGGGCGGCGGTGATTCGAACATCGGATTCGGGTCGGGTGAGATGCGAACGCGTGCGGCGGTGATTCGAACATGGAATTCAGGTAGGGTGAGATGCGAACGCGTGCGGCGGTGATTCGAACATCGAATTCAGGTCGGGTGAGATGCGAACGCGTGCGGCGGTGATTCGAACATCGAATTCAGGTCGGGTGAGATGCGAACGTGCGGGGTTGATTCAAACATCGGATTCGGGTCGGGTGAGATGTGAACTTGCGGCGGTGATTCGAACATCAAATTCAGGTCGGGTGAGATGCGAACGCGTGCGGCGGTGATTCGAACATGGAATTCCGGTCGGGTGAGATGCGAACGCGTGCGGTGGTGATTCGAACATCGAATTCAGGCCCGGTGAGATGCGAACGCGTGCGGTGGTGATTCCAACATCGAATTCAGGTCGGGTGAGATGCGTACGTGCGGCGGTGATTCAAACATCGGCTTCAGGTCGGGTGAGATGCGAACGTGCGGCGGTGATTCAAACATCGGTTTCATGTCGGGTGAGATGCGTACGTGCGGCGGTGATTCGAACATCTAATTCAGGTCGGGTGAGATGCGAACGTGCGGCGGTGATTCGGACATCGAATTTAGGTCAGGTAAGATGCGAACGTGCGGCGGTGATTCGAACATCGAATTCAGGTCGGGTGAGATGCGAACGTGCGGCGGTGATTCGAACATCTAATTCAGGTCGGGTGAGATGCGAACGCGTGCGGCGGTGATTCGAACATGGAATTCAGGTCGGGTGAGATGCGAACGTGCGGCGGTGATTCGAACATCGAATTCAGGTCGGGTGAGATGCGAACGTGCGGCGGTGATTCAAACATCGAATTCAGGTCGGGTGAGATGCGAACGTGCGGCGGTGATTTAAACATCGGATTCGGGTCGGGTGAGATGTGAACGTGCGGCGGTGATTTAAACATCGGATTCGGGTCGGGTGAGATGTGAACGTGCGGCGGTGATTTAAACATCGGATTCGGGTCGGGTGAGATGTGAACGTGCGGCAGTGATTCGAACATCGAATTCAGGTCGGGTGAGATGCGAACGCGTGCGGCGGTGATTCGAACATCGAATTTAGGACAGGTGAGGTGCGAACGCGTGCGGCGGTGATTCGAAAATCGAATTCAGGTCGGATTCGGGTCGGGTGAGATGTGAACTTGCGGCGGTGATTCGAACATCGAATTCAGGTCGGGTGAGATGCGAACGTGTGGCGGTGATTCAAAAATCGGATTCGGGTCGGGTGAGATGTGAACTTGCGGCGGTGATTCGAACATCGAATTCAGGTCGGGTGAGATGCGAACGCGTGCGGCGGTGATTCAAACATGGAATTCAGGTCGGGTGAGATGCGAACGCTTGCCGTTGATTCGAACATCGAATTCAGGTCGGGTGAGATACTAACGCGTGCGGCGGTGATTCGAACATCGAATTCAGGTCGGGTGAGATGCGAACGTGCGGGGGTAATTCAAACATCGGATTCGGGTCGGGTGAGATGTGAACTTGCGGCGGTGATTCGAACATCAAATTCAGGTCGGGTGAGATGCGAACGCGTGCGGCGGTGATTCGAACATGGAATTCCGGTCGGGTGAGATGCGAACGCGTGCGGTGGTGATTCGAACATCGAATTCCGGTCGGGTGAGATGCGAACGCGTGCGGTGGTGATTCCAACATCGAATTCAGGCCGGGTGAGATGCGAACGCGTTCTGTGGTGATTCCAATATCGAGTTCAGGTCGGGTGAGATGCGAACGTGCGGTGGTGATTCAAACATCGAATTCAGGTTGGGTGAGATGCAAACGTGCAGCGGTGATTTCCAATATCGAATTCAGGTCGGGTGAAATGCAAACGTGCTGCGGAGATTCGAACATCGAATTCAGGTCGGGTGAGATGCGAACGCGTGCGGCGGTGATTTCCAATATCGAATTCAGGTCGGGTGAGATGCGAACGTGCGGCGGTGATTCGAACATCGAATTCAGGTCGGGTGAGATGCGATTGTGCGGCGGTGATTCAAACATCGGTTTCATGTCGGGTGAGATGCGAACGTGCGGCGGTGATTCAAACATCGAATTCAGGTCGAGTGAGATGCGAACGTGCGGCGGTGATTCGAACATCGAATTCAGGTCGGGTGAGATGCGAACGTGCGGCGGTGATTCGAACATCGAATTCAGGTCGGGTGAGATGCGAACGCGTGCGGCGGTGATTCGAACATGGAATTCAGGTCGGGTGAGATGCGAACGCGTGCGGCGGTGATTCGAACATCGAATTCAGGTCGGGTGAAATGCGAACGCGTGCGGCGGTGATTCGAACATGGAATTCCGGTCGGATTCGGGTCGGGTGAGATGTGAACTTGCGGCGGTGATTCAAACATCGAATTCAGGTCGGGTGAGATGCGAACGCGTGCGGCGGTGATTTGAACTTCAATTTCGGGTCGGGTGAGATGCGAACGTGCGGCGGTGATTCAAACATCGGTTTCATGTCGGGTGAGATGCGTACGTGCGGCGGTGATTCGAACATCTAATTCAGGTCGGGTGAGATGCGAACGCGTGCGGCGGTGATTCGAACATCGAATTCAGGTCGGGTGAGATGCGAACGCGTGCGGCGGTGATTCGAACATCGAATTCAGATCGGGTGAGATGCGAACGTGCGGGGGTGATTCAAACATCGGATTCGGGTCGGGTGAGAAGTGAACTTGCGGCGGTGATTCGAACATCAAATTCAGGTCGGGTGAGATGCGAACGCGTGCGGCGGTGATTCGAACATGGAATTACGGTCGGGTGAGATGCGAACGCGTGCGGTGGTGATTCGAACATCGAATTCAGGCCCGGTGAGATGCGAACGCGTGCGGTGGTGATTCCAACATCGAATTCAGGTCGGGTGAGATGCGTACGTGCGGCGGTGATTCAAACATCGGCTTCAGGTCGGGTTAGATGCGAACGTGCGGCGGTGATTCAAACATCGGTTTCATGTCGGGTGAGATGCGTACGTGCGGCGGTGATTCGAACATCTAATTCAGGTCGGGTGAGATGCGAACGTGCGGCGGTGATTCGAACATCGAATTTAGGTCAGGTGAGATGCGAACGCGTGCGGCGGTGATTTCCAATATCGAATTCAGGTCGGGTGACATGGTTTCAGGTCGGGTGAGATGCGAACGTGCGGCGGTGATTTGAACATCGAATTCAGGTCGGGTGAGATGCGAACGTGCGGCGGTAATTCAAACATCGAATTCAGGTCGGGTGACATGCGAACGTGCGGCGGTGATTCGAACATCAAATTCGGGTCGGGTGAGATGCGAAAAGTGCGAACGCGTGCGGCGGTGATTCGAACATCGAATTCAGGTCGGGTGAGATGCGAACGTGCGGCGGTGATTCGAACATCTAATTCAGGTCGGGTGAGATGCGAACGCGTGTGGCGGTGATTCCAACATCGAATTCAGGTCGGGTGAGATGCGAACGTGCGGCGGTGATTCGAACATCTAATTCAGGTCGGGTGAGATGCGAACGCGTGTGGCGGTGATTCCAACATCGAATTCAGGTCGGGTGAGATGCGAACGCGTGTGGCGGTGATTCCAACATCGAATTCAGGTCGGGTGAGATGCGAACGTGCGGCGGTGATTCGAACATCTAATTCACGCGTGTGGCGGTGATTCGAACATCTAATTCAGGTCGGGTGAGATGCGAACGCGTGTGGCGGTGATTCCAACATCGAATTCAGGTCGGGTGAGATGCGAACGTGCGGCGGAGATTCCAACAACGAATTCAGGTCGGGTGAGATGCGAACGCGTGTGGCGGTGATTCCAACATCGAATTTAGGTCAGGTGAGATGCGAACGCGTGCGGCGGTGATTTCCAATATCGAATTCAGGTCGGGTGACATGGTTTCAGGTCGGGTGAGATGCGAACGTGCGGCGGTGATTCGAACATCGAATTCAGGTCGGGTGAGATGCGAACGTGCGGCGGTGATTCAAACATCGAATTCAGGTCGGGTGAGATGCGAACGTGCGGCGGTGATTTAAACATCGGATTCGGGTCGGGTCAGATGTGAACGTGCGGCAGTGATTCGAACATCGAATTCAGGTCGGGTGAGATGCGAACGCGTGCGGCGGTGATTCGAACATCGAATTTAGGACAGGTGAGGTGCGAACGCGTGCGGCGGTGATTCGAAAATCGAATTCAGGTCGGATTCGGGTCGGGTGAGATGTGAACTTGCGGCGGTGATTATCGAATTCAGGTCGGGTGACATGGTTTCAGGTCGGGTGAGATGCGAACGTGCGGCGGTGATTCGAACATCGAATTCAGGTCGGGTGAGATGCGAACGTGCGGCGGTGATTCAAACATCGAATTCAGGTCGGGTGAGATGCGAACGTGCGGCGGTGATTTAAACATCGGATTCGGGTCGGGTGAGATGTGAACGTGCGGCGGTGATTTAAACATCGGATTCGGGTCGGGTCAGATGTGAACGTGCGGCAGTGATTCGAACATCGAATTCAGGTCGGGTGAGATGCGAACGCGTGCGGCGGTGATTCGAACATCGAATTTAGGACAGGTGAGGTGCGAACGCGTGCGGCGGTGATTCGAAAATCGAATTCAGGTCGGATTCGGGTCGGGTGAGATGTGAACTTGCGGCGGTGATTCGAACATCGAATTCAGGTCGTGAGATGCGAACGTGTGGCGGTGATTCAAATCGGATTCGGGTGAGATGTGAACTTGCGGCGGTGATTCGAACATCGAATTCAGGTCGGGTGAGATGCGAACGCGTGCGGCGGTGATTCAAACATGGAATTCAGGTCGGGTGAGATGCGAACGCGTGCGGCGGTGATTCGAACATCGAATTCAGGTCGGGTGAGATACTAACGCGTGCGGCGGTGATTCGAACATCGAATTCAGGTCGGGTGAGATCGAACGTGCGGGGGTAATTCAAACATCGAACATCAAATTCAGGTCGGGTGAGATGCGAACGCGTGCGCGGTGATTCGAACATGGAATTCGGTCGGGTGAGATGCGAACGCGTGCGGTGGTGATTCGAACATCGAATTCAGGCCCGGTGAGATGCGAACGCGTGCGGTGGTGATTCCAACAACGCGTGCGGCGGTGATTCCAATATCGAATTCAGGTCGGGTGAATGCGAACGTGCGGCGGTGATTCGAACATCGAATTCAGGTCGGGTGAGATGCGAACGGCGGTGATTCGAACATCGAATTTCAGGTCGGGTGAGATGCGAACGTGCGGCGGTGATTCGAACATCGGTTCAGTCGGGTGAGATGCGAACGTGGGCGGTGATTCGAACATCGAATTCAGGTCGGGTGAGATGCGAACGTGCGGCGGTGATTCGAACATCGAATTCAGGTCGGGTGAGATGCGAACGTGCGGCGGTGATTCGAACATCGAATTCAGGTCGGTGAGATGCGAACGTGCGGGGTGATTCCAACATCGAATTCAGGTCGGGTGAGATGCGAAACGTGCGCGGTGATTCGAACATCGAATTCAGGTCGGTGAATCAGGTCGGGTGAGATGCGAACGTGCGGCGGTGATTCGAACATCGAATTCAGGTCGGGTGAGATGCGAACGTGCGGCGGTGATTCGAACATCGAATTCAGGTCGGTGAGATGCGAACGTGCGGCGGTGATTCGAACATCGAATTCAGGTCGGGTGAGATGCGCGAACGTGCGGCGGTGATGCGGCGGTGATTCGAACATCGAATTCAGGTCGGGTGAGATGCGAACGTGCGGCGGTGATTCGAACATCGAATTCAGGTCGGGTGAGATGCGAACGCGTGCGGTGATTCGAACATCGAATTCAGGTCGGGTGAGATGCGAACGCGTGTGGCGGTGATTCGAACATCGAATTCAGGTCGGGTGAGATGCGAACGTGCGGCGGTGATTCGAACATCGAATTCACGCGTGTGCGGTGATTCGAACATCGAATTCAGGTCGGGTGAGATGCGAACGCGTGTGGCGGTGATTCGAACATCGAATTCAGGTCGGGTGAGATGCGAACGTGCGGCGGTGATTCCAACATCGAATTCAGGTCGGGTGAGATGCGAACGCGTGCGGTGATTCCAACATCGAATTCAGGTCGGTGAGATGCGAACGTGCGGCGGTGATTCCAATATCGAATTCAGGTCGGGTGAAAAGGTCGGGTGAGATGCGAACGTGCGGCGGTGATTCGAACATCGAATTCAGGTCGGGTGAGATGCGAACGTGCGGCGGTGATTCGAACATCGAATTCAGGTCGGTGAGATGCGAACGTGCGGCGGTGATTAACATCGAATTCAGGTCGGGTGAGATGCGAACGTGCGGCGGTGATTTAACATCGAATTCAGGTCGGTGAGATGCGAACGTGCGGCGGTGATTCGAACATCGAATTCAGGTCGGGTGAGATGCGAACGTGCGGCGGTGATTCGAACATCGAATTCAGGTCGGGTGAGATGCGAACGTGCGGCGGTGATTCGAACATCGAATTCAGGTCAGGTGAGATGCGAACGCGTGCGGCGGTGATTCGAACATCGAATTCAGGTCGGGTGGGTGAGATGTAACTGCGGCGGTGATTCGAACATCGAATTCAGGTCGGGTGAGATGCGAACGTGGGCGGTGATTCAACATCGAATTCAGGTCGGGTGAGATGCGAACGTGCGGCGGTGATTCGAACATCGAATTCAGGTCGGGTGAGATGCGAACGCGTGCGGCGGTGATTCGAACATCGAATTCAGGTCGGGTGAGATGCGAACGTGCGGCGGTGATTCGAACATCGAATTCAGGTCGGGTGAGATGCGAACGCGTGCGGTGTGATTCGAACATCGAATTCAGGTCGGGTGAGATGCGAACGCGTGGTGATTCGAACATCGAATTCAGGTCGGGTGATGCGAACGTGCGGCGGTGATTCGAACATCGAATTCAGGTTCGGTGGGTGAGATGCGAACGTGCGGCGGTGATTCGAACATCGAATTCAGGTCGGGTGAGATCGAACGTGCGGCGGTGATTCGAACATCGAATTCAGGTCGGGTGAGATGTGAACGCGTGCGGCGGTGATTCGAACATCGAATTCAGGTCGGGTGAGATGCGAACGTGCGGTGATTCGAACATCGAATTCAGGTCGGGTGAGATGCGAACGTGCGGGTGATTCAACATCGAATTCAGGTCGGGTGAGATGCGAACGTGCGGCGGTGATTCGAACATCGAATTCAGGTCGGGTGAGATGCGAACGTGCGGGGTGATTCGAACATCAGGTCGGGTGAGATGCGAACGTGCGGCGGTGATTCGAACATCGAATTCAGGTCGGTGAGATGCGAACGTGCGGCGGTGATTCGAACATCGAATTCAGGGTGAGATGCGAACGCGTGCGGCGGTGATTCGAACATCGAATTCAGGTCGGTGAGATGCGAACGTGCGGGCGGTGATTCGAACATCGAATTCAGGTCGGGTGAGATGCGAACGCGCGGTGATTCGAACATCGAATTCAGGTCGGGTGAGATGGAACGCGTGCGGCGGTGATTCGAACATCGAATTCAGGTCGGTGAGATGCGAACGCGTGCGGCGGTGATTCCAACATCGAATTCAGGCGGTGAGATGCGAACGCGTGCGTGGTGATTCCAATATCGAGTTCAGGTCGGGTGAGATGCGAACGTGCGGTGGTGATTCAAACATCGAATTCAGGTCGGGTGAGATGCGAACGTGCGCGGTGATTCCAATCGAATTCAGGTCGGGTGATGCGAAACGTGCGCGGTGATTCGAACATCGAATTCAGGTCGGGTGAGATGCGAACGCGTGCGGCGGTGATTCGAACATCGAATTTAGGTCGGGTGAGATGCGAACGCGTGCGGCGGTGATTTCCAATATCGAATTCAGGTCGGGTGAGATGCGAACGTGCGGCGGTGATTCGAACATCGAATTCAGGTCGGGTGAGATGCGAACGTGCGGCGGTGATTCAAACATCGGTTCATGTCGGGTGAGATGCGTACGTGCGGCGGTGATTCAAACATCGGTTTCATGTCGGGTGAGATGCGAACGTGCGGCGGTGATTCGAACATCGAATTTCAGTCGGGAGATGCGAACGTGCGGCGGTGATTCGAACATCGAATTCAGGTCGGGTGAGATGCGAACGTGCGGTGGTATTCGAACATCGAATTCAGGTCGGGTGAGATGCGAACGTGCGGGGTGATTCGAACATCGAATTCAGGTCGGGTGAGATGCGAACGTGCGGCGGTGATTCCAAATCGAATTCAGGTCGGGTGAGATGCGAACGTGCGCGGTGATTCGAACATCGAATTCAGGTCGGGTGAGATGCGAACGCGTGCGGCGGTGATTCGAACATCGAATTCAGGTCGGGTGAGATGCGAAACGCGTGCGGCGGTGATTCCAACATCGAATTCAGGTCGGGTGAGATGCGAACGCGGCGGTGATTCCAACATCGAATTCAGGTCGGGTGAGATGCGAACGTGCGGCGGTGATTCGAACATCGAATTCAGGTCGGGTGAGATGCGAACGTGCGGCGGTGATTCAACATCGAATTTCAGGTCGGGTGAGATGCGCGTGCGGCGGTGATTCAAACATCGAATTTCAGGTCGGGTGAGATGCGAACGTGCGGCGGTGATTCGAACATCTTTCAGGTCGGTGAGATGCGAACGTGCGGCGGTGATTCGAACATCGAATTCAGGTCGGGTGAGATGCGAACGTGCGGGTGATTCGAACATCGAATTCAGGTCGGGTGAGATGCGAACGTGCGGCGGTGATTCGAACATCGAATTCAGGTCGGTGAGATGCGAACGTGGCGGTGATTCGAACATCGAATTCAGGTCGGGTGAATGCGAACGCGTGCGGGGTGATTCCAACATCGAATTCAGGTCGGGTGAGATGCGAACGTGCGGCGGTGATTCGAACATCGAATTCAGGTCGGGTGAGATGCGAACGTGCGGCGGTGATTCGAACATCGAATTCAGGTCGGTGAGATGCGAACGTGCGGCGGTGATTCGAACATCGAATTCAGGTCGGGTGAGATGCGACGTGCGGCGGTGATTCAACATCGAATTCAGGTCGGGTGAGATGCGAACGTGCGCGGTGATTCGAACATCGAATTCAGGTGGGTGAAACGCGTACGTGCGGCGGTGATTCGAACATCGAATTCAGGTCGGGTGAGATGCGAACGTGCGGCGGTGATTCAAACATCGAATTTCAGGTCGGGTGAGATGCGAACGTGCGGCGGTGATTCGAACATCGAATTCAGGTCGGGTGAGATGCGAACGTGCGGTGGTATTCGAACATCGAATTCAGGTCGGGTGAGATGCGAACGTGCGGCGTGATTCGAACATCGAATTCAGGTCGGGTGAGATGCGAACGTGCGGCGGTGATTCGAACATCGAATTCAGGTCGGGTGAGATGCGAACGCGTGCGGTGGTGATTCGAACATCGAATTCAGGTCGGGTGAGATGCGAACGTGCGGTGGTGATTCGAACATCGAATTCAGGTCGGGTGAGATGCGAACGCGGCGGTGATTCGAACATCGAATTCAGGTCGGGTGAGATGCGAACGTGCGGCGGTGATTCGAACATCGAATTCAGGTCGGGTGGATGCGTACGTGCGCGTGATTCGAACATCGAATTCAGGTCGGGTGAGATGCGAACGTGCGGCGGTGATTCGAACATCGAATTCAGGTCGGGTGAATGCGAACGTGCGGGGTGATTCGAACATCGAATTCAGGTCGGGTGAGATGCAAACACGGGGCGGTGATTTCCAACATCGAATTTAGGTCGGGTGAACGGGTACGTGCGGCGGTGATTCGAACATCGAATTCAGGTCGGGTGAATGCGAACGTGCGGCGGTGATTCGAACATCGAATTCAGGTCGGGTGAGATGCGAACGTGCGGCGGTGATTCGAACATCGAATTCGGTCGGGTGAGATGCGAACGTGCGGTGGTATTCGAACATCGAATTCAGGTCGGGTGAGATGCGAACGTGCGGTGGTGATTCGAACATCGAATTCAGGTCGGTGAGATGCGAACGCGGCGGTGATTCGAACATCGAATTCAGCTCGGGTGAGATGCGAACGTGCGGCGGAGATTCCAACATCGAATTCAGGTCGGGTGAGATGCGAACGTGCGGTGGTGATTCGAACATCGAATTCAGGTCGGGTGAGATGCGAACGTGCGGCGGTGATTCGAACATCGAATTCAGGTCCGGTGAGATGCGAACCTGCGGCGGTGATTCGAACATCGAATTCAGGTCGGGGGAAATGCGTACGTGCAGCGTTGATTCGAACATCGAATTCAGGTCGGGTGAGATGCGAACGTGCGGTGGTGATTCGAACATCGAATTCAGGTCGGGTGAGATGCAAACGTGCGGCGGTGATTTTCCAACATCGAATTCAGGTCGGATGAGATGCAAACATGCGGCGGTGATTTCCAACATCGAATTGAGGTCGGATGAGATGCAAACACGTGGCGAACGTGCGGCGGTGATTCGAACATCGAAGTTTAAGTAAGTTAGGAACACGAGTCCGGGCTATACATTTCATAAACACACAAATTTACCTCAACTTCCAATAGTTCAACTTCTATCTGTTGCTCGAAGATATACGCTCGATAACAGGCTAAAGCTTAAGTGCTCTGCAGCGCCACCCTACTGTAGCACAAAATTGCGAAATTCCTTGAGTAATCTGCTGTTGGAGATTTTAAATACTTTGTCCATACGATAGTCCGCCTGTGCAGTTGTATTATACTTTGTACAGAGATATTATTACGATCAGAATAAAAATATGTTGTAATAGTTTTGGCATAATCACAGTTCAACAGAGTAAAAAGAATTGTTCAATTACACAGTAAAAAAAATTGTTAACAATCCATTTGTAAAAACATAACAATCCATTTGTAACAACAATCAATTAAAATAATCCAATCGTAACAAGCATGCAAGGAAATGCCAAGTGACTATTATTTTGATTGCGGCCGTAGGGTAAGCAGCCGGGGTGGATAGTCATAAAAGGAAAGAAGCCGGGGGAATAGTCACGAAGGAGAAGTAGCCGGGTGAATAGTTACGGAGGGGAAGTAGCCGGGTGAATAGTCACGGAGAGGAAGTAGCCGGGTGAATAGTCACGGAGGGGAAGTAGCCAGGGGGAATGTAGCCGGGGGAATTGTCACGTGGGAAAGTAGCCAGGGGTAATAATCACGGAGGGGAAGTAGCCGAGGGGAATGGTCATGAGGGGGAAGTAGCCGAGGGAATGGTCATTGGGGAAAGTAGCGGGGGGGGGGGAATAGTCACGGAGGGGAAGTAGCCCCGAGGGAATAGTCACGGAGGGAAGTAGCCGACACAAATATGAAAAAGGTAACGCTCAACCTGTTTTTAAGCAATTAACAGACTAAATTATGAATGTGTCAACTGCTATTAAGATTGACTGGGGAATGTTTAAATATACAGCAGGGCTACTCTGGCACAAATTCACGTTCTTTAGTATCGTTTGGATGGAATAAAAAGCTTAAAAGGCGCACTGAATGAACCAAATCTGGTAATTGGTACTCTATTAATAACTTAAAACAAAGCAAGAATATGTTGCCAAACTAATGCTTTTTACCTTTTTCAAGTCTACAATTCACTGCAAATACCTACAGCCACGGTCACCCTAATTAATTATATAACTCTTTTGCCAATGTAATAATTTAAATGCCTCACGTTTTCGCTTCATAATCAACATCACGCACTTAACCATATATAGCGTTAATCGCGTACCGCTATGGTATGAAAGTATTATTTTGCACCCATTCATGCGCTACTATTTGTCGAACTTTCTCTCGTGTCTAAGGTTAAACACAAGTCGAATCGGGTGCGAATTCATCATAGTTTGTGGACTTAAAAAATCAATTCAGATTAGTTGGTAAAACGGCTGAAATATTTCCTACAAAATCAATTCAGATTAGTTGGTAAAACGGCTGAAATATTTCCTACAGTTTATTTTTGTCCCATTAAAATTAGTTGTCGTTTAGGGAGAAAAATAGTCTGGTGTCAATTTGGTTTAAATTGAGTTTCAATAAGTACAATATTTAAATTTCAGGCATTTGAAGCCAAACTTTAAAAGATTTGATGTGTAATTCAATAATTTCTACCTGAATAAGTAATTAAAATATAATATACTGATACAATAACAAGATTTATAATCTGAATGACTATTATAACAAATATCTTTAAAATTCAGTCACATGCAGTTGGATAAACTAACGATAGGTAGTTTAAGGGCAATAAGGTGTAGTAGTACCCAATTTGTGAAACAAAAATATATACACAAATAAACTTTATTATACAGATCTGAATTTATACATATTATAATTATCATATACATAATATGAGTTACTAAAAATAAAAGATCTAAATTAAAAATAAAACTGTCATCATAGTCATTCATGTATATATTATATATATATATTGATTTTATGTCCCAATTTTCCCCACCCCACTATATCAAAATGAATGTTTATGTTTGTTTCTTTCTTTTACCCAAAGGATAGTCTTACAGTTGCAGGTCGATTTTATAAAGTAGTCCTACAGTTGCAGGTCGTTTTTTTAAAGCAGTCTTACAGCTGCAGGTCTTTTTATAAAGTAGTCCTACAGTTGCAGGTCTTTTTATAAAGGAGTCCTACAGTTGCAGGTCTTTTTCCAAAGGAGTCTTACAGTTGCAGGTCGATTTTATAAAGTAGTCCTACAGTTGCAGGTCGTTTTTTTAAAGCAGTCTTACAGCTGCAGGTCTTTTTATAAAGTAGTCCTACAGTTGCAGGTCTTTTTATAAAGGAGTCCTACAGTTGCAGGTCTTTTTACAAAGGAGTCCTACAGTTGCAGGTCGTTTTTATAAAGTAGTCCTACAGTTGCAGGTCTTTTTATAAAGGAGTCCTACAGTTGCAGGCATGGGCGTCGCCAAGGGGGGGCCTGAGGGGCCATGCCCCCCCCCCAAATTTTGAGTTTTACAGTAATGTTATTGGTGCAAAAATAAAATTAAAGTGTTAAACGTGCTAAACAGTGGTGTTCAAATGGGGGAACTCGATCCGGTTCCGGATCTTTTTTCTAATTAAAAGAAAAAGAAAGAAAACATTTAAGCCTGTTTTTAAATTTCTTACACATGCTAAATGATAAGGTGTCAGTTAGGGGATGCACATTACAGAATTTCGAATCCGATTCGAATCTAATTACGGGATTCGGTATTCTGTTTAATGACGTAATTACACGTCATCTCATATACTATATTAACAATTTTTTAAAACTTATTAATTTTGAAAAAAAATATTTTTGTGTTTGTGGGACTTTCAAGAGTAAACGTTTCGTAACGTCTTTTCATAACCTGCTATACGTTTCATGACGCAAAAACTACCCAATAGTACAATTTTTGATCATTTTACAGCTCATGTTCCAACAAGGCGGGTATGAAAGAGTCAATAAACTGACTTATGTGGGTAAAATTATTTTTTCCTATAAATATAAAAAGATTCGAAATTCTAGATTCGGAATTCTAGATTCGAAATAAAGTATTCTAGGATATCCTAGAATACCTAGTTATTCTGTAATGTGCATCCCTAGTGTCAGTCCATATTATGACGCAAATAATCGCCGTGTGAAATGCTATTATGTCGTAATTAGTTGCCAGGTCAAACAATCGCTATTATGATGGATGAATTCACGTGTGAATCCATATTATTTCGTAATAAACAGTCTACCTGCTAGCTAAGAAAAACAAATCTCAAATTTTGTGACAAAAATGGCTGGTGGTAGGCAACGAATAGAGTTTTAAATGTAGTTGTAGATCGTTGTGTTTTCATGCGGCGTAATTGTGAAAAATAAATGCCATTCACAGTACGCCTTCCCGTGTTTTGTGTTGTAACTAGGTGGTTTTTCAAACCCAAAATACAACCGTAAAACATTTGGCCCCCACCAAAATTTTAGGCTGGCTACGCCCTTGGTTGCAGGTCGTTTTTATAAAGCAGTCTTACAGCTGCAGGTCTTTTTATAAAGTAGTCCTACAGTTGCAGGTCGTTTTTATAAAGCAGTCTTACAGTTGTAGGTCGTTTTTATAAGTAGTCCTACAGTTGCAGGTCGTTTTTATAAAGCAGTCTTACAGCTGCAGGTCGTTTTTATAAAGCAGTCTTGTTGTGTGTCAGGGTATGTGTTGTGTAAAAAATTCGCATTTTAAACCAATATTTGTTATATAGATTAACGTAAAAAATGACATTTAACTTTGACAAATGCCACGGCATTACTTTCAAAATGTAAGTTTGTAGTGTAATTCATATTAAAGTGATATTGGTAATATTACCTTGTAATTGCAGTGAAAAAGAAGATGAGGATCTGTTTAACAAAAAAAAGGTCAGGCCATTTCAGGCTGAGACGACTCAAGCTGGGTCGTCTCACTCTAGTGGGCCTTCTCGCCAAGAATCAAGGGGAGGGTAAGTTAGTTTAAATAGTAAGCAAACCAGAAAAAAATGAATTCACTTAAAAAGTTGTATTCCTGTTGACTCGTAACGGCTGTGTTAAAAATTAACTGTGACATGTGTGAAAACTGAGGTTACTGTAATCACATGGATTGTATGGACCAGGTGCCAGTAAAAGCTAACTAGGGAAAATTTGTTTACTCCTGAAGTTGCACCAGCAAGTTGGAATAAATAAATACCATTCAGTTGACAGCAAATTTAATGCCTAATGTTTATTTTAGATTCATTCCCTTTAAAAAGGTAAGTAATATTTAGTTATTTTAATTTTTCATTTAAATTTTATACTGAAGATATCAAGATAATATATATAAAGTGAACTTGAGTTTTAGTTGCTACAACACATAGTAGGGTTGGGTAGGACGGGATATGAAAAAAAAGGGGACAGTATATTCACAGTCTGACAAAGCAAACTGCTGTTAAGTATTAAAATTCGGTGTTTAATGAATACAACATATTTTTAACAAATGAAAAAGCAAAATAATAAGAGACCCATTTTGAATGCAGTACTTACACTGATAACTGTATATGTTTCGCAGAAAGAAAATCATACCAGCAAACAAGAGGTAAATTTTCAATTTTGCATTATGCCATACTCTTAATAAAAATGTTTACTTTTTTCCAGATGGGTACCATACCACCAAGTAAGTTATATGCGAATGCCGTTATCTAATTTAGTTGATAACTTACATTTCTTTATCATAGTTTATGGCAGCAAGACAGAATGCGAGGTAAGTTTAATATCAATTGTATATGTGATTCTTTATTCTGCATCACTAAGATTTACATTTGAACAACACAGAAAGAAAAGGGAAGAGGCGGTACAGAGGGAGAGAGCGGTGGAGGTACAGAGGGAGAGGGTGTTGGAGGTAGCGGTGGAGAGGGAGGTAGCGGTGGAGAGGGAGGTAGCGGTGGAGAGGGAGGGAGTGGTGGAGGTACAGAGGGAGGGAGTGGTTGAGGTACAGAGGGAGAAAGTGTTGGAGGTAGCGGTGGAGAGGGAGGGAGTGGTGGAGGTAGCGATGGAGAGGGAGGGAGTGGTGGAGGGAGCGGTGGAGGTAGAGAGGAAGAAAGCAGAAAGTCAATTTAAAAAAATAAAACAATTTAACAAATGTTGGTTTCTTATTTATTTGGAAAACTAAGAGCGGTTTCCTTGGATAATTCCTGGAGTATCAAATCAATTAGTGAGACCTTTGTTAACTAGTTTGTATTCTACTCTTCCCATGCACATGACTACAGTAGTGGCTGCATCGAGCCTTGTACCTAATATCTTCTCACTGCAACGCAAGCGCATTCAACCTAACCCATTATTATACCAGGGGATGAGAGGAAGAAAAATAAATTAAATGTCAGCAGTTCCACCACGCACCCATGAGGTCGCTTTATATGCGTGATCGTTAGGTTTTCACACGAGAACCTTCGCAATGCCATGGTGTGAAAACAATGGAGATGTTAACCAACCTCGGCAATGCCATATTGTACCAGTATATAATATATCAAGCATTGGCCAGGCATACACGAAACAGTGTAAGTTGCTCTGTAAGAGCATTTGCTTAATTTAAAGCATTGGCCAGGCATACACGAAACAGTGTAAGTTGCTCTGTAAGAGCATTTGCTTAATTTAAAGCATTGGCCAGGCATACACGAAACAGTGTAAGTTGCTCTGTAAGAGCATTTGCTTAATTTAAAGCATTGGCCAGGCATACACGAAACAGTGTAAGTTGCTCTGTAAGAGCATTTGCTTAATTTAAAGCATTGGCCAGGCATACACGAAACAGTGTAAGTTGCTCTGTAAGAGCATTTGCTTAATTTAAAGCATTGGCCAGGCATACACGAAACAGTGTAAGTTGCTCTGTAAGAGCATTTGCTTAATTTAAAGCATTGGCCAGGCATACACGAAACAGTGTAAGTTGCTCTGTAAGAGCATTTGCTTAATTTAAAGCATTGGCCAGGCATACACGAAACAGTGTAAGTTGCTCTGTAAAAGCATTTGCTTAATTTAAAGCTTTGGCCAGGCATACACGAAACAGTGTAAGTTGCTCTGTAAGAGCATTTGCTTAATTTAAAGCATTGGCCAGGCATACACAACACACTTTACGTATAAAACGTAATTACAAGTATGTGCCCGGGAATTATCCGCAAGGCATTGGCCAATTTTCTACACACAATGTGGTGGTTTTTGTGTGAAACAAGAGTTAAGAAGATTGCTGGATCTTTGGACAAACAAATGTTTTGTTTGATTTTGCCATCTTCATGTTAAACCCAACACACTCTTGATGAAACCACTGAGGACATTTAGTGCATTGAACTCAATTTGTGATACTGTCATCCTGCTTCCTACATGATCCACACATGTTAATATCCATAGATGACATATGAAATATTGTGGTCAATATATGTTCCCGCCATTCTCTAGACCCAAAGTCTGGCTGAAACAATGATTTTCTTTCTGCAAGCCACCTTGCATACATGCAGATAATAGCACCGCAGCTCATTGAGTCACTTTGTAATGTACGACTTGTTGACATTGTGTTGACTGATGTAATGGTCAAACCAAACTTTGATTTTATCACTTTATTTAAAACATGCAGATAATAGCACCGCAGCTCATTGAGTCACTTTGTAATGTACGACTTGTTGACATTGTGTTGACTGATGTAATGGTCAAACCAAACTTTGATTTTATCACTTTATTTAAAAGCAACTTGGCTGTTTCTGCTTCTTTTAATACATCCAATGTTTTATTCATAGGATCCAAGTAAAGCAACTGCTTGTTTTTGATGTCGACAGCCAGCAACACCCAATGAATTCCACTTGGGTTATATGGGATAAAAATAAATGTTTTATTTTTTAATGTAGTGTTTGCCCACAGTCGCTCCACCGAGCGATTGTGCTTGAGAAGTTGTGCAACCGCTGAATCAGCAAACATGATTTGCTTGTTGTTTTGGCCTAAACACCAAAGGTAGCTGTCGATTATTTGATCATACAGCCAACCAACACGGAACTGCTTATCAAATGCCCATATTTCCTGTTTCTGTTGTGAACTTATAGTCATTTCCAATGACAATAGTTGAAGATATGTAACAGAATACGGACCACATTGTAATGCTTTGTCAATGAGGTGCTTTTTAAGTACAGTGTAATGCTTTGTCAATGAGGTGCTTTTTAAGTACAGTGTTACATGGGAGTAATTTATCATGTGAATCTTCGGTTTTTCTCACATTTTGAGGTATGATGATGCTGCAATTGATAGAAGATGCTTCTTGATTGGGTTGCAACCCAGTCACAGCATGTAGGGACACCATCCTGTTTGCCACTGAGCCATGTCTTCCTTGATATTTGTTTGGCTTAGGATACTTACGAGGCAATTCATCACAAACAAATGATGACGGCATTTTTCTCTTCTTGAGCTTTAAAGAAAGAGGAGGTTTCAAAACCCGGACTCCTTCTTCATGTTTGCAGCAAAGTCCATAGAAATCACAAGTTAAGCAACTAACTTGTCTATTGTTTACGCGTGCATGGACGCCGTTTTTGTTCGAGCAGCTGTACAGCTGATAATGGCGATACTGCGAAATATATGTAAAAATGTCTTCTTTACAGACGAATTAGGCATTTACAAAGACATTTTTACCATTTTAATAGGGCAGGAACCAAAACTATGTTATTTTATTGCCAAAATACGAATAACCCAGTAAAGTACGCTATTAAATAGGCATATAACAGTAGCATCAGATATCAGTAAAAGTGTTAGTGTATGTATATGAAGTTTTTTAATGATGTTGAATATGTGTGTACTGTTTTTACATAGATTCGCTTTGAGCGGTGACAGTTGTATATTGGCTCTGACGATTTTAAATTACTAATAATAAATAGGCAACACAAATTTAATCTTTGAACTTTAAAAGTAGTGACAGTCTGGGAAAAAAAGATCCAATAATGTTCCAGGTTTTTTAATTAATAATGCTCATTTTTAAATCTCAACCAATGGTATTTATTTTAATGGGAAGCCAAATCCATAATAACATCAAACAATAGCTTTCTATACTGTCAAGTATGTGGTAAATCATTGTTTATCCATCATCTGCATGTTGCACAACCACTACTAAACTAAAGTAACACATATGCAGCAAGCAAATTTTTAAAGCCAAACCATTATTGCCAAAACATTTTATTAAAATGTCTACAATGAAGTACAAACATCATGCTGTATTGCAAAATTGTAACATTGCCCAATAATTTGTTTTCAATAATGAAAACAACTTTTATCTTGCTTAATTTATTTGAAAATCCAGGAAAGTGAGCAAACCACTTAAAAAGTCTTGCCCAACCAAATGGAAGGTGTAAGTTAGTAAGTATTTTATTGACATTTTATTAATCCTATCGGCTTGAGTTACAAAAACTCAACCGTTCTTTTATCAGATTTTTCATAACAAGCTTTTGGACCAATCGCCATCTGTTCAGAACACTTTGTTCAGCAGCATCTGCAGCAATAACAAAGAGGAATATCTGTAAACTTTGTTCATAATATTGTTTCTTTTGTATCTACAGAACCTAACTTCAGTTGGTATCCTCACACTCGTTTGTTCAACCCTAATTGTTGTTTGTCACGTTGTTAATAAACTGCATAAATAAATCTCGTTATATACCCTTGTAGGACAATGCACTCGTTATATACCCCTTACTTAATGCATATTAAGAAGTAACAAATTTATGGCAATTAGGAGGACATTATGCATCTCCTGGGTACTCCCCAAATATTTAAAATAAATATAGAACCTCCTTGCTTCACTTGAAACTTAAACTCCTGGTTGCAGTTGCCACAAGTGAAGATGATCATAATTTCCTCCAATACCGAATGTTTTGCACTTTTTGTTGCATTTAGTAAACCTTTCGCCACGCAGTGTGGTCATGGAATGTACCGGCTGTTTTAAAATAGAAACATAAAAAATTGAGTGTAGGTCAAATTAAACTTTTTAAACGTTGTTTGCATAAAAAAAAAAAAAAAATTTGTTTGCATAAAAAAAAAACGTTGTTTGCATAAAAAAAAAACGTTGTTTGCATAAATAAGACTAACTAAAATACTTTTAAATTATTACTTAATTCCTAAACTTTCCCATGTAAAAAAGTTGACCTCTTACGTTTGCTTATATATACATATATTTGCTTATATATACACAACAGTGGCATATAACATCCCTATACAGCTTTTTTCTTAAAAGTATACTTCGCGTAAACTACTGCCTGCTATTGGAAACCAGTTGTCACCTTTTCTGTCGTTGACAAACCAACTTTTCCTTCTTTCCGACTTCAATGAAAAAGAAAATACGTAACATTTTCACTGCTGCTTTCAGTGCAGTTAGGAGCAAAGTATTCAACCATGCTAACAATTATTGTCGATAACATGTTACCTATACACAGACTGATGAAATACAAAGTACGCAAACACCATAAAGTGTTGTATAAGCTACAAAACATCAATATAACGCAGTTCTATATACAGCATAAACATACTAGCTTTCTCTTTCCCGCCAAATTCTTCGAACAAAAATGGCGTCCAAATTGTTACGTTTCTTAACTTGTGATTTCTATGGACTTTGGTTTGCAGGACTTCATAAAATTCTGTTCTAGAGAATCTAATACATTTCCAGCCTGCAACAAAACCTTTTCAGAGGTAACATCATACAACATATCTTTTACCCTGTTAATGCTTTCAACAAGTCTTTTAACAGTTTGTTGTGATGGTTTATCTGATGTTGGCACTGGTTGATTTGCATCATCAGGAATTTCTATCGGATGAGTTGTACACAGCGGGACACATTCAGGAGGGGTAGTTTGAAGTGTAACATTATTTTGATTTTCTGTGGTGCCTGAAACACTAAGTGTCGTAATAACCTCTCTATCAATGGTAATATAAACAGATTCTGTATACCATGTTGGTAAGGATGCCCATGAAACATCATTATACTTACTGAATATAGCAAACATGTGTTTGCAAGAGAGAAAATAATATTCAAAATCTGGGCAAGTGCATTTAGGAAAATCAGACTCATTTCCCAAATAAACATCATACATTAGTTTACCACAACTGCTCCGTACAGTAAATGAAGATGTGTCAACTCGACCAATATCATTGGAGGATATTTCCGAAGCGTTGTACAATCTCTTCATGCAATGATGAATAACATATTGCGGCCGATTGTGTAAATATGATGGTACTTCGGTCTTGTACGTTCTGTACGTATCCGATGCATAAGTGTTGTCAATTGTATATCTGTTAAAAATTAATACGGTGTGTTTTGAGATAACACTGCATGATTAAGACGTTCACACCAACGAACACTTATAAAACATCAAGTGACAACTATATCAATGCTAACTTATAGAAAGTCTATAAACATGTTCTAATCAGAAATCGATAATTGTATCTTTGTATGAACTAAAATTTACTTGTTTAATGCTTGTGGTAAAAAGTCATGGTGGAGTACTTTTAACAGTCCAGATAAAGATTTGTCAACTTGAAACTTCAAGTGACATTCTTAAGCAATTTATTTTGCCGTTCAACTCCGTTGTTTGTTCCAATTGGCACACGCATCTTCTCTATTCGGTAGAGTAAAACCCATCTCTGCACATTTGTAAAAGGTAAAAAAGTAAAATAATGATATAAAACAACAGGCAAATTTATTTTAAATTCCATTTTTATTTAAAAATAGAAAAACAAATGACCTTCTTTTGTAGCCACCAAGAATTTTGAATTTTGAAAGTATTTTTGTAGCTTCGGGTTTTCTGTATAAACTTCACTGTTCATAAGTGAATCTAAAGCACTTTCGAGTTCAGCATGATTTTCTGCCTTTGCTACTGCTCGTAAACCAGATAAAACTGCCCTTTTTCTGTCTCCAACACCATTATCTGATTTTTTGACCCATCTTTCCCATGCCTGTTCGCGATGGAAGTCACAAAGAAGCACTTTGCAACCTGATGCAAAATTCATTTGCTTAGCCTATTAATTTTAAGTAGTATAAAATATACTTAATCATACACTAATTAAATCAGTGGTTCCCAAACTGGGTGCCCCTGGGGGCATTTGCGAGCCCTAGCTATAAAAAAGTTTGGGAAACTTACTGGTTTAAATTAACCCAATAAAATCATACTGATACAGAACTTTTTCATCCTTAGGCGGCGGGGCAATGACAATGAAAGTCAATTTAGACACCATTTGTTTACATACCTTGAAAAGTTGCTTCCACAGCATTTATTTCAGCTTCACATTTGTCGGTCATAAAGAACGCAGGAGTCCAGCCAGACGTCTAGGTCTTTAACATTTTTAGAGCTTCTTGAAGAATATCTGCTTGACATTCATTTTGTAGCACAAAACAAGCGACAACTTGATAGTTGACGTTGGTCTTTACACAAAGGAAGAACAGTGGCAATGCATACTTTGATGTTTTATAAGTTGCATCAAGTAGACAAATATCCTGGCCATAACGGAGCAAGAGTCTTCTTTGCCAAGCTGTTTGGTACACAAACAGCATCGTTTGTTTCCCATCAATTGTGTTAAAACCAGCAATGTCCATGTCACTATCTGGCTGCTTTGGATGGACACTGGCGATGTACGGCCTAAAGAAAATGCTATCTTCAGGTGTTTCGCGACACCATTGATCCACCAGCAATTGAACATTTGCTTGATCAATTGTTGACAGCTTGCGCTTTGTATATATGCAATATGATAGTGATTGCTAATGTCGTTCTTTGTTGGAAAGAATCTTCTGTTAGTTGGCTGTGGAGGTGTTGCGTTTTTGAAAAGTTCATGAACCACAAATATTTGCAGATGGCGTTTCAATTCCATGATAGAGCGAACTCCTTCATCAACCAGCTGCCCAATTTTGCCAATCAACCTGCTATCCACACGTTGCAGCAAGTCTGCTGCCTGTGTAAAGAAATTAACTCAAATTGATTAAATATATTAAGCTTCTAAAATTTATTTAATTCATAGGGATGCACTTAACTAACCTCACCCACAGGATGACCCGAGTGATCATTTGCAGCAGGGAATTGAACTGTGACAACCGGTTCAGACGGAATTGATGTCACACCAGCAGAGCGTAAATGTTTTGAAATCTTTTTTTTTCAGAAGTCTTTACAGTTGTCAGCTTTAAAAAAAAGTAAAGTAATATAATATATACAAAATTGACAAATCGACAATCGTAGAAGCCATTACATAAAACTTACCTTAGTTCTAATTCAAACTGAGCTGCTTAACTAAATTAGCCACCCAAAAACTAGGAAAACTACACTTCTAGTTCTTACACGAGATAAAACTTGCCTTATATTTAGGAAACTGCATTATCTCTCTGATAACTATCCATGCCTTGCATGATAACTATCCATGCCTTGCAATTTCGCTTTTTCGAGTCTTGTACACACATGTATCGTTTTTTATCATACACATGATCATTTTGCTGTGCAACTGCCTTCCTTTTGCCATATTAGTATCTATTTGGTCCATGCTGACATTCCAGTTTTGTATAGGATTTACAAACAAATGGTATACCATCTTTAGAATCAAGCTGCACTTTACTTTTTTTTAAATCTGTAAAATGCAAATAGGTAGTTTTGTAATAGAATGTTTCAGAATTCTAAAATAAGGACATCTTAATCAAGAAATGTAGAATAAGGTATAATTACCATGCAGTAGTTTTTTGTATTTTATAAATTTTGTAACTGTGTCTGTTTCAAATTTGTGAATTGCATCCAAACTTTCTTTCAGTGAAGTGAACTTCACTATTCCTTTGGACAAATCTTGTTCTAGTTCACCATCACGAATCATCTTTTTGTCGCGAGAGTGTGAAAACTTTTCAACCCTGAATATTTGTTAAAGTTAAATGAAAAGTTAAATATATTTATGTTGCTAAGATATAGTTAAGCGTACTACTAAACTTACAAACTGAAATTATTGATAATAAAACAAGCTTAACAAGAATACCAGCAATTAACAGTGGATTATACTTACATTTTTAAATAATAAAAATAATGTGCACAAATTTATTAGCAACAAATTTCCTGTAATAATAACAAAAAGAAACGGTAATGACAATTTAAACATCAACAAAAACAAAAATCATAAACGAAACAAAATATGTAGGACTGTAAGACTACTTTATAAAAATGACCTGCAACTGTAGGACTACTTTATAAAAACGACCCCTGCAACTGTAAGACTGCTGTATAAAAACGACCTGCAGCTGTAGGACTCCTTTATAAAAACGACCTGCAGCTGTAAGACTGCTTTATAAAAACGACCTGCAACTGTAGGACTCCTTTATAAAAAGACTTGCAACTGTAGGACTCCTTTATAAAAACGACCTGCAACTGTAGGACTCCTTTATAAAAACGACCTGCAACTGTAAGACTCCTTTATAAAAACGACCTGCAACTGTAGGACTACTTTATAAAAACGACCTGCAACTGTAGGACTCCTTTATAAAAACACCTGCAACTGTAGGACTCCTTTATAAAAAGACCTGCAGCTGTAAGACTGCTTTATAAAAACGACCTGCAACTGTAGGACTACTACTTTATAAAATCGACCTGCAACTGTAAGACTACTTTATAAAAACGACCTGCAGTAAGACTGCTTTATAAAAACGACCTGCAACTGTAGGACTACTACTTTATAAAATCGACCTGCAACTGTAGGACTCCTTTATAAAAAGACCTGCAACTGTAGGACTCCTTTATAAAAACGACCTGCAGCTGTAGGACTACTTTATAAAAACGACCTGCAGCTGTAAGACTGCTTTATTAAAACGACCTGCAACTGTCAGACTCTTGACTAGTATAGGACTACTTTATAAAAACGACCTGCAACTGTAAGACTCCTTTATAAAAAGACCTGCAACTGTAGGACTACTTTATAAAAAGACCTGCAACTGTAGGACTCCTTTATAAAAAGACCTGCAACTGTAGGACTCCTTTATAAAAAGACCTGCAACTGTAGGACTACTTTATAAAAAGACCTGCAAGACTGCTTTATAAAAACGACCTGCAACTGTAGGACTACTTTATAAAATCGACCTGCAACTGTAAGACTACTTTATAAAAACGACCTGCAGCTGTAAGACTCTTGACTAGTATAGGACTGCTTTATAAAAACGACCTGCAACTGTAGGACTACTTTATAAAAACGACCTGCAACTGTAGGACTCCTTTATAAAAAGACCTGCAACTGTAGGACTCCTTTAAAAAAAGACCTGCAACTGTAGGACTCCTTTATAAAAACGACCTGCAACTGTAGGACTACTTTATAAAATCGACCTGCAACTGTAAGACTACTTTATAAAAACGACCTGCAGCTGTAAGACTGATTTATTAAAACGACCTGCAACTGTAAGACTCCTTTATAAAAAGACCTGCAACTGTAGGACTACTTTATAAAAACTGTAGGACTCCTTTATAAAAAGACCTGCAACTGTAGGACTCCTTTATAAAAAGACCTGCAACTTTTATAAAAAGACCTGCAAGACTGCTTTATAAAAACGACCTGCAACTGTAGGACTACTTTATAAAATCGACCTGCAACTGTAAGACTACTTTATAAAAACGACCTGCAGCTGTAAGACTCTTGACTAGTATAGGACTGCTTTATAAAAACGACCTGCAACTGTAAGACTCCTTTATAAAAAGACCTGCAACTGTAGGACTACTTTATAAAAACGACCTGCAACTGTAGGACTCCTTTATAAAAAGACCTGCAACTGTAGGACTCCTTTAAAAAAAGACCTGCAACTGTAGGACTCCTTTATAAAAACGACCTGCAACTGTAGGACTACTTTATAAAATCGACCTGCAGCTGTAAGACTGCTTTATTAAAACGACCTGCAACTGTAAGACTCCTTTATTAAAACGACCTGCAACTGTAAGACTCCTTTATAAAAAGACCTGCAACTGTAGGACTACTTTATAAAAACTGTAGGACTCCTTTATAAAAAGACCTGCAACTGTAGGACTCCTTTATAAAAAGACCTGCAGCTGTAAGACTGATTTATAAAAACGACCTGCAACTGTAGGACTACTTTATAAAATCGACCTGCAACTGTAAGACTACTTTATAAAAACGACCTGCAGCTGTAAGACTGCTTTATTAAAACGATCTGCAACTGTCAGACTCTTGACTAGTATATAATTCGTGAGCACACAGTTGCCTAACTGACGACATAATTAACCAATTTTCAAACGAGAGAAACGCAAAAGAAAAAGGCAACGGTGCCCTGCAGCGGTATGAGATTATCTGGTACCTTGGTTTCAGCTATTGATGTTAATCGCAACATTGTTTGGGTTAAATTCCAATTCACAAATCAAAAAGACAAACATTGGATGGTGTTTTTCTTTCGTTGAAGAGCCACTATAAGCGAGTACATAGTGGCCAGTTTTATGTCGGTATTAAAAGAGTACGAATTGGAAAATGGACCGATTGAGGCAAATTCCATCATATTCCTTCTTCAATTTGCCGCTTGCAGAACTATATTTGAAAGCTGGAGTTCCAAATAGCAGTTTAAATGTTTCCTCGCTCCGAAGCAAACTACTTTCTTCACTGATGTTGGATCTTAACGTACTTCATGCTGATCTTATGTCTTGCAGAAGAAACCTGGTTTCAAAATTTGATATCAACGATGGTCCTTAATCTCACACTATTTATTGTAGGTCGTGTTGATGGAGCTCAACCAAAATGAAGTCGTGGACTAATTGTGTATGCAGTATCCAATGGGCATTATTTATATTCATGGGTTTTATGTTTTTTTTCTTTTATTTAGATTCTATCAAAGCAACCAAAATGAAGTCGTGGACTAATTGTGTATGCAGTATCCAATGGGCATTATTTATATTCATGGGTTTTATGTTTTTTTTCTTTTATTTAGATTCTATCAAAGCAGTAATGTCATTATATCAGCATCAAGCTTGCTGTTTTTTTTGTATTTTCTACTGTTTAAACTACTTCCATTATTACTTGTACGGAAATTACCTCGTTTTTATAATCTTAGCTTTTATAAACTTGCCTTCAATAACTTTAAAAACATGTTCCATTTACTTGTGTTTTAAATTTTATGGCCTTAACTGTGTACATGCCAGCCATGTTAAAGATATTATGTTTTGTTTTACTGTTATGCGTATTATACAGCGTACTGCAATTATGAGTTTTTATATTATTTGTATTTTTCAGTTCTTCAAAATTTACTTCACTGTTTCTTTTCACTGCACTGTTCGTTTCATAACACTTATTAAAAAGTAGAAATTGTGAAAAGTGATTTATTGAAAAATAAATTGTGAAAAGTGATTTATTGAAAGAACAAGGAAAATCGGAATGCACAGACAGATAAAACACAGCTGTACCGGAAATGTCAGTATAAAAATAACAAAGCTGTAAAACTAAAAATATGTGTTTTTTTTTAATTTTAGCTGTTTTAATAGTAGTACGAACAACTTGGTTGGAAAGATATAAAAAGAGAAAGAACATTGCAAAAAACGAATACTGAGAACACACTGTGTTAATCACATGAACTAAAGTGTAACTGCTATAGAAATTCAAACATTTCTACATGTTAACTGAAGGGAATACAACAATAATTACAGGTTCAAAACACTTGTTCATATTTTAATTTTTAATCCGATATTTCATCAACCTGGACTACAGATCCATCTTTTGCAAAAGTGAAATTGAGATTATCTGCAGTAAGAAGTAAATCCTAATTTCCTCTTTTGTTGCTGTTTCTTTCTTCTTAGTTGTGAGAACCGGCGCCGTGGCATAGTGGTTTGCGCGCCTGCCTGTAACACAGAGGTAATGGTTTTAAGGCTCGTAGCTGCTACCATTGTGGGCGTATGTATCCTTGGGCAAGACACTTGCAAATTATCAGCAATACATAAAAAAAAAAAAAAATCCCAAAAAAATAATCACCTACAAAGTAACATACATGGTAACGTCGTTTCCGGCCACGCGAGGATAAAGTAAGTTACATTCATTTACATTCAACCATTTCTTTTGCATCATCCAAAATAATCCAGGCTACAATCTTTTTTGGGCAATTTTTATCTTTGATGCACATGATGCTAATTCACATTTTCCAAGTTGTTCATTGCTGCTTGATGGCAGAACTGTATCTTTACAAAATGGCCATTCTAGGCTTTGTTCAGCTTTACCAAACCTTGAATTTCATGACACTTTGTTTAACAGATATTTCATCAACTTGGACTACAGATCCATCTTTTGCAAAAGTGAAATTGAGATAATCTGCAGTAAGAAGTGAATCCTAATTTCCTCCTTTGTTGCTGTTTCTTTCTTCTGTGTAATCTTGTACACTTGCTCAGTTGTGAGAACCACTTCTTTGGCATCATCTAAAATAATCCAGGCTACAATCTTTTTTGGGCAATTTTTATCTTTGATGCACATGATACTGATTCACATTTTCCTAGTTGTTCATTGCTGCTTAATGGCAGAACTGTATCTTTACAAAATGGACATTCTAGGCTTTGTTCAGCTTTTTCAACCATAAATTTCATAACACTTTGTTACCAAGTTGTGGGCATTCCACTTGTTTTACAGGACCAATATCTCCAACTTCTGTGTTGTTGCCACATCCATTGTATGCTACCTATATATCACCAATATATAGCGGAACTTTTAGATCTTCCAACCTGTAGCATTTATTTTGTTGCAGTAGACCAACTTTTCTCTCCCACAATATTGTTTTAATTGTTCCACTATCATCTGTCAAAATGATATCTTGCTTCTTGCATCTCTTTCTTTCGTATGGAAACCATACAGTTTCATTTTTAAAGACTTTAATTACTTTTGCGACGATATTCACCAATTTCAACTCTTTTTAGTAAGCATATCTTCAATGGCTGCTCTGCAAAAACCACTTGAAACAATTTTTTTGTTGATTTGTTAATTTTGTGTGATTCTCTATCCGAATTTGAAAACCATACTGATGACTCTTGAGTTACATTCACATCTTTGTATTTTTCCATATTAAAGCAGACCACGGGAATTTTCTTCTTCCCGTCGCTTTATTCACCAACAATAAATTCATTGTTTTTTTCAGACAGCTTTTTATCAGTTTGGTAAAAATTTCATGAACCACGGGAATTTTCTTCTTCCCGTCGTTGAACATTTGGTTCAACATTTGGTTCAACATCCTTTATTTCAGATACGTCGTATTCAACTTGACAACGACGCTTAGCATTAAAACAGCCATCTCCAATACTTTAACAACAATTTTAATGCTATAGGCTATGTAGGAACATTGCATGTTATTTCTCAATACTGCACCATTATTTCGCAATATTGCATCATGTCATGTACTCGTGACAAACTATTCCAATACTTTAACAACAATTTTAATGCTATAGGCTATGTAGGAACATTGCATGTTATTTCTCAATACTGCACCATTATTTCGCAATATTGCATCATGTCATGTACTCGTGACAAACTATCCATTATTTTAACAAGGCCAGCATTCAAAGCTATAAGCTGCGCCGAAAGTATTTTATCAGATGTTGATGAACGAGCTATGTGCACGCGATGGTGACGCAGGAGCAAAAAATAGCCAGCAAATCACCTTCTAAAATGGAAACGATGGCGATCTCCGGCGAAGTTCTTGGAAAGATAAAACGCCCACGGCTAAGACAGCTATCGGACACTCCTTGGTCGAACATGAACGACCAGAGCTCTTGTGCCAAAGAGAAACGAACGCAATCTCAAAAAGAATCCAAGAACTAACTCAACTGCACCTTAACGGCAACGAACGGTGATGAGGTTACCGGAACGGTCGAGCGCCCCGAGCCAGGGTACGGTCAGCTACGTTCATTGGACAATCAATGATCAGGCAACGCCCAAAAGAGAAGCGAGCGCAGATGACGAAAGCATGTGACGTCAGCTACAAAAAACTATAAAAGGTTCGATGTCCGAACCTTGATTTCATGCAGTCTCAACAAAGACCAACCAGAGTTCATCAGTCAAGGAGAACTTATATCTTAACCACTGCCTATACAAGTGGTTAGGCGTTCGAGTTTCTTATCGTGATTGTATATTGCATCAGTATCGCCCTTGCGTTAATAACCGTGGTAATAAATAATCAACAAACCAGTTATTGCTTGGTTAGTTAACCTTAATCAAGGAGCAAAATTAGACTTAGCGGCAAGTCTCAGAACACGCAGCCACGCTAGCCGATCTCACATCGCTAGTCGCTAAACACCTGCAATCAACAGTTGGCTCAAACGGACCTTTCTGACGTCACAGTCACAGCAAGGGACAGAGCCTCCGCCGCAGGCTACTAGACAAAGACACGGGAGGATCATGCCTCGTACTAAAACAACTGATAACAGAGTGTTTACCGTTTAGTTCACCACACTAAAATTATACATCCATAGAAAACACAAAACAATGTAATTCTACACAAAGGGGACCAGGAGTATTTTTTTAATTATACAAGTACACTCCCGACTTAATTGAATTTAAAAAGTTAATTTGACTTAATCGATTTTGTGAGGTCACTGGAAAATCCAGAATCAGGATACTCCTACCATTTATTTTTGCGACATCCCATTAAAGCCAGCCGAGTCCATATATAAACCACAAAAAGAAAAATACGGTTCCAGATAATCTCATACCGCTGCAGGGCACCGTTGCCTTTTTCTTTTGCGTTTCTCTCGTTTGAAAATTGGTTCATTATGTCGTCAGTTAGGCAACTGTGTGCTCACGAATTATATACTAGTCAAGAGTCTGACAGTTGCAGGTCGTTTTAATAAAGCAGTCTTACAGCTGCAGGTCGTTTTTATAAAGTAGTCCTACAGTTGCATGTCGATTTTATAAAGTGGTCCTACAGTTGCAGGTCGTTTTTATAAAGCAGTCTTACAGTTGCAGGTCGTTTTTATAAAGGAGTCCTACAGTTGCAGGTCGTTTTTATAAAGTAGTCCTACAGTTGCAGGTCGTTTTTATAAAGCAGTCTTACAGCTGCAGGTCATTTTTATAAAGCAGTCCTACAGTTAGTTGCAGGTCGTTTTTATAAAGTAGTCCTACAGTTGCAGGTCGTTTTTATAAAGCAGTCTTACAGTTGCAAGTCGTTTTTTATAAAGCAGTCTTACAGTTGTAGGTCGTTTTTATAAAGTAGTCCTACAGTTGCAGGTCGTTTTTATAAAGCAGTCTTACAGCTGCAGGTCGTTTTTATAAAGCAGTCTTACAGCTGCAGGTCGTTTTTATAAAGTAGTCCTACAGTTGCAGGTCGTTTTTATAAAGCAGTCTTACAACTGCAGGTCGTTTTTAGAAAGTAGTCCTACAATTGCAGGTCGTTTTTAGAAAGTAGTCCTACAATTGCAGGTCGTTTTTATAAAGTAGTCCTACAGTCGTATTACAGGAGGAGTTGGTTTTTTCAATAAGTAACATTTTACTTGTGTGAGGGTACGTGTTGTTGAGTTGTTCAAAAATGATTGTTTTACTTGTGTGAGGGTACGTGTTGTTGAGTTGTTCAAAAATTATTGTTTTACTTGTGTAAGGGCATGTGTTGTGCAAAAATTAACAATTTACTTGTGTCAGGGTACGTGTTGTGTGTGAGGGTATGTGTTGTGTAAAAAATCCGCATTTTAAACCAATATTTGTTATATAGATTACGTAAAAAAATGACATTTAACTTTGACAAATGCCACGGCATTACTTTTAAAATGTAAGTTTGTAGTGTAATTCATATTAAAGTGATATTGGTAATATTACCTTGTAATTGCAGTGAAAAAGAAGATGAGGATCGGTTTAACAAAAAAAGGTCAGGTCATTTCAGTTGTAACTCGAATAATTAGGTTTGATGTTTATTTTTCTTAACCTAAAATGCAGGCTGCAGGCATCCAACAACGAGTGGATAGCAGAGTGATTGACAAAGTCGGAGAACTAATCGATGACCGTGTTTGCTCCATTATGGAAATACAACGTCATTTAAGAATATTTGTTGTTCAAGAACTTTTCAAGAATACATTGCCTCCAGCATCAAGTAAAAGAAGATTTTTTCCAACAAAAAAAGACATTAACAATCATTATTATAATGCATACACAAAACGAAAAATGTCGAAAATTGACCAAGCAAATGTGCAATTACTGGTAGATGAGTGGTGCCACAAGTTACCTGAAGATAACATTCTCTTCAGACCCTATATTGCCAGTATTCGTTCCAAACAATTAATTAAAGACATTGATGGGGATGATATCACTGCAGTGAATGCCAAACAAACATTACCGTTTGTATACCAGACAGCTTGGCAAAGTAGACTCCTACTACGTTATGGTCAGGATATCTGCCTCCTGGATGCAACTTATAAGACATCAAAGTATGCACTGCCACTGTTCTTTCTTTGTGTAAAGACCAATGTCAACTATCAAGTTGTTGCATGTTTTGTGCTCCAAAACGAATGTCAATCAGACATTCAGGAAGCTCTTGTAATTCTAATGCAAAATTGAGAAAACTTACCTCTTATTTTCGGATATTATTTTCTTTCTGCAAAACATTTATCAGCGTGAGTACTGAAAGGTGAGTTTCACCATAGAATACTGAACATAGAAAGCCGACCTCATTGTTGTTGCATTATGACGAAATTTTCGTTACGGTTGAATGACACTCATTCCTATAATTACGCTTAGTATTGGAACAATACGTCAATACGTGCATATAATATTAGATTAATCGGTTTACATACAGAAATACTATGGCTCCTTCTCATTGTTCGGTTCCGGGTTGTTGCTACAGTCATAGCAGATCAAAAGTATTAAAAGAAAGTTGCAGGGCTCTTTTTTGTATAAGAAGACCCGAATTAGCCAAAGATAACGCTGAGCGTTGCCATCGAGAAACACTGACTAATTTCATCTTGTCAATGCGTGATGTGAAGGAACGAAATGTTGAAAAAAGAATCGTAAGTTTACGTTTATTTATTTTCTTGGTTAAACTAATGAAGTAAAAACAACCAGACTAATAAGTTTTGTTATAATCCTATTTAGGGCTGCCATATGTGAGAATCACTTTTTAGAAAGTGACATTATAGTGAAAGGTGTAAGAAAACAGCTTAAGATTGGTGCAAAACCAAGAAAAAATTTACCGAAGGTATCTGGACAATTTACTGGTTGTCCAAGAAAAGAGCCAGCAGTGCGTGAAGATCTACCACAAAAACTCAGATACAGTTGTGTAGCTGATTTACAGAAAGCAGCAAACAAACTGTCAGAAAAAGTGAAAGGTACAGGTTTATTTTATACATAACAAACAATCATTTCATTAAATCTGCAGTTAAAGTGTTATGGAATCTTTATTGTGTTTTTTTCTATAATATGTAATTATATTATGAATCACTAAATTTCAGAACATTGGATTTATTATGCCTGGAAGTCATTTTTTATTTTGGAATACAAAGAACAGGACACAATACTGCCTCGAATCCGGTAAATCAATACTTTGGTTGATTCTCTTTTTGAAATTATTTTTATTCTAATTGTATGTTTTTAGAATTGAATTTGATTCTAATGCTCACATCACTGCTGTAGCATTGTCTGGATGGAAAGTTTCCAATGCCATAAGTCTTTTGGGTAATGGTCAACTTGACACTTTGTACAATGTGCTATGTAAGTATTGTAAAAGCTAAATTTTAGAAGAATTTTGCTTATCACAACCTATGTTCCAGGTGAAGCAGAACGTCTGACCTTGTGTCAAGGCATTGAAAAACAGATCAAGGGTTCTTTGGAACACCCACAGCTGGTATGGGATGGGAACAAAATTGAGACGTCAAATATAATTAGGTCATCTAAATGCAATATTATAGGTAATATGTGTGTACTTCTAAGATACAAGTTAAAGCAATCTCACTATGATTGTTTCTTCATTTGATTCTTTAGTGTCATCGCTTCGTGATGTTCCTGTATGTGTTGAGTGCTCAAAGTATGCAAATGTCCAAGATGTTCAAAGCCAAGTTGAAGTTGACAATCAAATACATGAAACTATTAAGGTTTGTGGTTAGGATTATTTTGTTCATTGATTCACTGGGTTTGTGTTTAGGTTGTCTATGGAGAAGAAGAAAAGAGTCTGAATAATTGGCACAAGATGTTTTACAAAAATCAAATCAGCAATGCATCACTGTCTATACATGCAAGGAGATATCATCCCGATGTAGTGCGTTGGGCACTTGAGTTATACTGTCGCTCTCCTGCTGCATATGAGCACATAAGAAGTAGCAAAGCTCTGGTGTTGCCATCAATATCCACTATAAAAAGTTACAGGTACAGATTTAACTTATTTTGCCATTCTAACATTTACTATAAAGAATAGTTTAACAAGGGGTGTGATAACTTATTTTCGGTAGAAATTGCATACCTCCAACATCTGGGATCAGTTCAATTGCATTGGCTGAAATTGAACGCGTGGCAAAAGATAAAGAAGAGCTTATAGGTTACCTTACATTGGATGAGATGAAAAGTAAGTTGCTGCTGTAAGGTGTACTCCATGTGTATTATTGTCATGTATTTTTAGTACGAGAAAATGTTGTTATTCGCGATGGAATGTTGGTGGGATTTTCAGAGCTACAGCCACTTTCAGACAAACCTACTTTAGCAAGTCACATACTAGGTATTCTATGGCATTATACTAATATTTCAACAAATTCAATATGTAATTTTTTTAGTGTTTTATGTAAGAACTGTGAAGAGAGAAGTGTCTATTCCACTAGCTTGGTATCCTACAAATGTTACACCGGCATATCAGATGGCAATTATTTTTTGGGAGCTCTTGAATGAATGCGAAAAGCGGGGTCTACAGATCCATGCTGTTGTAGCTGATGGTATGTCAGTTAACAGACGCTTTTTTAAACTTGTTAGTGGGAGTTCCACAATTCCATTAGATCAGCCATTCACTGCTCCAAATCCTCATGCCCCAAGTCGACCGATTTTTCTCTGCTCGGATCCATCTCATTTGCTCAAAGTAAAGCATATTTTCAACTTATATGATTCAGTGTAGTTAGTTTTATCTTTACAGACCACAAGAAATTCTCTCTTGTCCTCGAAACCAGGTGGTACAAGGTATATGAACATGAGCGGCTTTGATGTACTGTGGACACATGTTATTGACCTGTATAAAGAAGATCAAGCTTCTGAGATTCTTTCAAAAAGTCTCCTTACTTCAGAGCACATTCACCTCACCCCTTACCCAAAAGTAATCTAATTTAGGGTATCACTGTAATTTTTTTAATTTTTAATTTGTGCAGATGAGAGTTAACCTGGCAAGAGATGTTCTCAGCTGGCGTGTTGGCAAATGCCTTAGTACTATGGTGGGAGCGCAGGGGGACATCAGAATTTATTCTCATGTTTGCGAAGTAAAATTCTTCGTAGTCTTATTATTTTTGTGTAGCATTTGTCCCAACATCTAGTTTTAAACCACATTTGAAATTAACTTTACAGATGGTTTGATATTGTCAACTGTAATGCATCGTGCCCTATACGTGATCCTAAAGACAGCAGACTTTTATGGTTGCAAGATAACTTTGTGAAATGTTTGATTGATTGGATGGTAATATCGTGTTATTGTTTCACTGAGGTGTTTAGGACTTACTGAGATTTATTTCTTAGGTTGATGTCAAAACGCACCATCGTGGGGAGGGTAAAAGGCTTATGGCAAAACCTACGTGAGAGGGACTTATATTTACCACACAAAATTTCATTTCTTTAACAAAACGTTTGCTGTCAAGTAGTTCATTGGAATATGTATGCTTGCATTCTTTTACTCAAGATGTACTTGAAGCATTCTTTGGAAACTTGGTATGAAAAATGACGTATTGAATTGCGATTAAAAATATTATCAACTAAAATTAACAAAAGTTTTATTTTTAAGCGTCAAATTGGTCGAAGATCTGGAAACCCTGATGTTTCACTCAGCATATTACTGTTCGGAAGGTGATAAAAAAAGTCAAGGGTTTAAATGGTAGCACTACTTTTGGCAAAGAAAATGCATGGACAGAAGTTAGTGATATTCCACTCCCAAAACGCCCAAGAAAATGAAAATGCAAATTGGTAACAACAGTATTTTTAACTTCTTTACATTTTATTTAGTTCTTTTCTAAGACTATGTGTTTGCCGGTTGCAGGTTTTAGACAATCTTTCAAATAACTTTTTGGAAAAAGCATAAGATAGTAATCGTATAAATAAAGTAACAAGATAAGTTGGTAATTTTAAGACAACATTATTTTCTACCTCACTTCGATCAACTATTCGGTCAACAAAGTGGCTGAATGTAACATCGTGTAAAATTTTACAAGTAATCTTTTTAAAGTCTACAGATGAAATATCACTGCACTGCTGTTTCACCAAGTTATATGTGTACAGCAGAAGATGGTGGTATTCTGTTGATGGATTCCTTAATGATCCAATCCTTTGTTCAAGCAGGGGTATCATTGATCCTGATGGATTTGTGGTGCAAAATGAATTAATGACACTGTAATCGTTTTCAAATTTTTTAGAAGCCTTTTTTAATGTGAAGCCTCCAATATACTCAATGACATCCTGTTCTAGTTCTGTAATTTCAGTCTGTAATACTGTGCTTTCTTTTTGTATTGGCTTTACAATTTGCTTCATCATACTCAAAATTGCCACTGATGCCTGCCCATTTTCTATTTTTGATAAAAAAAAACTTGAAGCATTTGTACAAATCAAAGGATATTGTTTTATAATATGTTCCTCATTTTTATTTTTTGCAAATTCCATTATCCAAGTTGTTACTTTTTGTAATCCAAATTGTGAAAGTGTAAAGTCGGGGTTCAGAACTTGATTAACATACGTTATGTCGTCCTCTCTAATAGTGGGATCAGGAGTCGTGGATTGCACTGATGACGATAAATTACTTTCAGTATCCACGTCGGTAAATAGCAGTTCTACAATAACGTCCTCTTGTACATCCATTAGGACCAATACTGCACCAAATATTAACTACTACTGCTGCTGTTGGATGCATGAAATACAGTGCGTTAATGTATTTTTAACACCGGTAATAGTTTATTAAAATAAGTAAATTAGTTTGAGTATAATTTCGAAGCTACACGGAATACTATAACATACCAACAGGTAAAACCATAGTCCGTATATAAACATGTCTGGGTCAAACGATATTTATTGCAGACGGCTATTCTGGCAATCTCATTCTGCTGAGTGTCACTCAACCGTGACCGAGACAATGGAGCATGGTCGGTTGGCTTTCTATGTTCAGTATTCTATGGTTTCACACTATGAGCAATAAAAGCACTGGCAGAGAGCAGATGTTGGCCGGCGAAGAATTTACACACAATTATAAAAAATATTTTCTATTAAGGTAGAAACACTGAAATGTGATTTAAAGGTATCACAAAAAGGCCGTGTGAGAAAGCATGAGATTGGTAATCCTGCCGCTAGTGACCAGTGAAAATTTTTTTTAAAAAAACTTGGGCGTTCGTATCGAAAATTAACTTTGAAAATCTGCGAAAAACTGCTGCGTCACCGTAATTGCATGCGCCATATTGTTTACCTATAAGTAAAAGGCGGTTTTTAACGTCACAATACAACTATGACGTCACAATAGAACCTTACGTAACTTGTCTTATTGGGTGAACTAGCGCAAATAACTAATCTTATTTCATAAATACTTGTTTAAAAGTGAACCCGAAGGCTCGTAGCTCTAAAAAGAACTGTTCAAAATAAAAAAAGATAAATAAAAAACTTAAATATTGCGGATCGGATAAGCAACGATCCAGTCAAAAAGCTTCTCCAATAATGCGGCGTGGTCGCGGTACAACTTTCTTGCCCAAAGCTCTGCCAAATAGGAATCTAGTAACTCAGGCTCAACACCTCGCATATTGCGGAGTAGTGTCGTCTTCATGTGGTGCCACGTGGACTCAATGGTCTGTGTGTGTGCGCCAGTCTGCGGATCAATGAAGTTCTCGCTGTGATTGACAGACTGGTGCGAATACCCGAGCTGGTCCAATCCAGTGTAAGCTGCCCATTGATCGGAGTGTATGGTGGTACTGGGGAGGACTTCGTTTTGAATGATTGGGAGCAAGGTCTGTTTATCACGCCTTTATACTTTCTCTTGCCCCGAAGAAGAGACTAATCAATTTCCACGATCGTGTTTGGACCTCCCATGAGCTCTCTCTTGCTAAATCCCAGCATGCACATTTCTCGACAGAAATTATACCAATCAGTAACTGTGTGTGCGCCAAAACCATAGTTCTGTTGCGTTGTGCCGACGGGTACCTGTTGCACCCAGTTAATTAAAATGGCCATAACCTGCTTATAGCGGATTTTAACATTGGCACGGTTCCGGTTATCCATAAAGGCAAAAAATGAATTTTTTCTCGGGGAAACATACGTGCCGCAAGATTTGCATCGAATACACGGCAAAGATTCTGAGTTCTCGCCCTCAAAATCTTTTTTGCATGAGCTTGCCGCGTTCAGGGGTCTCCGCCGGCTACCCCAAACAAGAGTATTACTCTTGCGACAACTTCGGTTCGGGCATCGATCAAAAGAAGATGGACCCCGTATAAGATTTTTTTCTAGTAAGTAACCTTGTAATTTGTCTGCATCCGCAATAATGGCTTGCATGTGTGGAAAAAATGCCATCGATAGAGTACAAGTTAAAATTTTGAGCAAAAAAAGGAGTTTCGCAACACGTGGACCGGTATATATATTTAGGGTTGTATTATGACGTAACAGAACGGATTTTCCGTCATTTTGACGTAACTACTATGTGACGTCATAATGTAACCATATATTCGTTGATTTTGTTCAGCACAGGTGAGTATGGTGACGCAGCAGTTTTTCGCGGATTTTCAAAGTTAATTTTCGATACGAACGCCCGAGTTTGTTTTTTTTAAATATATACAGCGAGTATCAGAGAGACGTAAGGAACATTTTGAGACCAAAATTTTCACTGGTCACCAGCGGCAGGATTACCCATGAGATTTTCTATAGTAAAAATAGTCATTTATGTTTAGAAACTAAAAAAGTCACTTGAATTTTTTTTGGACTTAAGAAACTCGAAATGATTAAATTTCAGTCACGCTCTCTTATGGGAGCTTCCATGCATTACTCCAGCGCTTCTATTTGACGTAATTTTTTTTAAAGATCGTTTGTGAAACGTGGTGTAACCTTTAGATCACACTTGAGCATCTATCCATACACAAATTTTCTTTTTTTTGTATGCTCCTTTAACAAACATTGTATACAATAATGTTTCCAAAGGAAATTATTTCTGTTCGAAATTTTGTCACTTTCAAAAAGAATTACCTCACAAAACTGCAGCTGTGCTTTAAAAATCGCCGCCCATTAGCTCTCGTGTGAACCCGCCAAACTTGATACGTAGGGTGGGGTAAGATGTATATCTCAACTGTTCTTATAAAACTAGCAAGATGTATATCTCAACTGTTCTCATAAAAAAGCAATATTTATTTCTGAAAAAAATCATCTTACCCCACCCTAATATATGTTGTATCAGTTTGTAAAATATTCTTCAGTATAAAATTTAAATGAAAAATTAGAATAACCAAATATTACTTACTTTTTCAAAAGTTCAAACTTTTCGAAGGTGATAAATCTAAAATAAATATTAGGCATTGAATTTGCTGTCAGTCTGAATGGTATTTATTTAAGTATACAAATATTCTCTAATTAGTTATTGACACCTGCTCTATACGCTCTATAGGATTACAGTAACATCAGTTATCACGCATGCCGCAGTTAATTTTTAACATTGCCGTTTTTGAGCCAGCATGAAAGCAACCTTTTGGGTGATTAAGTTTTTCTGTTTTGCGGATAATTTAAACTACCAATTAATTTGTTAACTTACCCCCCCCCCCATACCAATTAATTTGTTAACTTACCCCCACACAAGTAAAATGATCATATTTGCACAACACGTACCCTCACACAAGTAAAATGATTATTTTTGCACAACACGTACCCCCACACAAGTAAATTGTTAACTTTGGCAGAACAGGTACCCTCACACAAGTAAAATGTTCATATTTGCACAACACGTACCCCCACACAAGTAAAATGATCATATTTGCACAACACGTACCCTCACACAAGTAAAATGTTAACTTTTGCAAAACACGTACCCTCACACAAGTAAAATGTTAACCCGTACCCTCACACAAGTAAAATGTTAACTTTTGCACAACACGTACCCCCACACAAGTAAAATGTTAACTTTTGCACTACACATACCCTCATACAAGTAAAATGTTACTTATTGTAAAAAAACAACTCCTTCTAATACGGACGTTTTCATAACTTTTTGCAACAAAATTTCGCAGAAGGCATGCGAGCGACAATTAGAATAAATGGCGAAATGACCAGATGGGCAAAATTGGAATAAATGGCAAAAAGACCGGATTTGGCGCACTATGTTAAAGTGGGAACCATTTGTATTACCTTCGGAAAGAACTCTCCGTCGATACCGGTAAGCTTGGAAACTTTATGCAATGCGTGTTTTAACAATTGTTGTCGTGCGATTAAGTCTTATGTTATCATTGTTCGAATTATTATGCTCTTCATACTAAATTACGTTGACTAACTGTTTTTGTTTAGCAATCTTAATCGACCAGACATTGGTTTGATTACAATCTACTGAAGACACTTTTTGCACCTGGTCCGAAAGATCATATGCAGTATGTTATGTTGGTCCTTGATGAGATGAAAATCACGAGGCGGACTGGCCGGTCCGGAATCTGCACTAGAGGCGATGTACTCAAAGCTGAGGCTTGTGGAAGAGCCTGAAAGACCAGCCTCCGTCTGCATCTCGGGCACCACGGCTCTGCTATCATTGGTTTTTCGTCTTTTAGATTGGTTAATAAATTCATGCTCTTTGGTATCCGTCTCATCATCGGTGGCGTTGTACATTTCATCAAAGGAGAATAAATAGTCGACCGCTCCTCGACAGGTTTTGTCGTACGCCCTCTCATCCTTGAGGTTGTTCATTGTAGAAATGAATAATTTCTCAACAACATCATCAGAAATATTAATCGTGAGGGACTTGTGACCACCGGTCGAGGGCGTCTCACTATCATCCGTCCACTCTGCTTCGACGAATCGTCTTTGTATGGGCTCGATGTCTCCGGTCCCCGCAATTTTGTGTATGCCGAATTTACAATTTGTAGTGATGAATGCAAGTGTGGCCGAATTGTCATGGCGGTCGCCATGTGTCTTGGCTGACCACTCGTTGTGGTACATAAATTTGACCGCACTGGTCAAGGCGTCGTTGTTAAAGAAAGATGCAGGTGCGTCTTCAATTTTCTGAACTATATGTTTGACCCTGAGGGCCATTTGCCCGACACCAGTTGCATCGTTAGTCATAATCGACGCATAGGCTGTAGGGAAAAGGAATTTGCCCAAGAGCGTCTTTCCTTTCCCCGCAGACCCATGCAGAAGAAAATGCGGTGCAATCTGAATGCCGGACACCTCCTCATTTCTGGCCTCCGATGCAGCTTGGGTAAGTAGAATCTTTAGGTCAAAGTTGAACAATTTTCGTCCTTGCCAGGAAATGTTGGTGGCTTGCTGGATGATCTTATCAGCAACCTCGAATCCTTTGGTGGTGGACCAGACCTCCGACTTTTTAGCCATTCTTCTGAAAGCTTTGGGGAATTTCCCGGGTTGGTCTGGCCACACCGCGTTGTTGTATCCGCGTTTTATTAACAGCTCTGGAAAGTTGAAATCCGATTCAATTATTGCCACCTTAAACCCGTTGTATGAAGGTTTTGACCTGAATTTCTGGATGACGGCGTCGCAGATACCCTTATAAAATGCTCGGTGTTTAGAGAGTCCTTTTTCTTTGGGCATCATACGTCTTAGTTCTTCAGACATTGAAGATGGATCTGACTTGTACATGTACTCTGCGTACGAAGAGAAATCCGTGACAGGGGCGATGTAGTCGTACTGGACCCGACTGAAGCAAGGATGTTTTCGACCTTCTTTTGTCCTAACTTCAGTGGGTCATTCTTCGCCGCAGGTACGGAGATGACGATACCATGTGCATGACCGCCATTCCCAGTTTACAACTCCTCTCGGGGACCGACGGCCACGTAACACGGGCACGTGTCCAACGCCTGGAACGTATTTGAAGAGATCTTCGTCGTAAAGGCCTATTCCTGCATCTTGCCACATTGCTGGTGCCTGGCGCAATATCGATTGAATGCATGTTCGACTTCTTTGGCGAGTATAGCGATGTTATGCTTTCGTTGGATTTCTGTCTCAGGACAGGAAGGCTTATAAGTAAGGAAGGCTTATAAGTATTTTTGACAAATTTTAAATATCTATCCATAAATCTGAAAACCAACAAAACACAACGTTAACACAACAATAAATACAATGAATACAGTTTTAATGTGTTTAAATTCTATGTCTACAGACATAACGTATGGAATTGTCATATAGTTTGAATCTTTGTCATATCCAGTAGTTGTGTCGTCGTATTGGGTTTCCAGAAGGTTCTTAGCGAGGGTGTTCTTGTATAAGCCCATCTGGGTCATAAGTGTTAGAGCCAACGGATCGGTTATGTCATCGCAGTCCATCCAAGGGGTGCTAGTCGAAGAAGTTTCAATTGCCACAGTGTTGGTGTGATCCGACGTAGATATTTCTCCTCCGATTGTAATATTTTTGTTTTGATATATTGGCATTGGTATTGTGACAGGACTATCAGATAGCTGTATTCTTTTTGTATCCGGAAAGCATTTCAAGTTGTTTTGGTGATGGTGGTTATTGATGAGCAGGTAGGTGACACGACTCCATAATCAAATGCTCTTGTATATCTTTTTTCATTCAATCACTTGTAAACTATCCAAGCTTTGGGAATTTGCCTGCCTCCGTCGTCTTGAATTTTGCCAGATTCGCCCATTGGAAGGAGAGTTAATTTTGAGTTGTGAAATCGATACTTCGAATAATCGCCGCTGTACTGTTTTCCCATGCTAGAAGACTCATTGCCGGCAAATCGGTCATACCCGTGCCTATAACCATGATTGTTATAGAAGCACCAGCCTCCTCCGTACCCAGCTGCATAGCCCTGCGGGAAACCCAACTGGATATTCCGGATTATTATAGCTGATTCCAAAATGGTGTAAGACGGATGCTTCGGGTAAACATGAGTATTTGTTGGTCTTTCAAGGTACTTCGTTGAACACCAGCCAACCCATGGTCCAAACACTGGCTTTTGTGTAGCAGTATCAGTTCCCTGTTTGTTATAGTACCACATTACTCCCCGGCGCATCATGGTTAACTTTCCTGAACTACTCGGTTTAGAGACCAACCTTGGAAAAGGAACACCCGCACCAGCACCAATAGCTGCAGGAGGACCCATTGATCCATCTATCGTTTTAAGCCGTTTCTCCTGGCTGGTCCCGGCCTCATCGTCCATTTCCATTAAAGTGCGTTTTTAAGATTGCGACCGGGACCGGAAGAATTCTTCCATCTGCTGCGATATCCCAGTTGGTCCACCTCTAGCAGTATTGATTCCAGAGTCCATGTTTTGTTGTAAATGAAACTGTTCTTCTACTCCTTCTTCGGCTGTCAGTTCTTCAAGTGTGTCGTGAAAGTCTTCTGGGTCGGCATTTATGGGCTTCGGACCGGGCTTTTTTACTGGCTCTGGCCCGATTAATCTTTCTAATGGTCGCCCAGTCCTTCTTCCGCTTCGGAGCCATTTTAGGAGCAAATAGAGCTTTAGTACCGAATATAAAACGTACCACTGGCCCCAACAAAGAAGAATCCTTTGCCGCAAAGTCAAGCAACTTCTGATCCGCTTCAGAAAACTTCCAATATGCTCGGCTACCGTATCTATCATACACTTCGTTGTGCTCCTTACACGCCTGGTCTAACAAACTAGTAGGCACTTTACCCTCAAGACTATTGAAAGGACCGCAGTAATTGCAACCTGGTGCTGTCAAACCTCTCCAGCCCATAACTAAACTAAATGAAGACCTGCCCCTACTTATATACACACTTGACCGGGTAAAAAAAACTAATCTAAATCATAGCCTATACATACATTGCCTGGACATTTGTCGCGAAGAAGGCAAATTACGTTATCGCGTCACGCATGACTTACCTTCCTGTTTGTTATTGTGGCTACTGGCTCACTGCATTCGTGCGGTTTTAAACAGCTGTATCGTAATCGTATCAACATCAATGTTTAGGCCATTAAGGTATTATGTGTGTTATGCGTAGTTTTAGACCATTTGATGTTAGTACACAGCATCTTTTACATGTAGTAGGATAGTTTAGCCCTCATCATGAGTAAGAAATGCTGCATTCCAGGATGTGACAGCAAGCGACCACACGATTCCTTATATTGGGTTCGCTCCAAACGATTTTTGCCCTCCGGTCCGGTGAGGACATGGGCAGAGGATTTAGAAAAAATCGTTCTTGGCTTGCGTGAAGATGCTGACATTTTACATCTTTATCATAGGGATGATGTAAAGATATGTGCTCGTCATTTTTCAGAAAACGATTTTGTAATCAGTAAGTTCATAGCCTCAATGTTTTTTTTGTTTTTTTTGACTCCAATAGTAGCCAAACAGCCAGAAAACCATATATATATTATAAATATACAAGTGAAAGTGGTATTTTGTACAATTACATTGGCAATATAGATTATTATTTTTGCATCAACAATTGAGTTAAGGCTGGACATTGGGATGACAACTAAAGTATCATACAACATATTTAATTGCTTGCACCAGGCTTATAAATAATTATCCTGTAAATTACACTAGCCATATTGGTGTGTTTATATTGCATAATCTATACAGTAGGCCAAGGTAAATCCATACACATTTTATATTTTTCAGCATCAAAAACAAAAAAGCTTCGTGTTGGAGCTATTCCATTGTTCCATTTACCCAGAAAGCCATATTCTGTTAGAATGAAAGAGTGTGAAAGAAAGCCTCCTCAAAATCGAATATATGAAGAAAAAATTTACCACAAACACCTCAAAAATTTTATCAAAGCCGTAACCCATGTGGTCAGCTCTTCCAGACCTATGTGGAAAATAGGTGAAGAACCTAAAACTTCATCTTTTTATTTTTATAAAACATCTGAAACTTATCATCAGTCAGCATATGAAGTATTTGTTGACGAGAATTTGGAAAAACAGGTTTTTTATTATGGATGGAAAGAAACATCACAGGCTGTAAAACTTTTTGACTTGTCAAAAAATACTGCCATACAGTTTTTGGACTTTTTGGAACAGCTCAGAGTATGTGTTGGGATAGGTAAAACAGATAAAACTGATCAAACATGCAGTACAAAAGATAACATGATTGTTCAACATAGTATTACAACTACCAGCATAAATACCAGTGGTCTTCCTCAATGTACCACTTTAGCAGTCAGGTAAAATTTTAAATTTATTTGAATGAGGCAACTATTAATTTGGTGTTTACTTGAAGCTTAGGCTATTAGTTTATCAGTAAATCATATTAAAACTATATAATTCTTAGATGTTTCTCCATTCAGATTAATATGCAGAATGTCAATCAGTTTACAGTAGGACAATTATTAATGTTTAAGAAAGAGCCAAAAGGACTACGAATGTAGCATCTGTTAGTTAATGCTGACGTTTTACTGTTTTCAGATCTGTAGAATGTACAGTGTTCTTGGAAAATGAGGCAGTGTTAGACAAATGTATAAAATGTACAGATTTTATCAAAGCAACAGCTCATTTACAGAGAATGAAGAGAAAATATGCAGAATCGGTTGCAAACAAGCCATTAAAGAGATTTAATTTGGAAAAGGCTTTGCCATGCAGAATTAAAACTACCATAAATACCATGAATGAAAGGTTATTAAGCTAATTAACATTCCAGTTAACTTTTTTCTACTGCATTTAAGTGCCTTTGACTTAACTATATATATATATATATATATATAATAATTATTTATTTTAGAATTGAACAAATGAAAATAAGAGTGGAGAAGGCACTAAAGGACAACCAAAAAAATATAGCTTTGTCTCAAGAGAATTCAAATGAAATGGCCCAATGTCTCAATGAAAGTAAGAACTTATTTTGTTTAAATTGTAGGATAAAACAAGCTAACTTTTCGTTTTTTACAAGTTGAAAAATCGGGAGAAATGGATGAATTTCATACCATGTTTTGGGCTGAGCAAAAAAAACTTCATCGAGAAGGAATACACCAGCATCGATACAATGCTGATTTAATAAAGTATAATATACATTACTGGTATACAGTTTTTAAAATAATGTTTTATTAGATTTAGTACTGTGTATGCATTACTGATTTGCACTTTTTAAAATCATGTTTTAACAGATTTTGTTTAATGCTGTATGCCAAAGGCCCCAGAGCCTATCGATTTTTAAAGGACCTGGACTTGTTTGTATTACCTTCAGAAAGAACTCTCCGTCGATACCGGTGAGCTTGGAAACTTTATGCAATGCGTGTTTTAACAATTGTTGTCGTGCGATTAAGTCTTATGTTATCATTGTTCGAATTATTATGCTCTTCATACTAAATTACGTTGACTAACTGTTTTTGTTTAGCAATCTTAATCGACCAGACATTGGTTTTGATTACAATCTACTGAAGACACTTTTTGCACCTGGTCCGAAAGATCATATGCGGTATGTTATGTTGGTCCTTGATGAGATGAAAATCAAAGGTGTGGTAATTATCAAGAATAGGCTATAGAATTTGTTACTGCGTTTATTGTAACTATCAGCAAATGTTTTAGAACAATTGGTTTTTCAACGAAGTACCTCTAAGCTGGTCGGATTTGTAGATGAAGAGAGTAATGAGAACCAAGACCTTGCCTCAAGTGTACTGGCCATCTATGCAAGAGGTAAGTTGTGATAGGTTTTTACTTTTTTTGATATTTGATGCACACAATTTTATGGAATTTATTTTTTTTATGGAACACAATTTTATGGAAGTGGAATTTATTTACTCAAAATCTTTGACTACACCAATACGGGCAATTATATCAATTATTAATTTGTAAATTCTCTCTAAATGATTTCTTCTTTCCCTTTCCAAGTACCTTTACATTCATAGTATGTGCTTTAGTATAGCGATCAGCAAATCCATGAGCTCTCGTACGAATGTACCTTTTTAACATTTCATTTAAAAGCTCCTTAACATTTTCATCTTTAAATGCTTCATCATTTTCCTTCTCCCATTTTTCCACTACATCATTTTCTTCATACAGGCATTTCTCCGCAATCCATGCTGCATCTATTTTCTTACTATTTTTGTTTAATAGGGTCTTTATTTCTCTTTCAGCTTGTGTTATAATAACTTCACAAAATTGACTTACTCCCCACAAATTCTTTTCAGTTTCGCCCTTATAATCTCCCTTAAGTAATTTAAAAACATCGCTTTTGGTTTTGGTATACATAACCCTTACAGCTCGTCCTGCAACGTGTAACATATTTAACCTTTCCCTTGATTTTATTTCAATATTTGTACTTCCTGTTCCTGCAATAATTCCTGCTTTCTTTGGTTTCTTTTTTAAAGCTAGTAAAACTGGAAGTAAGGAAATAAGCAGCGACCGTGATTCTTTTGTACTATTATGCATGACTGCCATGTATGAACGGGAAAATGCACTTTTCTCTTTAAAACTGTTAAAACATTTTAAAATTTCTTCATCATCTATGTTATCTTTTTCGCTTTGATTTTCTCCGGAATTTTGCATTTTTTCTAATAAATCGTTCTTGTACTCTGTTAACTTTTCTTTGGTCAGTCTGTCTTCTTCAGGAATAATATGTATTAATTTCATGTGCATGGACAATCCGTTCTTGCTGCTGAATACTTTTTTACATAGGCCACATGATATTTCTGGTTCCTTGGATATTAATATGTAATATGTATCATCCATTTCCTCTTCTTCCACATTGTTTAGAAAGTCATCCATTGCTGCTATAACAATATACTACAGAGTACAGTTTTGTTTACTAATAGAAGTATATATCTGAAACTTGTAAATTGTAATCATTAAAATATAAATTGAACTTAGGTGTTACGAACAGTGAGATATCCTACATGATTGGACATTTTCCCAGTAAAGTGCTTTGTGGAGTGGACTTATTACCAATTGTGCTTAAAGCAATTGATCTGTTGCACAGTATTTCAAACTTATGGTGCAATGTCTTGATTGGTAAGTTTACTGCATTTTATGATATTGGTTGCTATTAATCGCTACCGTAATAAATATTCATAGGAGATGGCTGTACTTCAAATCGATTGCTTTATGATTTACTTACTGGCAGTTTTGGATTGCAAGAACAACCGGAATTCGTACCGCATCCTTTGGATAATTCCAAGTAATATATTAATTTTTTGTTATTTTGTATTGATACAATGTGCCATCGCAATAAGTTTTATCTGTTGCTACACTATGCAAATGGTATCACTCAATCATTCACTGCAGGAAACTCCATTTAATCTCAGACCCCAGTCATCTTATGAAAACCACTCGCAATAACTTGATGACCAGCAGATCTAATGGGGCACGTTTATTATGGAATAATGGTGAATATATGCAATGGAGCACAATGCAAGATTTATATTGTGAGAATGAGCAAAGCCCAGAATGTTTGGTGGATTTACATAAACTTTCTTACGAGCACATCCATCCAAATTCTTTTGAAAAAATGAGTGTCAGTTTAGCTGCACAGGTTCTTTCCAATTCTGTCAGCCATGTTTTAAAAAAAATGGGTTACACAGAATTTTCTAAATTTGTGTGGAACATGGATCGTTTCTTTGACATTTGCAATTCCTGTAACTTTGCTCATAAGCCACAACAAGCAAAGTTCACTACTGCTGATGACCAAAGGTTAAAATGGCTCGAAGAAGATTTTGTTGGCTATATCAAGGCCTGGGAAAATTCTGTCACCATGAGACGAAAAAGGAATGGTGACTCTTTTACAAAGGTGGAGCAAGCAAAAATGTTGTTGTCCCCTGCAACAAGAAATGGATTGGTGTTTACTGCACGAGCACTTGTTAATATTGTTAAAGAGATGCTTGGTATTGGTGCTCCATATATTGTGCTTCGACGTGTATCACAGGATTCATTGGAATCATTTTTTGGTCATGTGCGATGTATGGGCAGAAGCAATCGAAACCCCAATTTGATGGAGTTTCAACAGCGATCCCACACTGTCAATTTCAATAAGGGCCTCAAACAATCTTTTGAAGGCAGTGTTAAAGACAATTAACATTAATATTTGTTCATTAACTAAGTAAATAATAAATATCAGGTTCTGTTTAAAACTTGCTCCTTGCTCCTACTCTAGCTTTGTGGTCAACAACAGGTTCAGTCACGTAATTGGCATGCCAAAACCGCACTTAATGGCCTAAACAGATCGCATAAACTTAATACCTTTAACATTTGCAGTCAAATCTATTTGGGGTAGTCTATAATATTCTTAAAATAAACGAAAATGTAGAATAATAGAGAAAATATGCAATGGTGCGGCGGAAAACGCAGAAAGGGCCGCAAGTTTTCTACATTCCTGTTCTCTGGTACTAGTTGTGATGGACGCAACTCATGCGTGTCGCGTAAAAGAGAAAAAGCTAAAAAACGCTATTGCGAATGCGAGAGAATGGGATGATTGTCCAGGCAATGTATGTATAGGCTATGTCTAAATAGACAGGTCGGTCAAGAGTCGACATATTTACCCGGTCGGCCGGTCCCAGTAGCTAACTTACTTTATCTACTACTAACCACAGGTCGGCCGGTCCAAAAATTCCGTGACGTCACAAATTCCTACGAAGTGATCCTGCTTCGCGCCGGCGGTGCCGGCAGGATCAGGAATTTGTGACGTCACGGAATTTTTCGCCCGATTTTTCGGACCGGCCGACCTGGAAAGATCATATGCGGTATGTTATGTTGGTCCTTGATGAGATGAAAATCAAAGGTGTGGTAATTATCAAGAATAGGCTATGGAATTTGTTACTGCGTTTATTGTAACCATCAGCAAATGTTTTAGAACAATTGGTTTTTCAACGAAGTACCTCTAAGCTGGTCGGATTTGTAGATGAAGAGAGTAATGAGAACCAAGACCTTGCCTCAAGTGTACTGGCCATCTAAGCAAGAGGTAAAGTTGTGATAGGTTTTTACTTTTTTTGATATTTGATGCACACAATTTTTTTTTATGAAACACAATTTTATGGAAGTGGAATTTATTTAATCAAAATCTTTGACTACACCAATACGGGCAATTATATCAATTATTAATTTGTAAATTCTCTCTAAACATGGCGCCCTCTGTAACAGGCCTGGACAGCGTCGGCGCCTCTCTCGAAACTGGAGGCGGATGGTTTTGCAGCGCTTGTATGAATTGTAGACAGTTTTGATGAGTTATTTGACGAATTATCGCATTAGATAGTGTTTGCTCGTGGTTTTAGCAGTTAATACAGTATGAATGTTTAATTTATTATTCAGTTTACGCGTATTATGTGTATAAAGTAGACAGTTGGTTATTTATAGTTGTGTTTAAGTAACGAATGGCCGCCGGTGTAAGATTTTCCAATCGCACCCATGAGGTTATCTTAATACAATCATAAGTTTTTTTGATTAAGTAAGGTCTATCGCCAGGAGTTATATTATACATGCTCTGCTGCTGCACTGTGTTTCAAAACTACAAAATTAAAAAAAAAAACTAAAATGTACATACCACCCAAAAATGAACTCAAGTCATTTTATGGATCTTTTTTGCAGGTTCTTTACCTAAGTGAGGTGTAATTGACTTACACCATCTATTTAAAGAATGTTGCTGAGTATGTGACAGTGAGGATTATTTATTCTAAAACTGTAATGGTCACTTACACGTTAAAAAATATTGAAACCCTTGTGTTTACTTAGACACTGGAATCATCTTTATCAAAATCTGTGGCCCTCCAAATGTATTTTAACATTATGGCTAAAACAATTGGGGGTGTGGTAAAGAAGCAGCAAGAAATAGTCATAACAACGGTTTCGACCATTTGTGCATTGGCGTACAGATTGCAACAGAAATCCGACTCCAGCAGAAAAGTAATGACTCTATGACAAGTCCAGGTTACAACCCAGTTTATTCGACAAAACGACATCACGCTACAGATAACAGTGAGAACTGCAAAGGCATTACAAAGCCCAACTGCCAGCCCATACAGCACTGGAAGGGCTTATAAAAATGGCGAGAAATCAAAATGCAAGAAGAAGTATACACACGAGAAGAACATTAAACAGCAATGCAAAGTTTCTCCGCATTGTCACAGGAAAAAGTCTTTCAGCATTATTGATAAATGCAAGCCTTTTTATACAGGGGATACAAGAAACAATCAAGGTGCATATTGCGCACACAATTTTATAGATTTTTTTTATGAAACACAATTTTATGGAAGTGGAATTTATTTACTCAAAATCTTTGACTACACCAATACGGGCAATTATATCAATTATTAATTTGTAAATTCTCTCTAAACATGGCGCCCTCTATAACAGGCCTGGACAGCGTCGGCGCCTCTCTCGAAACTGGAGGCGGATGGTTTTGCAGCGCTTATATGAATTGTAGACAGTTTTGATGAGTTATTTGACGAATTATCGCATTAGATAGTGTTTGCTCGTGGTTTTAGCAGTTAATACAGTATGAATGTTTAATTTATTATTCAGTTTACGCGTATTATGTGTTTAAAGTAGACAGTTGGTTATTTATAGTTGTGTTTAAGTAACGAATGGCCGCCGGTGTAAGATTTTCCAATCGCACCCATGAGGTTAATCTTAATACAATCATAAGGTTTTTTGATTAAGTAAGGTCTATCGCCAGGAGTTATATTATACATGCTCTGCTGCTGCACTGTGTTTCAAAACTACAAAATTAAAAAAAAAAAACCTAAAATGTACATACTACCCAAAAATGAACTCAAGTCATTTTATGGATCTTTTTGCAGGTTCTTTACCTAAGTGAGGTGTAATTGACTTACACCATCTATTTAAAGAATGTTGCTGAGTATGTGACAGTGAGGATTATTTATTCTAAAACTGTAATGGTCACTTACACGTTAAAAAATATTGAAACCCTTGTGTTTACTTAGACACTGGAATCATCTTTATCAAAATCTGTGGCCCTCCAAATGTATTTTAACATTATGGCTAAAACAATTGGTGGTGTGGTAAAGAAGCAGCAAGAAATAGTCATAACAACGGTTTCGACCATTTGTGCATTGGCGTACAGATTGCAACAGAAATCCAACTCCAGCAGAAAAGTAATGACTCTATGACAAGTCCAGGTTACAACCCAGTTTATTCGACAAAACGACATCACGCTACAGAACAGTGAGAACTGCAAAGGCATTACAAAGCCCAACTGCCAGCCCATACAGCACTGGAAGGGCTTATAAAAATGGCGAGAAATCAAAATGCAAGAAGAAGTATACACACGAGAAGAACATTAAACAGCAAGGCAAAGTTTCTCCGCATTGTCACAGGAAAAAGTCTCAGCATTATTGATAAATGCAAGCATTGTTATACAGGGGATACAGGAAACAATCAAGGTGCATATTGCATACACATTACGCCAGCTGGACATCACATTTCTTTACCTTGATTCCAATGTTTGCATATTTCACCTAAGAATGTCAAGTCATCAGTGTTGTCAATCTTGGAAGTCATTCTGGTCAGTGTTTTTGTACTGGAAAGCTTTCATATGATGCTCTTGAAGATGAAAAATAATCCAATGAGTGAATGACCGACAAGTGCCTCACCAGAATACACAAGCTTACCAATTAAATAAGCAGTTGCATTTGAATTTCTGTTGTCTGTGAGAAGCATGTATGGCTTGCCACAACATTAACAGGATAATAAACTGTCTGTGCTATTCTTGGCCATCTGTCCAGCCAAAGAAGAAATTATAATTGTAATGGCAAAATAAAAACATTCATGATGAAAATCCTTTGAAATTTTGATGGCAAATAAAGGTATATATCTTCCTGGACTTAATGATGACAAAATTACTGGAGCAGGGAAGGAATATTTGTTTAAGCGGTTGGTCCACAATATGTTGTTCCTGACTGCAGCCACAACAAGCCATACACATGATTTTTCACTATATCTTGCATACAAGCCCTTTGCTATGCATGTATGGCTTGCCACAACATTAACAGGATAATAAACTGTCTGTGCTATTCTTGGCCATCTGTCCAGCCAAAGAAGAAATTATAATTGTAATGGCAAAATAAAAACATTCATGATGAAAATCCTTTGAAATTTTGATGGCAAATAAAGGTATATATCTTCCTGGACTTAATGATGACAAAATTACTGGAGCAGGGAAGAAATATTTGTTTAGGCGTTTGGAAACAAACTTTTGTGGACACACAATATGTTGTTCCTGGGAATAGACTGCAGCCACAACAAGCCATACACATGATTTTTCACTATATCTTGCATACAAGCCCTTTGCTATGGGCTTCTCTAAAACACGCAATCTACGCAGTCTTGTTTTGTCAAATAAGTAAACCAATTTTTTTTTTAATAAATAATTATATTAATTAACTAAATAGGTCCTAAAATAAAGCAATCCATAGAATTAACACATAGCGCCACCTTTCGGTCAAGTCACGCAATCTACACAATCTAGGATATATACATAATTCTTCTCTAAAACACGCAATCCACGCAGTCTTGTTTTGTCAAATAAGTTTTTTAATAAATAATTATATTAATTAACTAAATAGGTCCTAAAATAAAGCAATCTATAGAATTAACACATAGCGCCACCTTTCGGTCAATTCACGCAATCTAGGATATATACACAATCTGCACACGTGCACAGGCTAATTTTGTTAAAAATTTAACCAATCTTTTTAAATAAATTTATCTGTCATTTGACTGTAGTATGCTTAGAATATCAACTCATTCCACAAAACAACACGGTAAACACTTAAAGACAAATTTAAAGTATGAATTGCAGTTAACTTTAAAAGGTTTTGGCTCCATTACTATAGCATTTCTTTATTTGCACACAATTCTTTGTGGGGTTGTTACTAATCACAAATACTAGCATTTCTTTATTTGCACACAATTCTTTGTGGGGTTGTTACTAATCACAAATACTGGCATGGTGTGTGTTTTGAAACTTCACGGACTACAAAGTTTTTTTACTTACCTTGGCTACCTATATTGTATTCAAGTATTTTCATTTGTTTCAAAATAAATTCGCTTTCAAGTGGATCTGAGCAATGCTACATACTAAAACTTTGTACAATTTTTATTCAATGGTTAAAAAAACAGCATGCACTAAAAAGTGACACTAATTTCTGAAATTTCACGCAGACTAAAAATATTACAAAGCACCCATTAATTAAAAACGTGGAAGTGTGTTCAATGTTCAGAAAATTGCATTACTGATTGCATTCAATGCGATAATTGCAATCTATGGGTACACTTTGCATGTTTACAAATGGAGAAAGAATTGCAGCAAGATTGGTGTAGTACTCAGTTTGATTTTTATTGTAGAAATTTGGATATGATAAATCAATTAAAAGAATGCTTAAGCAAACAGATACCACAATTAAACCTTTGCAATATGCAACCCAAGAATACCTAATGATGATGACATTCAAATTAAAACTGCCAAAAAAAATTAAAAGCAAAGCAATAACTGATCCAGTAACTGTAATTTGATAAAAGATTTATGTCCTCATATTTTAATTGAATACCAACCAATATCTGCATTGGGGGATGGAAACTGTTTTTACAGGGCGTTCAGCCAAATGTTGTTTGGGTCACAGCGCCATCATGTTCAGGTAAGATGCCACACCTTACTGGAGATAATTCTGAATCCGGAATATTATGATGTAAATCATCCAAAATATATCGATCAAATTAGAGATGACCGAATAATAACACCAAACTACAAAGAAATTGTACGAAGTACAGGACCGATGGAGTATGCTGATTGCATCCACATGTATGCTGCTAGTTCAGCTTTCCACGTTTCTTTCCACTCTTTTATGCCAAGCACTGGTCCACAAGATACTCGATGCTCTGCATACACCAGAAAAATTCAAGGTCACGACGCTTCTTTTACACCTGTAGGCACCATAATGTGGACAACAACGAATTTACATAAACAACCATACACACCAAATCACTTTGTTTTTCTAAAACCCACTGCTGATAAAACAAATACTACCTGTAATACAAATTTCCTCAGATTCAGAGCCAGAATTATCAATGCAGACTGACATCAATACTCCAAAACACTCACCACGTGCTTCCAAACAGATCGACAGCTCCAGTTCAGTCCAATCAGCCAAATCACTAGATCAGTGGGATGTCTTTAGTACAGTCCATTCACCGGAACAGTCAAATTTATCTCCTCCGTTACAGTTACCCAAACTAACCAGCTTTAGTCCAGTCCATTCCCTTGAACAGGTAGACTTTTCTAGTCCAGTTTATTTACCTAAACAAATAGATGACTTTAGTACAGTGCAGTCAACAGCATCACTCACAGTCACACATACACCTACCTATAGCCCAACTCAGTTACCAAAACCTGCTGAACAAAAAGACATTCCAGAACAATCACTAGAATTAGCGAAACAGACAGATGATGCTAGTTCAGATTTTTTTTCAGATATGGCTGAGCAATCAGAAGTACAAACTTCATGCAGTTTATCGGATTCAGGCAAGGAAATACCAAACAATATATTTATAACAGCAAGAAACAAATTGGACATCCTAAACAAAACAATTACAGGAATAAAACAAGTACCAGTTGGATTAAAAGAAAATGTATATTATTTAGTTGACAACACCAACAATTTAAAAAGAAGAAAAAGCAACCAACCTTCACAATATTGTGATGATTGTGGAGCATGGCTAACTGGGTCAAGCAACAAAATATATTTTACAAAGTCTAATTCAACGGTTATTTACAAGAAAAAGGCAGAATACTATACTAAATTTTATAAAAATGGTGAACCCCTATATAAGTTAATTTAACCTAAACCCACTGAAATAAACATAATTACCATGGTTAGTTATTACACGAAGTTAAAAAAGGACAAGTCATATTCAAGAAAAGTAACCTGGATTGAAAACAAAATTCCTTCCATTGCGATATATGAATATCTGGGAAAATTTCCTGGACATCAACCATGGAAACAGAAAATCTACAGAAACCAACTATGTTAGAACAAGCACGAAAACAAAAAAACGACTGGCCAGTTATATAAAAACACTACCACCAAAAAAGGCATACATCAAAGCAATGATGAAAGATTCCGAGGCAGCAGAAACAGAACGTCCCAGAAACAAACAACAATTGCAAAATTTAAAGTACACACAAAAAGAAAAGGAAAGTTTATATTCTGGAACAAATGTCGCGGATGAATACCTTCATGTATTAAATATGCTGCAATCCCACTCTTTCGTCCAAGTTGTAAGATGCTCCAAATCACATCAATTTTCAGCAAGTCTCTACAAACAGGAAATAACACAAGATGTAAAACGATTTTGTTTGAATGGAAAATCTATACTCGGCATTGACAAAACATACAATTTAGGCAAAATTTACTTGACAGCTACTGTATTTAAAAACCACGTGCGGCATACAAGTAAGTTTTACCGACAGTTCAGTTTGGCTCACTCGCTGAGTGAAAATAGTATTTGGCTTAAAACAGAAGTTTTTTAAGAAAGCCTATATATATCTAGCAAAAGAACACCGCACGTAACAACAAGTAAGTTAATTGATAGGTCCGTTGTGGACTTTTAAAACCGGTCCTTTAACAATATAGGATATTGGATAAACACAAGCATTAGCCTTTTGTCTAAAGGTGCTTATTCCTTGATCTGTCCTGCTGCTCATAACCCATTTTCTACTCGAGGTTTTTTGTTAAAGCAGGACAGAGGCTCTTCCTCGAGGTCGAAAAATCGGTCATACAGCACATCATAAATTAAGACTGTATAATACAAACAAACTCACGATAGCCTCCCTTCGTACTTAAGTTGTGTCTAACTTTAGACCTTTGTCGATGATGTTACTGATTGAAGATCTTCTTGCCACTTCTTCATGATCATAACATGCAAAGATGGTACCCTTATCCAAATATTTTTATCCAACTACGGAACACCTATTGACCATGCTTAAATAGCTTGCTTAATAATTCTAGTGGCTTAGAATTTAATCTAAATAAAATTATAAAGGTGTGCTGCATTATAAAAATTGCCAAATGCCGGTCTACTAAATTAAATATAATCAAAACGTAGGTTTTCTGTGTTGGTAAACTGAATCTGGCTAATCGATTGAGCGTTATACATGAATTATCCGATTCGAAACAGTGGAGACATGTCGATTCAAAACGCAACCCGGCAGATGCAGCTTCTCGGGGATTAATGCCAGACAAAGCAACGGGGGAGCAAGTCAATGTGTGGATCAATGGGCCATCATTTTTGCACCAATCCGTCCAACTCGTGAATTAAGGAAAGCGCCTGTTCTTCAGTTTCTACAGACTTCAGCAAATCGTCCACATAGAAATTTTTCATGACTGATGCGACAGCCTCTTCACTCACTCCGGGGATATTGTCCTTCGCCGTCCGTCTCAGAGCAAATGAAGCACAACTCGGAGAAGACGTGGCACCGAATATATGCACAGTCATACGGTAGCTTAACGGCTGTTTCGTGTAATCCCCGTTTTCCCACCATAGGAAACGAAATGCGTCGCAATCGTTGGAGTCAACGTACACTTGGTGGAACATAGCCTTGATGTCCCCTGTGAATGCAATCTTGTATTTCCTGAAGCGAACCAACGTCCCAACAATACTGTTTGTTAGATCAGGGCCGGATAACAGGTTTTCATTCAGTGAAATCCCTCGATACTTGGCCGCGCAGTCAAACACGATGCGGAATTTTCCCGTTGTTGCATGGTGCGGTACGTACCACGTTCTCCCTGGAATCCCACGCTCACAATCTATGGGTACCGCAACGGCATACCCACTTAAAAGGTACTCGTTCATTTTCAAATTATACGTATGATGAAGTCTCGGGTCGCGAACAAACCTCTTCTTTAGACTCATCAGTCGCTTTAGTGCCATCTCCCGACTATCAGGTAAAACCCGTTCCTCGTTCTTCCAAGGTAACGCGACTTGGTAGTGACCACGAACTTTCGTAACGGAAGCTTCCATATTCTCAAGGGCTTTTTTATCTTCCACGGACATTGGGCGGGCTGGATCATTGTATTCAGAAAAATCTTGGTTGAACATTTGTTTCATTTGCTGATGTAACGTCTCCATCGTGCAACACGCATTGTAAGTGTGACGAGTCTCAGATGTACTTGCTGCATGAAGGGAACACGCCGGACCAACGAGCGCCCAACCTAGCACGGTTCGAACGGCGTTCGGTTTATCGTCTCTGCCTATTCGCTGTTCAACGACACAGTGAGCAGATTTGCAACCGGCCCCAATGAGCAACTCCACGCGACGATCAGGATCAGGAAATTCCAGACCTTTCAAATGCTCGTACCTGTCGACAACCTCGTTGCATGGAATGCTGGATTCTAATGACGGCAGCTGCGATACCGCGAACACACTTGGTATTGTAGCGGTTGATGTGGGAAAGCAGTAGATTAATCTTTAATTTAATGCCATTACAAAATATACTGAAGTCTCAAGATCGAGTGTGTGCAACTAACGTCCTTCTAATCACCGGTTTTCCGTGTACAACATTCTGGCAATCGTATAAATTTTACGTCTTCTTTGTGTAGGCTTAAAACACAGAAATAAAAAAGAGTAGAACGCGCAACTTTCCAAAACCGTGATATATTCTTTTTTCTATTCACGTGACCGCCGCCAACTCCGTCCCCATTTCCCTTCGTCTCCATTGTAAAAGATAGGCGCATAATGTTTTTGGAAGGTTTTAGCTGTTTATTTTAAAAACTACACCAACTATTCAAGTTTGTTAGGCTAGTTTAGTTATTTGGTACGTTAACGCTTACAGTTTACCACTTGTTTAGGAAATTTATTTATTTAAAAAAAATTAATTAAAAATTTCAAACAAACGGTTTTTTAGAAATATATATATATTAGAAAATAGTTTTTTTACACAATAACTTTAAATTAAGTCATAAAACGAAGAAAAAGTACACAAAACGTCACCGACTCCATTGACTACAATAGTAAACGGGAACGACCCGCGAAAGAGAGACAGTGTATCGTGCTCTCTCCTTTGCCGACATTGGAGATGCGCCTTCTATTCTTTTTTATTTCTGTGGCACAAAAGGAGACAATTACAGTATCATCAAAGCGTAGATAAAACACTCCCGATTCTTTTTATGTCTATTTTCTAATATTTACTGGCGTTGCATGCCCCAGGGTCAAATTATCTGGGCGTTTTACTATCTTTTTACTGTGCGTGTTTTTGTTATAGTTGCCCAAATATTATAGTTGCCCAAATATTGGACACTACGCATTTGGACTAAACTTTTGGTGAACGTATTCTGGTGGCCTGTTTTCCGTCATCGTTGTTTGTCAATAAACGAGTCAAAAACCGTTGAGCGGGTGGTTTGTCTTTACTGCTGCGTCTAAGCAACCGAAAAGTAAGTTCACGGCGTCAACTAGCAACCAAAGAAGGATCAACTACGCACGGAGTCAACGTCAACCGAGCCAACCAGCCACGTTTAACGCCGCCCCCAACAGTATAAACACGTCACTATCTTCGTATATACCGCGAATAGACAACGAAACTAAGCGACTTACCGCGAATAGACAACGAAACTAAGCGACTTAACTCTCGACCGCCACCGAACAAACATTTTACGTCTAAAAGTACCGGCGAACCGCGCAAACCTAAACGTCGCATCAAACTCGTGGTACAATAAGTGCTATCAGAACCCTAGTCAAACGTCGCATCAAACTCGTGGTACAATAAGTGCTATCAGAACCCTAGTCAAGGAATGCATAAGTCCTGTGAGGATTGGGTTTTTCTTCTCCCACACGAACACTGGAACTACCTTGAAACGAACTCTTTGAGTGGAAAGGATGAATTCACCAACGCACGAAGTTGTAGGTCGATTTCGTATCTGCCCTCGCTTACCAGGAAAGCGTTGAATCGGCGAACTATCTCGTCTCATTGGATGAAGCGTAGTATGATGTCTGGCCCCACAGCGGAAACATCGTTGAGGACAATTGCAGTTCCTCGCAGTGTGACTTTTCCCCAAGCAGTTAAAGCATAACTTCTTCGACTCTACCATGGCCCAACGATTATCGGTTCTTCGCTGCAGGTATGCGCGGAACAACGCATGCTTTGATGATCGTCACCACAGAAGTGACAGCGCTGCCTCAAACATTAGGGCTTTTGCTCTCTTGTTCTATTAATTTTTATTGTAAATATTGTTTTTTTTACAAAATAAAAAAAATTGTATACAATTATCACATGTGCATCTTAATGAAAATTTTTTTATGAAATATATTTTAATATACTAAAAAAACTAACGATTAGCAGTTTTTGCCATTCGCACTATGCTATATACACAGATCATTTACAAGAAGCAAAGAAGGACGTAGTGCGAAAAGTAATAACTCCACAAAATTTGGTGTGATTGTGACTTTAAAGTTTGAATTGTTATCATAAACATTTTAAGTTCAAATATTATCAGAATATATACAAGAACTGTGCATCTAAATAAGTTTAATACTAGATAATAAGGGGTTGGTCACAAAAGTAGTAACTCTCTACGCGTATTTGTGTGTCTGTATCTCGTCTAAATGAACGATTGACTAGCAGCACCCCAACTCAACAGATTATTGACTCCTTTATTGACAACACAACGATGAGTTTAATACTATTGTAGGGGCGTTGGTCACAACTTGCGTCTGTACCTCGTCTAAATGAACGATTGACTAGCACCCAACTCAACAGATTATTGACTACTTTATTTACAACACAACGATGAAGTGACTATACGACGGGCAAAATGCGGATACATAAAACATTACACACACCTGGCAAGAAAAAGGGTTATTGCAAAACCCACCTCGCCTGTCCACGTGATTAGAGAGGGTCGATAAGATGTGGACAGAGTGTTTCCTAACATACACACACGAACAGGAATTTGTGACACAGCCTACTGATTAATAATACGTAAGCACAGTAGTTTACACACGGCATATGTTAACTGTGGTACAGGCATGTTGTTATATTAAATCTAAAGACCTCAGTAAATTTGGAGTGAATAAAAGTTCAATCTACCGCTTTCACACGTCGGTTGCTACAACATGATGGTTCTCGCTCATCAGAACTTTCTTGGATACCACCTTTAACCTCTAATTACTTTGAACCTTACAAGAAGAAGTTGCAATTTTAGCCCATACAAATTGTTTTTCTATGTATAATTTTTAATGTAATTTAAATACTGTTTTTTTTTACAAAATAAAAAATTCAAAATTGGCAGTTTGAATCCAGTGGTGTCATTTGGAAATTTAGATCTAGTCATGTTAACACAACACATGATGAGAAAGGCACAAGAACACATTGTGTCTATGGTAGCTCCATGTCCAACGGACAATCTGTAGCCACATACATGTTAATCTCATAAACAATAATAAACCGGACATAAAAAACATATACATCTTTAAAGATTGGGCAGGTTACATACCAAATTGTCCATAGCACTGCCATAAACCTTGCTTTTAAGCTAAGTGTACTGTTTCTAAAACCAAAGGATTGAGCCTTGGAATCAGGGTCACTAGTAACCTCACTAATTTCCATTAATTGATTCAGTCGCCTCACTTAGGTTAACAGCAACATAACAAGTGTAAAAGATATAAATTGTCACATGTGACCTTAATGAAAATTATTTTATGAAATATCTTTTGCCATTCTAAAAAAAACTAAAATTAGCAGTTTGCCATTCGCATTTTCTAACAATATTTGCGGCCCCTTATTTCGGAATATTCAGGCTAAAATATATATATCCACAATTACCATGTAACAAAACTTTAAAAATCTATATTAGCAGTTTGCCATTCGCATTTTTAACAATTACCCTGTTTACATGATCGGATTGACTTGATGTGACGTCACACGAATTTCAAATCGGATCCGCTAAAACGTCATATTTACATGGCGCGTTTCAATCGGATTGAAACTGAAATGGGGACCGAAGCGTTTGTAGTCGCCAGTTTTAATAAACTTTATTACCCGCAATAAGTTATCAGTATAGCTTGAAATATAACAATCAGCAGCCTTTAAGTGCATTTGTGCATTATTTTAATCTACTGAACTTAATTCAGACAATGCTGATCTTCTCATAAACATACTAAAACATATTGTGTTTCTGCTAGCTGAGTTTCACAAAAGTGTGCTAAGTTTTGGTCCTATGCTTTAACAAGTATGACATATGTCAAATGGTTTTATTTATTAACAAAAGCAAAATATACAAAACAGTAACGCCACATGTTAATCTGCACAAAACAGAAGTTTATTCAGACATAAAATTTGGGTATCATACCACATACTTCATACAGACAACCAAATACACTTTGACAAAGAAGTCAGAAATACTTTTACATCACAAACACTGTTTTAATGATGTTTTTCGAAGGAAGTAGCAATAAAGCTCTGACATTATTAAATAAAGCAGCGTTTCTGTCGCATAATCGATCATAATAAAATATAAACAAATTAGCTTGTTAAACCATCATCAGTAAAACTTCATTCTTCCTGTTTCACAAGATGTTGTTCTCGTGGTGTTGATGGTTTCTGAAATATAAGTAATGAATGCACTAAAGTCTTTCCAGGCATACTAACCTTTTGCTCATTTGCATTCTTTAATCTCATCACTTCAGTCACTCTACCATTTTGAATTAAATGCATAACTTTTGTTGTTCTCATAACTTTTGTTGTTTTTGCTGCCAAATGTGTTGAACAATCCTCCAAGATAAATAATAGAAAAAGCAGTTTGACTGTAAACTACTACTCTGATTATTGTGTTACTTGACTGGTACATGTACAAGCAAGTGCCCTTGCAAATAATGCTGGTCAATAATCAATATGCTATGTTACGGTGGTCTATCTCCTCTATAGGGTAGTAAAATTTGCAGTACTGGTAAAGAATGCTCCCAACAATTTTGTGGTACTATATTTAGGTATCGTTACAGATTAGGCAATCAATACGCATGTGGTTGGAAAATTCTTCAGTAGCACAAATTTTGCTTGTAGACTATAAAAAGCTGGTTTTTACCTATTTCAAAGAGCGAAATATGCATTTGTCGGGTAAAATGTAATTAAATTGTCATGTTAATTCATAGGAATTTGTTGCCAGATGTACACGCACACTGCTACTAAAATATTCGGTGCAAAAACACTACGTTAACTGTATAACAAGTCCTAAACATCAACATTTCCGACTGTTCAATCCGACCCGATCGCTAAATCCGACCCGTAAACCACTAGTCTGAGCGGATTGAGGATCGGTCGGCTTCAATCCGACTCGCCCTTTTCTCTTCGCCGAAAACGAGAGTAGCGGATCGATGAGTTGGATTCGAATCCGGCTTAAACCGTCATGTAAACAGGGTAAATATTTGCGGCACCTCATTTCGGAATATTCAGGCTAAAATATATATTCACAATTACCATGTAAAACTTTAAACATCTATATCTCGAAAACGCTATTCTGCAGTATAAATAGTTTATATTTAATGACCGTGTCACACGCACTTTAATGGGTATGTTTACAGCGTATATGTAAATATGCTTTCATTTTTGATTCGTTTCGATTTACAATTCGTTTGGTTTCCTTTTGAACGAATAAAAAAGCATGTACACATTTGTGTGTTTTAGATTCCTGCGAATCGGGCAAAATCTCGTTGACACTGATAAAAATTTCTATAGTTTTATTACATCTAAAGACGTTTTTGAACCTGTTTTTAAGCACTTGCATGTTAAATATTCTAAAGGACAACCGCTATTATGACGCAAATTATGAACGAGTAAATTGCTATTATGTTGATCAATTGCCAGGACAAACAATCGCTATTATGTCGTAATAAACATAGCACCTGCATGTTAAATATTCTAGAGGACAACCGCTATTATGACGCAAATTATGAACGAGTAAATTGCTATTATGTTGATCAATTGCCAGGACAACCGCTATTATGACGCAAATTATGAACGAGTAAATTGCTATTATGTTGATCAATTGCCAGGACAAACAATCGCTATTATGTCGTAATAAACATGTTGTTTGACTGAGGAAAACTTTTTAAATATACAGCAGTGCTACCTTTGAGACATATTTGGGCAAGACGTGTTTCTTTTACGACGCGTCTATTTTGTGTTGATTTATTCTTGCATATTACTAAGCGGGATCCTATACCCTGGATGTTTCCGCAATACGCGAATAAATGTATCGATTCAAGATTCCGGTCCGCCGATTCCCTAATTTTCCGTGCTTGCCCCTAATCTAATATATACATCAACCATTTTGTAAAAATTAACACACATACATACCCCACTGTTCTAGCCCGTAGATCTTTGAAAAAAAAATATTGGGAAGAAAAGTGTCCTTTTGACGCCTGATTCTGTGTGTTCCAGCAGTCCACAATTTTTTTCATTTCGCTTTCCAGAACAGGTACGTATAGGTACAATTCCTGATTTGAAGTAGATTTTCCATATATAACAGATTCCAATGGAGAGAGATACTTGAAGTGGAAACCTCTGGTATTGGTTATGTATGTGCTTGCATAGTAGCAACCTACTCAGCAAACGCTGTCTGGAATTAACTGTTAAGCAAAAGAATCTGGATATAAACTGTCAATGTTTGTTCGAGAGGTCTCTTTGAACCAAAATATTTTCAACTTGCTGATAAGTATCCTCTACCCAAACTAAACGACAGCATCCCTTGCAACGAGGATGTTGCAAAGTATAAGCATCTGAAGAAGCTTTTGTTCCCACGCGTCGGATCAGGAGAGTTCGAGCTGCTTATCGGAGCTAACATGTACGAGGCTCTACACATCAATGGAGTCCGGAGTGGTCGGCAAGGGGAACCACAAGCAATTCACACCAGCCTGGGATAAGCACTCTTCGGGGTAGACAACCACCTGATGTTGCAGATGTTTGGGTCAGAGAGTTCATCAAGGGTCACCCGGAAGCTCCCGCATGTTCCGTCGAAGACAGAAGAGCTCTGAAGATTACGGAAAACACACTCAAGAAGAAAGATAGACATTACAGTATTGAATTGCCATTAAAGGAAGACAAAGTGACTTTACCGAACAACCGCATCATCCTTGAAAAAGAAATTGCAACGCGAAAGCTTTATGCTCAATATAATGATAAGGTCAATGTACCTGACCATGGATATGCAAGGAAAGTCCCTAAAAATAAACAAAGCCAAGCCTCAAGCATAATCAACTATGTACCTCACCATTGCACAGGAAAAAAGTTTAGATTTGGTTTTGACTGTGATGCTAAGCTTAAGTGGACCCTTAATGAGAATTTACTACAAGGCCCAGATTTGACCAATTCAATAATTGGTGTTCTTCTCCGCTTTTGTCACAATCGGATCGCGTTCGTTGCGACATTAAAGGAATGTTTAATCAAAACCAGCGGACTGCCCTTCGTTTTTTTGTGGTGGCCTGGTGGCAACCTGTCGCGACCACCGAAAGAATACCAAATGCGCAACATCATCACCAAGCTGCGCCTTATTTGCATTAAGAAAAGTTGCAGAAGAAAACGAATCAAGTGCAAGTCGAGCTACTTTATCTACCATTCGAAAGAACTTCTATGTCGAGATGACTGTCTCTAGTCTACACATCCACTGTGAAAGAGGCCATACAGTTAATACAAGAACTATCCTCTCTATTGAAGTGTGGAGGAATACAAGAACTATCCTCTATTGAAGTGTGGAGGGTTCCACCTGACCAAGTTTATGAGTATTGAGCGTGAAGTATTGCATCATACCACCCAATCAGATCAAGCACCATCACTAAAGGATTTCAGCTTGGATGGAGAACTCCCCATAGACAAGGCTCTTGGTGTTTATTGGAGTACAGGAGAAGACAACTTCATAATAAAAGTGACAGCCCAAACCCCCGACACGGCGTGGTATTCTAAATGACCCGCATGGAAAGATTGGGATGGGACGAACCGGTATCCAATTCAATTAAAACAACCTGGAACAGATGGATAGTGGAACTGCCAACTCTGTTGTGTTTTTATACATATTGTATTATTTGTGTGATAGTTCGTAAAACGTGTTTTTGTTACCGTACGCCCTGTGTGAATTATTTAAATGTGTGTACCCTACTATTTAAGTGACTGTCTGTATATTATTAATCATGTGTGTCTGTTTAGAAAACCGTACGTGCATACACGAACGTACCAAATAAATTCGTTTACTACAAACCAACGTACGCGTTTTTCATCAATCTGCAACCCTCCGTAAAACCTGTCGGGGCGGCCAAGGACACGCCCTCATAGACCGTTACTTGAAAGTTTTCGAACAATTTTTGATCCGTTTTTGAACATACCAGTTGTCGAACATTTTCTAGTTTTCGAACAAGTTTGAGAACATTTGCGAGTTGTAGGAGTCATTGAACATTTATCGCTATTTTTTCTTTGTATTTTTTTGTTTGTTGTACATTTTTGGTGAATATTTTTTTGTTTGTTGTACATTTTTGGGGAATTCACCCTTTGTACTTATGAACTCACCCTTTGTACTTTTTTTAAAGTAAATCGTTGGTGGCTTTACTTTGGCTGCTTTCACAGTTTAATTGTCTGCTTTCTAACAGCCACCCCGCGGAATCAACAGTTGTAGATACCCCTTCCCCAGTCGAGACGCCTGAAAGAATGGCCCAGCAAAACCCGCCGCGGGCCCGACTGATATAAAGACAAAAAATGATAATCTGTATATAATGGCCAAAAAGGGTATATTAGCCAAAGACGATACGTCCTTAAAATTTCTTAGAGATGAGCCGGAAGAGGCCCATACTAGTCTTTTAAATTTCTTCCACCCCCGGGTTGAATTTTCAACGGGAAGCACGCGATAATGCGGAACAAGAACTGCAGTTTACTGCGATCAAAACAGAAATTCGAATTCAGAGTATTAGAGCTCCCGTGTCCACTTCAGTCAGAATTGAGTCCGAAGTCCGTGCCCGAACGGACAGACTAGCATGTGACTGAACGTAGAATCGTTGCATCCAGTCGTTCAAGTCGTACTCGTACACCCGACACTGCAAGGAAGCGAAGAAAGGCCCTTGTAAAGAGGGAATTGGCATTCCTCGAATTGCAACGAAATGAAGCTCATTCCGCAATACAGTTGAAATACCTGCAGAATAAACAATCCGATGAATCGAAACAGCTGCAAAATAATACTTAATGAACCGCTAAACCGATTGAGACATAAGATGAGTCCGCTTGTTCAGATTCTCCTGCTGGTACTCGACTACAAGCCCTGTTTCTGTACGTCCTGAACCTGTGAATCACCTATTTAAGAATACAACTCTTCAGTTGTTAAGTGACCACTCCCGAGCTGATCCAAGTCCCCAAGAGACTTACTGTGGTCAGATAGCTCAGAATTATTGCTAGTGAAGTTAGCTGATGTCAAACTTGCATCCTCATTCGATGGGGCAGACGTTTTTCCTAGTATAGTAAAAGCCATCGGTGAGGGGTATGCATATGCCGGTACAGCCTATAACCTCCCCCTCGCGCGGCGTAGGCCAAATCAGGAATTTTCATTTTGAGAGAATCCCCTTTTTTTCGTGTAAAAACCTTTTTCCTTCGTTTCAATTTGATCGTTCGAGAGATTACTATCTCTCGTCTGCGACGTAGAAGTAATGTTTTTGTTCGCTACCAGGGGGGTAGGCGCAGTGTAACATGTTATGATTGTATTCGGTATACGAGGGGGGTAGGTAGTGTAGAAATGAAATGGTTTACTCGGTACCGGAGGGGGGTAGGTAGTGTAGAAATGTTATGATTGTACTGGGTATACGAGGGGGTAGGTAGTGTAGAAATGTAATGATTTTACTCGGTACTGGAGGGGGGTAGGTAGTGTAGAAATGTTATGATTGTACTGGGTATACGAGGGGGGTAGGTAGTGGAAATGTAATGATTTTACTCAGTACAGGAGGGGGGTAGGTAGTGTAGAAATGTAATGATTTTACTCAGTACAGGAGGGGGGTAGGTAATGTAGGAATGTATTGATTTTATTCGGTACTGGAGGGGGGTAGGTAGTGTAGAAATGTAATGATTTTACTTGGTACCGGAGGGGCAGGGGGGTAGGTAAGGTAGAAATGTAATGATTTTACTCGATACTGGAGGGGGGTAGGTAATGTAGAAATGTAATGATTTTACTCGGTACTGGAGGGGGGTAGGTAATGTAGAAATGTAATGATTTTACTCGATACTGGAGGGGGGTAGGTAATGTAGAAATGTAATGATTTTACTCGATACTGGAGGGGGGTAGGTAATGTAGAAATGTAATGATTTTACTCGGTACTGGAGGGGGGTAGGTAGTGTAAAAATGTAATGATTTTACTCGATACTGGAGGGGGGTAGGTAATGTAGAAATGTAATGATTTTACTCGGTACCGGAGGGGGGTAGGTAATGTAAAAATGTAATGATTTTACTCGGTACTGGAGGGGGGTAGGTAGTGTAGAAATGTAATGATTTTACTCGGTACTGGAGGGGGGTAGGTAGTGTAAAAATGTAATGATTTTACTCGATACTGGAGGGGGGTAGGTAATGTAGAAATGTAATGATTTTACTCGGTACCGGAGGGGGGTAGGTAATGTAAAAATGTAATGATTTTACTCGGTACTGGAGGGGGGTAGGTAGTGTAGAAATGTAATGATTTTACTCGGTACCGGAGGGGGGTAGGTAGTGTAGAAATGTAATGATTTTACTCGATACTGGAGGGGGTAGGTAATGTAGAAATGTAATGATTTTACTCGGTACCGGAGGGGGGTAGGTAATGTAAAAATGTAATCTGTACTGGAGGGGGGTAGGTAGTGTAGAAATGTAATGATTTTACTCGGTACTGGAGGGGGGTAGGTAGTGTAGAAATGTAACGATTTTACTCGGTACCGGAGGGGGGTAGGTAGTGTAGAAATGTTATGATTGTACTCGGTACTGGAGGGGGGTAGGTAGTGTAAAAATGTAATGATTTTACTCGGTACTGGAGGGGGGTAGGTAGTGTAGAAATGTAATGATTTTACTCGGTACCGGAGGGGGGTAGGTAGTGTAGAAATGAATGATTTTATTCGGTACCGGAGGGGGGTAGGTAATGTAGAAATGTAATGATTTTACTCGGTACTGGAGGGGGGTAGGTAATGTAAAAATGTAGTGATTTTACTCGGTACTGGAGGGGGGTAGGTAGTGTAGAAATGTTATGATTTTACTCGGTACCGGAGGGGGGTAGGTAGTGTAGAAATGTAATGATTTTACTCGGTACTGGAGGGGGGTAGGTAGTGTAGAAATGTTATGATTGTACTGGGTATACGAGGGGGGTAGGTAGTGTAGAAATGTAATGATTTTACTCGGTACTGGAGGGGGGTAGGTAGTGTAGAAATGTAATGATTTTACTCAGTACCGGAGGGGGGTAGGTAATGTAGAAATGTAATGATTTTACTCGGTACTGGAGGGGGGTAGGTAATGTAAAAATGTAATGATTTTACTCGGTACTGGAGGGGGGTAGGTAGTGTAGAAGTGTTATGTGATTTTACTCGGTACCGGAGGGGGGTAGGTAGTGTAGAAATGTAATGATTTTACTCGGTACCGGAGGGGGGTAGGTAGTGTAAAAATGTAATGATTTTACTCGGTACTGGAGGGGGGTAGGTAGTGTAGAAATGTAATGATTTTACTCAGTACAGGAGGGGGGTAGGTAGTGTAGAAATGTAATGATTTTACTCAGTACAGGAGGGGGGTAGGTAGAGTAGAAATGTAATGATTTTACTCAGTACAGGAGGGGGGTAGGTAATGTAAAAATGTAGTGATTTTACTCGGTACTGGAGGGGGGTAGGTAGTGTAGAAATGTTATGATT